>NW_020799121.1:1759145-1765884 GCF_003259725.1 Athene cunicularia | reverse complement strand
CCCAACCCATCACATCCCATCACATCCCATCCCTTCTCCTTTGATTTCATCCCCTCTCTTCCCATCCCATCCCACCCCATCCCATCCCTTCCTATCCCACCCCATCCCACACCAGTGCCATCGGGAACACTCACCTTCCTGCCCTTCTCATTGTCGGGCAGGTAGCAGTGCCGTGGGAAGCCGCGTGCTGTGAACTTCTTGCCGGGATTGGGGTGCTCTGGGCCCTGGGTGGGAGGCAACAGGGTGAGCGGATGACACAGGGCGAGGACACCCAGCCCCACAGGGGGCCCTGGGGTGGCAGGTGCACGTTCTCACCTGGATGCCGGTGGGGATGTCGTAGACGATCCGGATGGTTTTGGAGTCGGTGTAACCCGGGAGGGAGTGGGGGATGAGGTGAAACTCCATCTTCCCAGGGGGCTGCGTGCCCGTCTTCTCCCCATAAATGGCCTTACAGGTGGGGCACTGCAGGCTGCCGTCCTGCGCGGGCCCCGCATGGGCATCAGGGATGGCACCTGCCCCGCAGTACCCCCCCGCAGGGACAGGTGATCACGGGGAGGGTGTCCTCACCCGGGGCGGGGTCCTGGCTCACCTTGTTGCCGTTGTTGTACATGGCCAGGAGGCAGAGGAGGTGGTACATGTGCCCGCACTTGCCCAGCTTGCCCACCAGCTCCGGCTTGATGCCCCTGTGGCTGAGGACGCCCTCGTAGCCGGAGGAGGTGACCAGTCGCTCCATGCAGATGGTGCAATCCTGCCAGACACAGGTTCACAGGCACCAGCACCCCAGTGAAATGGGGAGGTCACCCCCAGATCTCCCCATCCCCTGCCCACGCCTCTCCCTGTACCCAAGCCCCACAAATCTCCAGTGGCCCAGGGTGAGCCCATGGGCCGCGCCACGGTGCCCAGCAATGGCCACTCACCTCATCCGGGGGGCTCTTCACCTTCTGGATGTAGCGGCGCACCACATCCTCGGGGGTCTTGCCTGCCACAGGTAGAGGGGGAGCTGCCATCAGAGCCTGCCCATGGTGCCCCCAACACCCTGCCACCCCTGCCACCAGGATGGGGACAGTGCAAGGAGGAGAAGGTGCCAGCATGTGTCACAGAGGAGCTGTGAGCTTGACCCTAAAACCCCCGAGAAAACCCCAACCCTGCAGGCAGGAGCAGCGCCGGTGCCTCAGTTTCCCTTCCATCAGGGGACAAAGGCACACGGGGACGTTGCAGCTTCTTACTCTTTTTGAGATGCTTCTTTTTGGTTTTCCTGCAGATGCCGTTGACCCCAGGTACGGGTTTGATGTCGCTCTTGCTGACGGGCGGCGGGTGCAGGATGGGTTTGGGGGCGCGGGTCAGGCAGACGGGCAGCCCGGCAGCGCACATCAGGATGCCCGTCATCCCTGCACCGGGGGAGAGGTGCTGTCCATCCGTCCACCCAATGTCCATCCATCCTTCCCATCACCTGGCCATGCCCCAGTCCTATGCCCTGCCCTTCAGCCCCACAATGTCACCCTGTGGTGACACCAGGCTGGTGGCAGAACCCCCCCTTACCTGCGAGGGCGGGATGGACAGGGCCAGTGCCGTTCAGGTTCTTGACTGGGAGGGCTGGTACCCTGCGTGGGGAGGGAGGGGAAAGTGCTCAGTGGGGCTGGCAGGGCTGGCACCATTCCCTCCAAGCACGGCACATCCTTAGGGCAGTGTCCTCCCCGTGGCACACAGGGCAGTGTGACCCATGCCAGCCCTGGGGGTTTGCTGTCCCATCTCATAGTGCTGTCACCC
This sequence comes from Athene cunicularia, assembly GCF_003259725.1. Classification (NCBI taxonomy): domain Eukaryota; kingdom Metazoa; phylum Chordata; class Aves; order Strigiformes; family Strigidae; genus Athene; species Athene cunicularia. Next base: position 1,764,117 of record NW_020799121.1, on the reverse strand, counting down.
AGTGCCACATGTCCACCCCACCCCTGGGGACCCAATGGCATTGGGGACATCACATCCTCCTTGACCCAGAGAAGGTGCCTCATTGGGATGTTCCAGTGGTGATGCCCAGTGTCCCACACCCCCTCCAGGGACCATCTCTGTGAGTCAGTGCCTCACCCATCACCCTGGCCATTGCTCCCGTGCCCCATGGGGACCCTCACCCCTCCAGGGCTGTCAGCACCAAGGACCCCCCCGGGAGATGGCACAATTCATCCCTGCCTGCTTGCCCCCGCTGACCCAGAGCACCTCCTGTGTGCACGTCCATCCGTGTGTGTACCCGTGACTGGGTGTGCACCCATGTATGCAAGGCTGGGTGTGCAGCTGGGAGCGCAAGCAGATGATCTGGGTGGGAGCTGGGGACTCGTGCACAGGTGTGCGCAGGTACGGGTGGGGCTGTGCCCATGGGGGTGGGAGGAGGGAAGGATGGACAGAGGGGTAGGTGGGGGGAGGGAGGGAGAGATGGACAGATGGTGGGTGGGTGCAAGGAAGGAAGGAACGAAGGAAGGAAGGAAGGAAGGAAGGAAGGAAGGAAAGAAGGAACAGGGCACACACTGGGAGGAGGATGAGCAGGAAAGCACAGCAGAGCAGTCCTGCACAGTGCCCAAGAACCCTCTTGCCCTTACCCCACTCCAGCAGCCCATAGAGAACTGCTCGCCCCTGCTGCCCACTCCTGCCCACATCCCGAATCCCAGTGCCAGCTCACCCCCACACCACACTGCCCCAGCTCAGCAGCCAGGCCAACAGTCCCCACCACCAGTGTCATCCCCTGGCGATCCCAAAAGCCCCCCAGGCACACAACCATTGGGGCGATGAGTTTGGCAGGGCTCAGCCCCACACAAGCCAGGGCTGTGGCTGCTTTCCCTCCCACTCCCAAAGCTGCCCTTACCCACGCCAAGGCCGGGGCAGTGGTGCAGGCCCCAGTCCAGCCCCCTGCTGGGGTCTTCCTGACCCCCTCTTACCTGTGAGATGGGGCCCGTGTGCCGGAACGGGGATGGGGACAGTGATGGGGACAGGGACAGAGACTGCTTGGCCCAGCACCCGGCATGCGGAAGCGAAAGCAGTACGTCAGCAGGGGAAGGAAACACGCCAGGACCCGCTAAGGGGCTCAGCAAACCTGCCTCCCCCCCCCGTGCCCCCAGGCTGGGGCTGGATGCTGCCCGCATGGCAGAGAGCTGGGAGGGATGGGACTAGCTTTCCCCCCGTCCCCCAGGACAGCTTGCTGCAGCCGAGGCAGCTCTGACCGAATACCCCAGGGCAGGATGAGGGCCGGTTCCCACCCGAGTGAGCAGCAGTGGGGTCTTCCACACTGGCAGCCCTGCCGTCACAGCCCGCTCATGAGGTCAGGCTTGGGGCCATGGCTGCTCCTGCCTGCCCTGCCTGCCCCCTAGCTGGTGACAGCCCTGTGCTGAGAGCCCTGAGGGAAAGCCAGGCTGACCCACTGAGGCGTACAGCCGTGGGGGCTTGTGTGCTGGGACAGGGACACCCCACTGGGGGTCTGCTCACCCACCCACATCCCCTTGGAGAGTTATTCCCATCCATACAGGGGACACGGCTGTGGTCCCCACAACTGTGTCCTCCCCAGAGACCTGCCTGGTGGCATCGGGCCATGAGCTGGGGTCATACACCCTGTGCTGGCCAGCAGGGACACAAGTCCCCTGGGACCAGGCACTCCATCTCTTCCCAGCAGCACAGCACAGCATGGCACGGCATGGCACAGCACGCTGCACAAATCACGGCAGCCCCTCTGCAGGGGCAAGGATCCAGGGAACCCTCCAGGACAAGCCAACTGCTGGGGCTGTCCCTCCTGCCACCATGTCTCCGGGGTGGGATGCCCACAGCTGGAGGTGACACAGTGACAGGAGGCCTGGGGCTGCCTGTGCAAGGTGACAGCAGGGGATGAGGCACCACCATCTCCCCCTTCCCCCTGCTGTGTGTGCCCATCCCTGCACCCACCTCTCCTGGCATCCCTATGGCCTCAGTGACACCATGGCCATCCCCTTTCCCAGGCCACTCTCCCCCAGCCAGCTTACCCCGGGGGGACAGTGGCACGGGCGCCGAGTCCGGCCCCCCGCTGCGTGCCAGGCTGGTTGAGGTTGTTGAGCCCCGGCAGCGTCGCCCCGCTGGGCACACTCTGGCTGGGGGCAAACGCGCCGCCAGGCACCCGCAGCCCCTCGCCCTTGGCTGTGCCACCCGCCACCGCCGCTGTCCCTGTCCCCGCCGGCCATAAAGCTGCCCCAGCAAAGGTGCTGCTCTGGCGGACGGCACCCGGGTAGAGCTTTCGGCGCTGGGAAGCCAGGATGGCGTTGGAGGCAGCACGGGTGCTGTTGACCAGCAGGCACTGCGGGCAGGAGCAGGGTGTCCCCGTGCTGGCGCCCACTGGCCACGACTGCGACTTGGGGATGGAGCCCATGGTGAGGGGATACGCCAGGTCCATACGACGCCGGAGCCGGCGCTTGCGCTGGGTTTGCCGGTTCATTTGGGACATGTTGCTGAAGTAGATGAGGTAGCAGAAGCCCAGGGAGGAGAGGTCCAGCCAAGGGTGCTGCTTCTCGTAGGCATTCTGGATGGTGATGCAGATGTCCATGTCGTAGGGTGTCCAGGAGCTGTTGTCGTTCTCCCACTCCCACACGATGCCCTTCCCCGGGGCTGAGGATGGGTCATAGAAGTTCCTCCGTACAGGGCGCATGGTTCCTGGGGAGACAGGAGGGGTGAGCACCTGTGGGGCTCCAGCACCCCAGGATGCTGGTGGAGGGACCCACACCTGCACACACAGATGGGTGTCCAGTTCCCAGCCTTGCATCCCACAGGGATGGAGACAGATACACTTCAACATGCAAGCAGCCACCCTCACCCTCCGCAGAGCATCCCACTGTGCAGGAGGGGTGACAGCCACCCCAACACAGGCATCACCCACCTCCCCTCTGCCAAGCAGCGGCGGCGTGCGGTGGATCGATCAGCGTGTCTGCAGGGCTGCGCCTCCCCGGGGACTCTTGAGGCTCAACAACCCTCCGTTAGCGGTGGCGGCTTGGCCGCCGGCCGGGCTGCTGGCAGTCAGGATCATGGCCCCGGCTGCCGTGGGAAGAGCGATGCTGCTCAGCCCTCAGCACCTTTTTCCATCCCTCTGGCCCAGGCCCACCTCCGCCTCCCCCGGAGGCAGGGGGAGCATTTCCCGGTCAGGAGTGGTTTCCTGACAGCTGTCACAGCTCTGGCCGGTGCTGGCAGTGACGGGAGCGAGGCGTTGTCCCCTGTATAAGGCCAAATCCTGACCCCTCACTGCTTGTTTGCAACCGACTTGGATGCCACAGCTGCTTCTGAAGCTCCACGGTGAGAGGAGGCATCACAGCCCCCTCCCTGAGCTGCAGCCCTGGCAGTGCCCCTGCAGCATCGTGCTTTCCTATCCCCTCGCCAGCACCGTTTGCCCAACCCAATTAACGACGCTAATAACGTTCATTAATCATCAGCCGCGCCAGGCAGCAGCGCCTGGCCCCAGCTGCCGGCTTGTGCTGAGGCAGCTCTGCCGGCGGCCCCGCGGGAGGGAGGCAGGGAGGCTGCACACCCCGCGCCGGCAGCCCGCGGAGAACCACTCGCCCCTGCTGCCCGCTCCGGCCCCCATCCTGCACCCCACTGCCAGCTCACGCCCACATCCCGCTCACATCCGTGCCCTGCATCCAGCTACCGTTCACATCCCTGCCTGCCACCTTGCGTCCATGTCCCCCATCCTGCTGCCCGCTCATGCCCGCATACTGCATCCCACTTGCATCCATGTCCCACATGCTGCCAGTCCCTGCGACTGCAGCCTGCTGCCCGCTGCCCGCTCACATCCACACCCTGCTGCCCACTGCCGCACAGCAGAGGACGAGGGGAGGACAGCCCAGCCTGTGCATGTGGGCACACACAGCTCCGGGTCCCCGAGGGCCACCAGCTGCCCCCAGCCCCACAACCAGCCATGCTGGAGCTGCAGGGCTGAGCCAAGTGTCCCCAGGGCCACAGGGAGGGGACACACATCTCCGCTGCTCGGAACAGGGTCACCTCATTTCACACTGTCACCATTTTGGATTGGGTTTCTCCTTCCCCAGGCACGGCACGGGCCAAGACCCCTCCTGCCCACCTTCCCTGTGTCCCTTGGCCACGGCAGGCACCGGGAGCACCCTCAGCACGGGGGACCCTCATGTCCCCAAGCACCACAGGACTCCAGCCTCCAAACCTGGCTGCCCCCAGCCCACATTCAAGGGCAGAGATGATGGATGGAGGCAGATACAGGGATGGGGCACACAGAGACAATGATGCCAAGAACCATCTATAGAGTGGAACTGAAGTGATGGCCACATCCACTCCCATGACATCCCTAAGGATGGTGAGGCCCCTCTGTCAGCATCCCTGTCTCCAAGCTCTGTGGGCACAGGGACCACAGTGCCAAGGACCATCCCAGGAAGAGCCGTTTTGCTCCTGGCAGACATGTCACCCCCAAACCCAGTTTTGGCCCCACTGTGGTCACGTGTTCCACAGGAGCACCCGGCACCATGTCCATGGGATGCAATGCCAGGTGCCTGCTGTCAGAGGATGGGTCCTGGCCAAAGCTGACAGGACCTGGCATGGGGACAGCCAGGGTGTCCCGGTGGCACCCGCAGCCCTGAGTCAGCGCGGCCACGCTGACTCAGGGCTGTGGGTGCCAAGTTGACCCTTGCCGAGGCCAGGACTGGCTGGAGACTGGCTGATTCAAAGCCAGGCTTGATGGCAGAGGCAGGGTGGCAGGTCCCTGGCTTGGTCCCCATCTGTCGGTCCCCAGTGCATTGACAGAGCCACATCTGTACACAGGGCCATTCACCATCACTGGTGACTGGGAATGGTGGCACCAGTGGCCGGGCAGGGGGGGCACAGCCATGGGAGTCCTGCTCTGGGGTGGCCCCTGTGTGTCCCCAGACAAGTCGGGGGG
>NW_020799121.1:1756934-1759095 GCF_003259725.1 Athene cunicularia | reverse complement strand
GTGTCATCCTGTGCATGGCAGGTCCCCTGCCTGCCTCTGCCTGGCCTGGGACTGGTCCCTGCCCTCAGCAGCCCCATGCAGGCAGGGATGCAGGGGTGTCCAGGAAAACACCTGAACCAGCGAGTCCCCTGCGACACAGCCAGCACGTGGCAGTTTAATGGGTCACACCGTGACGAGGACACATTTAATGGGGTCTGGGCTCGGTGCTGGTGCGGGACCAGCTTTGATTTCCCCTGAGAACGTGTGGCCTGGATGCATGCCACAACACGGCGTGGTTGGCAGACAGGCACCAACCACTGCAGTTGCATGGCTGCAACCAGCCCAGTGCCCACCGCAGCTCCCAGTGCCCAAACTGGGACCTCCCCAGTTCCTTGGGGACCCCAGATAGAGGAGTTTTATGGGACAGATGGGTGACCAGTGGGACAATGGCAGAGACCACCCACCACAGCACCCCATGGAGAGTGAGAGGGGTTGGAGGGACTGAGGGACACATCCCTCTGGGGCAGGGGCCCACAGGGTAGGGGGAAAGTGGGGAGGGGGAAAGGAAAAGCCAGGAGGAGCCTCGCGGGGTTCACGGGGGGAGCAGAGTCCAGCAGAGTGAGGGGATGAGAGAAGGAACAGGAGGAATGGATGGACAGAGAAGAGGGTCTGCAATGGGATAGAGGGACAGAGGGACAGGCAGACGGATGGGTGGGTGGATGGATGGATGGATGGATGGATGGATGGATGGATGGATGGATGGATGGATGGATGGACAGACTGACAGAGAAAGCAGATATTCAGTGAGATAGATGCGTGGATGAATGGACAGCTGGACAGACTGATCAATGGAACAACAGATAAACACACACACTGGGGTGGGTGGAAGGATGGATGGATGGATGGATGGATGGATGGATGGATGGAGAGGGAGGGAGGCAGGCAGGCAGGCAGGCATGGGTGGATGGATGTTCCCGGCTCGGTGCCAGCCCCTTACCCGTGTCCTGCCGAAACTGGTGCATGGACTGGAGGTCGATGATGTAGGGCGCCAGCTGGACGTCAACCTGGCCCAGCACCACGCTGCCACGGGCATCCTCCTTCAGCACGTTCTCGATGTGGTGGCAAACAGCAGCCGAGTAGGGCCGCCAGCGCCCGTGCTCGTTCAGCCACTCCCACACCACCACACGGGCCAGATTTTGGGGAGGGAAGCCCAGGCCACCAGAGGCCAGCATGGCCCCCGAGCCCGGCCGTGCCATGCCAGGGGGATGGCGGCTCAGCCCCGCGCCATGCCGCGGCACAGAGATGTGGGGTTCACCCAGAACCCCTCCAAATCCTCCTCCTGGCTCCCGCCAGCTGTGGGCTCCGGAGCTCAGCAGAGCAAACGCTGCGGGGCTCTGCAGAGGCAGGCGCGGCCAGCCAGGTCCCCAAGGTCCTCGAGCCTCCTGGTCCAGCTCCCCCGGGGCTGCTGTGCTGGGCTGGGGCCATCCATCACCCAGCACGTCCTCCTCGGCCCTTCCTCCTCCCCACAGCGCTGGCAGGGCTCAGGCTCCAAAAAGTCACCAGGAACCCCACAGGCTGTGTCAGCTCAAGTGTGGCCAGTGGCTGCAGACAATGCTGGGGACAACAACCACGGCGCTGTCCCCAACACCCCCTCCTCCTCTTCCTCCTCGTGTCCTGCTGCTCAGCCTATATCCTCGGTGGCTCCACGGCTGTCCCCGGTGCCAAATGAGGGGGTGTCACCTGCAAAACAGGGCCACGGTGCTGGTCACTCCATGCACTGCCAGGCGGGTGGCAGCTGGGGGACCGTCCCCATCATCCCCACAGAGCTGGCGGGCAGCGAGGCTGCTGTGCCCGCAGGCCTGGCAGCGTGGGCTGACTGCCAGCCCTGGCCAGCTGCTGGCCTGCAACGTGACAGCAGGGACAAGGGGGACAGGGGGGGACAGGCAGCACTGCTCACAGCCCCGGGGGGCTGGAGGGGGCCCTGCAAGGCCGGGGAGCCCCATCACTCACTGCCCAGGAGATCTGGGTGCCAAGGAGCACACGGCCCCCCGAGCCCGCTCCAGACACCGCTGATTTATGATCTGCACTGCAGGCATCGGGCTGGGGGTGATCCTGGGCCGCCTGCCCCGGCCCCCCGCTCCCCAGCACAGCCCTTTACCCAGCCATGGCAGCCCCCAGCCCC
>NW_020799121.1:1742033-1745243 GCF_003259725.1 Athene cunicularia | reverse complement strand
CCCCAGGTCCCATCGGGCCACCTGGCCCCCCAGGACCCGATGTAAGTGCCAGGAGCACCAGGGCGGGGGTCACGGGATGGGCTGGGCCACCCCAGACCCCTTCCCGCAGCTGATGGCACCCACCTTGTCCTTGCACAGGGTAGAGCTGGGGCACCCGGAGCTGCCGGCCCCCCCGGGGAGAAGGGAGACAGGGTGAGTCCCTGCCAGCCCAGCACTGTGACACGAGTTGGGGAGGTCTCAGCTGGGGGTTGCCAGCCAGCATCTCCTGTAACTGGGGGGTCTGGCCGTGCACTCCCCGTGCTGATGGGCTCTCACTCCCCACCAGGGTCCCCAGGGCCACCCAGGCAGCCGTGGGCAGGACGGGGCACAGGTACGTTGCTGGGTCAGGCACCCCTTGGCCGCAGCTCCCTGTGCCCCCCCCTCCTGCCAGGCCCTCTCCTTTCTGTGTTTCAGGGCGAGCCAGGCCCCAGGGGCGAGCCAGGCGAGAAGGGCACTTGGGTGAGTAGCAGGTGGCACCGGGGACAGGAGTGGGGACACATCTACTGAGAGGGATCGGCCACCCCTGGGTGTTGGGGCGGCAGCAGTGATGGGTATGGGGGGAACCCCAGCCCCCTGCCCTGCTCTCTGCCACGTCTCATTCCTGGGACCCCAGTGGTGGCATGGGGGTCCCCAGTGGTGCCTAGTGCCCCACATGTCACCCCTGGGACCCCAACGGTGTCATGGGGTGGGTCCCCATCTGTGCCCAGTGCTCTTGTCACATCCCTGGGACCCTGACAATAGCCTGGGGGTCCCCAGCTGTGTCCTGCACTTGCACCTCACCCCTGGGACACTGGTGATGGCATGGGGGTCCCTGCCTGTGCTTGTTCCCCCCGCCCTCCATTTGCTGGGGCAGGGGGGTACCGCCCCTGCATGCTGTCCCCTCCCACAGAGGGGGTCACGCCATCAGCACGGCCCCCCCTGTGCCTGGGCAGTGTCTGGGGTGCAGAGCCAGCACCCCCCCCGGACTGCCCAGCACAGGGCACACTGAGCTGTGCTGGGGGCACAGGGTGGGCTCAGACTCCCCAGGGGTAGGGCTGGGGCCTGGTGCCCGCCCCCCCCCGGGGGTACCCCCACTCCTTCCCCTGGTGTTGTGGCAAGTCAGGGGGTGCTGAAGGTGTGGGGTACCCGTATCCCCTCTGTGCCCCCCGCAACAGGGGAGGTGACCCGGGACTATGCGGGGATCTGGCCCCCCCCTCACCCCCGTCCCTCTCTTCTCCCCAGGGGGAGGGTTTGCACCAGCTCCGCGAGGCGCTGAAGATTTTAGCGGAGAGGGTTTTAATCTTGGAAACAATGATTGGGCTCTACGGTGAGTAGGGGGGGGCCAGCCCGGGCCACGGGAGGGGACAGGGACCCCTGGGGTGGCCCCCCGCTCTGTGGGGTGGCCCCCGTTCCCGCTGGAAGGTCACCAGGCCCCCATGGTGTCATGGTGGCCCTTGGCTCACTGATGTCGTGGAGCTGCGGGGAGGGGTCCCTTGGCACCCCCTCCCCTCCACCACGGAGGGCGGCCAGGCACCAGGGCGAGGCATTGGTCCCATCTTGGCTGTGGTGTGATGTCATCACCCACACTGTGCTATCATGGCCAGCACTGGGGACCGTTCGTAGGGTGAGGGCCACCAGGGCACCCCCTGCCTGAACCAACAGCTGGGCACCCCAGAAATGTCCCCCCCGGGCACTGCTCAGGGTACCCACCTCAGGCAGGGACACCCGTGACAGTCTCTATCTTGGGGACAAGCTGGTGGCCCCCTGGGCAGGTTGGGGATGTGTCCCCCACTGTGTCTGGGGGCTTGGCGTGCTGGGGGCTGGCAGAGGGAGCACCCTGCTGGGGCATGCCCAGGCAGGGGACAGTCATGTCCCCACTGGGGTGCTGCCAGGGACATCGAGGCAGTGGGGGCCACCACAGGGTCAGCACAAGGGACCCCTGGCCCCCCCTGGACCCACAGGGATGGGGGATCCTCTACTATCCCCCTGGGGCCAAGGGAGCCCCCGGCACCCCTCTGAGACCAGGAGAAGCACCTTCCTAGGAGACCTGGCACCCCCCACCCATTGCACCGGCACCCCCCGCCCACCGGGGCTGCACCCATGCTATGCCACCCATGCCGTGCTATGCCACCCATGCCATGCTGTGCCACCCATGCTGTGCCGTGCCACCCGGGCCATGCCCGCCGCGGGGCGAACACACGCTCTGCTCTGCTCTCTCACTCTCCCCCAGGCCAGTAGCTTCCAAACCCTCCTGCGGCAGCAGGCCCGGCTGGAGGTCCTGGCTAGAAGGGTCACCTTGCTGGAAGCCATCATCTGGCCAGGTAACCGCACCACCTTCTCTCCTCCCCTCCCCGCATGAGCTGGGCGCGCCGCGGCCTCCCTGGGAGCGGGCATGGAGCATGGGGGGCTGGAGCCCCTGGGGGAAGGTCCTTGGAGCCCCCCAGGGCCAAGAGAGACCATGGAGGCCCTCTTGGATTGAGAGAAAACCATGGAGACCCTCTTGGACCAAGGGAACTGTGGAGCTCCTCAAGGATCAAGGGAGACCATGGAGCCCCATATGGCCAAGGGAGACCAGTGGAGCCCCTCTTGGATTGAGAGACACAATCACAGAGACACTCTTGGACCAAGGGAAATCCTGGAGCTCCCCAAGGATCAAGGGAGACCATGGAGCCAATGTCAAACCAAGGGAGATCCATGGAGCCTCCCAGGGCCACAGGAGACCATGGAGACCCTCTTGGATTGAGAGACAACCATGGAGACCTTCTTGGACCAAGGGAAATCTTGGAGTTCCTTGGACCAAGGGAAACCCTGGAGCCTCTCTTGGGCCAAGAGAGACCATGGAGACCTTCTGGATTGAGATGACCATAGAGATCCTCTTGGCTCAAGGGAAGCCCTGAAGCTTCTCAAGGTTCAAGGGAGAACCATGGAGACCTTCTCAAACCAAGGGAGACCATGGAGACCCCTTTGGACCAAGGGAGCTCCTGGAGCTTCCCAAAGATGAAGGGGGACCCTGGAGGAGCCCTTGAACCCAGGGTGTCCTTGGAGCTCCTCTTGGATGGAGGGAGTCCAGGGACATCCATCTCCTTGGCCCAAGGGAGACCCTGGTACCCGGTTCCCACTGTGCCAGGGTGCCCAGCTTGGGGGTGGTGGGTGACCCCCCACCCTCTTTCCCTCACCCCCTCACCCCCCACC
>NW_020799121.1:1720303-1741983 GCF_003259725.1 Athene cunicularia | reverse complement strand
CCCCCGCGCTGCGGCGGCGGGCTCCCTCCCGGCTGGGCCGCGGGCTTTGTGGCCGTCCTGGCCCCTTCCCAGCCCGTCACCCCCAGCACCGCTGTCCCCGCGGGGGCCGGAACCCTCTGATGCCTCCCGGGGGTTGCGGTGCCCAGGTTCCCTCTCCCAGGTATTTGCGAAATGTGTCCACCAGGGAGTCCTTGGTGCTCCAGCCCCAGCAGATTCTTTGAGTTATGCGCTTTCAGGAGATCACTGTCCTCGCTGGAGGCTTCCCCCACGCCTTCGGCCTTTCTGGTGGCTGCTCAGGACGGATTCTGGTGCAAATGTAATTTATTTGAATAAAACCAGTGAAGCATCGTAGAAGGAAACATGCTTTTACACAAGTGTTCCAAGTTGAGAATAGATCAGAACCAATACTTACCAACCACGGCAACATCAGCCTTAAAGTAGCCTTAAAGCCTTACAGCCAAAGGTCGGACCTCTCTGTGTAGGAAAATGTCACAAGCCATGGAGTGTGAGAGAATGTGACTAATACCACCTTGGAGAGGTTTAAAAAAAAAAAAAAAGGTAGTAAAGACACATGTGCCAATGGAATTGTCAAAACAGGTTTTAAAAATACAGCTGTCTTTCTGCTTAATACATGGAAATGTTCTTCTGTGGGAGCTGCTATTTTAGGCTGCGCTATTGTGCTCTTGAGCCTCGTGAAATAGAAGGATGAAGATTAATTTCCCACTGGAAATAAAGGCTCGGAGATGGTTTTAACTAAATGAACCATAATATTTTTTTTAATGTTTTGTGTTAATCTAAATTCAAGCAAATTAGAAGGGAGGGATTACCAGATACGAATTGCAAATTTGACACCTGGATTTAAATCCTACAAAGGGGAAAATGTCCTGCCTAGGTAGGAGTGGGGGAAGGCTGTAAGAAGGCATGTGTGCTGGGTGTTTAGTTGAAGACTCTGTGTGTAGCTCAAGGCCCCAGCAGGTCTTCTGGAGAGTGGTAGGTTGCTGGGGGTCTACCAGTGAGGGATGAAGGTTGGGGAGATTGTGCTCAGCAGCCTGGACATTTTTTAACAGCCTGGAGGACTGTGGTAACTCAATAGCATGCAGAAAATGGGAGTTAAATAAGGAGTGGGGAGGTTCTGGTGGCTGGAGGGTGAACAGGCTTAGAAAAGTGGAGCTGGGGTGGAGGAGGGTGTATGGCAAGAGGTCGGAGGGAGGATGGAGGGAGGCTGGTACAAGGACGCAGTGGGAGAGGGAAGATGGATGAGGGGGAATGGTTTTTAACACTCAGGATTTAGCAGAGTTTAGAGCCACATGTAGACTGAAAAAAAAAAAGAGCAATGACCCTGAATTTAACAGGCTAGCTTTTTCAGTGTTAAACATGACAACCTGTAAAGAAAGCAGGAGTGGTGCCAGAGTAGTTTAACAACTTGTGCAGTGCGTCTCAGGAGTGTGGAAGCCTTTGGGTAGCAGTTCAGTGTCTTTATTGTGCGCCACATTTCGGGCGTCTTCCTTCTGTGCTCTTACAGATTCCTGTGCTCTAGTGCAAGGTCGAAGTAATTAATATCTGCCAAATCGCTCCCAGAGTCACGGCACTTCCTTTCCTTGTCCGTCACCACACACCCCGGGGTTTTAACTCCAGCATCAGCTGAGGGAAGTGCAAAGGAGGAAGAGCTGTAAGCTCATGTAGAGGGGTTAGGAGGAGGAGAGGAAAGCTTTATTAGGGGTGAACCCACAGTCTCAAGAAACAGGAAGTTTTGGTGTATGAAAACAGTGTTTTCAGATTTATTCCTGGTGCTCCATCCCCTTCAGTTGCAAACAGCATGATAAAGACGTTGAAGCGGTCCCTACAACTTGGGTATAACAGAAGGCTGTAGGAAGTCATCAGTTGGGTTCCTCAGATTCATAATCTTCAGTTTTCCAGCTGCGATCAGCTTTCCGCAAGGTGCGACTGTGGTAGAAACACCAAAACCTCTTCCCACACAGGACTGTCTGGCTCTGCCTGAGAAGAGCTCTGCTAACGTCCAGCTCTGCTTCCAGCTCAGTCAGATGCCGTGGCCCGAGTGGCAGATCGAGCAAGGTCTGGTACTCACTCCTGATCTCTGGCCTCAGGACTTTTGTGGTCCCAGGATAGCTGTAATCTGGCTGGCAAAGTCTGGTCTGAGCGATGAATTCGTTCACTCTAGATGTTTGGATGGGAACTGGAGTTTCTCAGTGACTTTGAGGGAAAGCATACAATTAGGAGCTGTAATCATCTCAAATATAGCCTTGTAATTGCCATGTGGATGAGTTTTCCGTTCCCGCCAGCAAACCTGTTCAGCATAGATTTTTCTGCTTGGATTTTCAGGATTGCAGTTCTCCTCTAAATCAGGATATTGGCGTGGATCAGGGTTTTGGGGATGGAATTGCTGCCAGCTGCCTGGCTCAAACCCTGCTAGGCGACAAGTGTTAGAACTTTCCAGCCATTTGTGTCCTTGAAAGTTAGATAAAAAGAGTGAAGTATGGTGGTTTCTACAGATCCAAAAGCTTGCAACCTGGCCCTTCGAAACCGGGGAGGGGGGGGTTTTGTAAGTGTCAGCCCCAGCGTTTCTTTTGTTCCAAAACAAAACACCCTCCTGCCAGCCCCCTTGGGTGTCTTCCAAGGTGGCAGTTAAATTAAAGTAGGGTCATTTGAGATCAAAGTTGGTGCTGCAACCAGCAGTCACAATGAAGGGAAGAAAGGTTTTGTTTCCTTCAGAAAGACTGAAAAAGTGCATTTACCTTACACTCTTTTGAAACTGGATTTCCAGTGGTTTATAGCAGTTCTTTCAAGCTGCAGGAGGAAATTCCAGCTGCTGTGCTCTTACACTGTTAATTTTGTTAAGCCTTTTTTTTTTTTTTTTTTTTCTTATAGATTATAGCACCTATAGCCAAGCTGCAGCTCAGCAGGGGTAAGTAGCATTATGGTCTTAGCCTCTCTGTTTTAAAAAGATGTAATAAAAGTATGTAATAATTGTGGTTTAGTCTTAACGTTGGTATATTTGTAATCCTATGACTTTTAGATTTTTGTATTGCCATAGTCTTTCAGCAGAAATTATTTGAATATGTGAAATTTGTCTTATGATACGTGTTTTGCACAAGTCAGGAATACAGGGATGCCTTATAAATGTCTTTAAATTGATTTTACAGCTACAGCGCATATGCACCTCAGCCAGCTCAAGGATATGCACAGACCACCCAGGTAAAACACGGGACGGTTTTATAATTGCTGCTAAATCACGTGTCTTCCAGTAAACTACACGGGGCTGTGCCAGGCACGAAAAACGCTGAGCAGCAACAACAAAATCTGTTGTTAAAAGTTGTCTTGTAGTTTCCCACACAGCCCAAACTGCTTTCTTAAAGTGAAAACAACCTAAACACTGAGGCACCTCAACAGTCCCCTTCTTTGTTAATATAGCTGAGCCTAAGGTGGTTGTTGTTGAGAGGATTATAAAAGCCTAATTCTCTGTGTATGTTTGACACCACCATGTTGGTGGGTGTTCTACTCAGTGGTGTAGGAGAGAAAAACTTTAAAAAAAAGGGAGGTGGGGGGAAATTGCCATTTGTGAGATTGCAGCAGTTGGACAAAGGAAGAGGAGGGAATAGATTTTTTCATGGCAGTATTGTTGTTAATACTATTAATACTCTCAGTTGGCTAGACTGCAAAATTATGATGATCTTTAAAAGATGAATTAAACCATGCTTATTTTTAATCCTTAGAATCCAAGTTACTAAAACCACATTTGTATACACGCTCTAAGTATGTTTTCAAAGGTAAACTTTTGTCCTCAAAAAGTGGCATCGGTTGAGTTGCCCCTGCCTCTCCAGAGAGGTTTCTGAAGGGAAGATCCTGCTCCCCAAGAGTACGTCTTCATTATGGAGATAAAAGCACACCACTGTTGTGATGGAGCGTTACTGAGCAGCTTTTAATTGGTTAATTCTGGTTGTGGCAACAGCTTGGCTTTGGTGCTGCGGGGCTGAGCAGGAGCTGCCTTCCCATGCCTGCTCAGGCTGCGTGTGCCATGCTGCCTACTGCTTCTGCCTGCACTAGCCAGTTCAAGGCAGGCAAGGCTGCAGGAAATCTGTGCTCGCTTGTTCCTGCAGCAGGGTAAGAAGGCCCTTTGGTAAAAATCTGAGTGTTACAGGAGGAGCACAGGTTCAGTCTGGGCATTTGGATCAGCTTGAATGAAGGTGATGGGAACTTTTATTTTGAATAAGTATTTTGAGACAGAACAATTGCAAGAACTGCTACCAAATGTGCAGGTTATACGGAAGGACAAGTCAGCAGGCTGGCAAGTGTAAGAACAGGCAGCTTCAACAACATCCTCTAGTGTGAGACTAAAACAACTAACCAACTAATCTCAGCTGTAGGCAAATAGCCATGGGAGGTTTGCAGCGTTTCCTGCCTCTTGATGTAGTGAGCTTCCCCAGGCAGTGACATAATCAATCTGGTCAAGGCTTTTCTACTCTTGATTAAGATCTGTGGCTTGAGTTCAGGGAGGCTGGCTCACAAGTAACACAGGTATAGATGCCAAGTAAGTCCCAGGCTTCCACAGGAGTCAGTAAACCCCTTTGAGAATCCGGACTTTAAGGCCATCTTCATGTTGCTTCTTGAGCTAAAAAGCTCAAGTAACTAGAGTTTTATCCTAAACCAAACTGGTGGCCGCACAGAGCTGTAGAAAGTTGGCTGGTGCCTGAAGTTTGAGCCAGCTGGTCCATGGTGTGGGGCTGAGGTAGCTCTTTAGCTGGGAAAACTGCAGCGCCAGCAGCTCTGCGCTAATCCAGCCACGCTGCACTGCCGAGCGGGTCACCGCGGCTGAGGAGCTGCTTGGCGGTGCTGTCTTCAGGTCTGAGTCAGACCATGGGCAGAAGCGGATCTTTACTGATAGTCCAGACTTGAAAATGAGCTCCAGGGAAGGTGTGAGCTGAGAGCTGGTCTCTCGCTGAACACAAAGGCACTGGAATGAGAGCAGATAGCTTGGTGATGGCAAACCCTTGGATGCTCCTGCTGAGCCTGTCCTTGGATGTCTGCGTAAACTCCTGTTTTTCAAACTGTTGGCCAGTGGACATAAAGAATATTCAGAATAACTTCACTGAAACCTTAAATAGGTTTCTTCAAGTGAACGCTAAAGCGCTTTTACACTGAAGTAACTGACTTGTTTCAGTTGGTGCAGTTCTGCCCTCTGAGTAGTCCACTCCCCCTACTTCAGGTTAGCCCTCGGGAGGTACCTGTGAGTGCTGACGGGTGCCCAGGCAATTAGGAGGAGCTGGATGCGTTCATGTTCCGCTTTACATAGAGCAGAGGTGTGTTGTGAAAATGTAAGAGGCTGCCCCTCCGGTCCTGGCACTGAAAAACTACATTTGTAGCTTCATCACAGATCTGAACTGAACTTTGCAGTAGCGCCCAAACTTTCACAGTAGCCTTGGCTTGGCTCTGCTTTTCAGTACATCAGGTAACACAGATCTCCCAGTCTGTGTGCATCGCTGAAATGGTCTGTGTGTATCTCTGCAATGCCTGTGACTCACTTCTGCTCATGAATTAAATTTGTATCATCTTTGGAGCAGACGTACGGGCAACAGAGTTACGGAACCTACGGCCAACCCACCGACGTCAGCTACACGCAGCCCCAGACAACTGCGACGTACGGGCAGACTGCATATGCAACGTCCTACGGGCAGCCTCCTACCGGTAAGAGCCCCCGTGCCTGCAAGGCTTGACTTGACCTGGGGAGAGAGTTGAGCTCAGGTCTGCACTGAGGAACTCCAGCCCAAACCACACTGAATTTCCCTGGGCAGCTCTGATGTGGCAAGGGCTTCCTTCCTCAGGAGCCTGTCCTGAGCGAAGGGCGGTTTAAAACGATGTGAAGATGCGGGTGGGCTGACAAAGAGTACATAAACGTGCCCCTTTAATTTTTCAGGGAACGTTTTGGGTGCTGGTTCATGCTGTGGAAATAAGCACGGCTGCAGAGCATACTATGCTTAGAGCAGAGCATCTGGGAGCTGCGCGGCGGCGCTCCCAGGAGTGGGTACTCTGGCTGCTCTCCAGAACCGGTGTCCCCAGCACTTTGGTTGCCTGAAACAAATCAGTGGAAGTGATGTGTATGCCTGTTCTGATAGTGTACCCTCTACTTTTTGTCTTGTGCTTCCCACAGTAGAAGGGACCAGTACAGGTTTGACTATCCTGCTCACTCTTGCATGGAAAATGCTGTCTCATCCTGTCTAAACTGGTGGTGTTAACCCTTTAGGTGTCACTTGGTTTTAAGCGCTTAAAACGTCCAGCATCAGAGCGTGCCTACACAATGACAGTAAGGATTTGCTAGGCTGCGATGCTGTTTGCCATCTCCACATCTCTGTAAAGTCTCCAAGTGGCATACTTTATGGATTAAACTTCCTGAGCACTAATGGCAGCCGTGCTGAGACATTTCGGGTGAATGTAACCCCATTGTCCTACCATTTCCTAAAGGGTAAACAGCATGGTTAGACATGTCCAAATGTCCTGACCAGCACCTTTGCATGTTCCATGTTGTCTTTGGATTTCCAGTGCAGACGCATACGTCACATGTTCATTAACGCGCTGTAAGCTATTCCAACATGTGCTCTTTGAACTGGAGTTTTGTACATACGAGTGTCTTAATGTCTGAAAGAAACTGTTGAGACGTTCAATTCTGGTATATTTGGACTGAATATTCAGGAGACTTTGAAAAAGAAAACAAATTTTCCTCCAGCTAATGCCTTGGGTACTGTTTTCTGCAGGTTCATCCTTTGCTATGAGAGACATTATAAACATCTGTTAGAGTGGGAGCTTTCTTAAATGCTTCCCAAAGCCAGGGAGTACCAGGACAGACAGGCAGTGGGATATCTGCCCACAGAAGCCATTGAGAAGTGCTTCACAAGGAAGAGGTGGAGAGAGACTATTAACCTATAGTCTGTACAGTTTTACAGCCCTTGAAACATTTCACATCTTTAAAGAGATAAGGAAGATTTCTGTCCAGCAGTTAGTGCACGTCCTGCAGAGTGAGAGCCCCTACCCTTTAGCCAGTGTCGCTGTGGGTTATCTACAGGTTTTTTTCCTTTCATTTAAAAGTATATGGACATCAGTTGGCAGCAGAAAAGATTTGTGGACTTCCATAATTTTTTTCTTAGAAATGTTTGTGTTCCTTGATCCTTGCTACTCCTGCAGTAGTCACAGGAAGCTGTGCTGTATGTTTTTGCTTTTTCCTTAAGAGTATATTTTCTACAGGAATTATATTAGAGATCTTTTCTGCACAGCTTTTTTTTTTTTTAGGCAGAAAGCTTCATTTTTTTTTCATCAAAAAAAAAACCAACTCAGGAAGTGGTCAAGGAAAAAAGATCATATCAGACCTTCAAATACGATTTGCCTCAACCCGCGTAGCATTGGTCTGTGGCAGAACTGTGGATGTTATTCTCCAGGCAGAATGCCAGGTTGTATTT
Organism: Athene cunicularia; assembly: GCF_003259725.1. Taxonomy (NCBI): domain Eukaryota; kingdom Metazoa; phylum Chordata; class Aves; order Strigiformes; family Strigidae; genus Athene; species Athene cunicularia. Next base: position 1,734,520 of record NW_020799121.1, on the reverse strand, counting down.
ATTCTTCCCACACCTGCTTCTTCTTGAGGAGTCAGAGCTGTGCAAATGAGACTGATAGTGCTTAAAGCCTGTCTCCCTCTCTTGTCTCTGCCTTTCATACTAAATAAAGCCCAGAGTGTTGCCTGGGGCGTACATCTTTATGCCCTGAGAGACATGCAGTTTTTACAGTTGAATGTCAATTTATTTTCCCTAGGTATCGGCTTTTTGTAGCAGAGGGATGTCTGCAATTACTTAAAAGCAACGTGCCTTTTTTTGTCTTAACAGCCTGGTTTTTGGGTAAGGTGCTGTTGTGGTCAGGGAGACTCAAATCCTGTGCAGATACACCCTCTCGGGGCTCTGCCAGAACGGCAGAGACAGTTCCTCTGCATCGTCTCAGCCTCAGCTGAGAGCTGGTGTAGCTTCCTCATGGACCTTTCTGTCCCAAACCCTCTGCCACCCAGCCTTGCCCTGACTCCGGGGCCACCTGAGGTGAGAGTTACCGACCAGGTTGTGCCTCTTCCCTCCCTGGGGCTGGAGGAAAAGGTGTCTTGTGTCTTGGAGTAGCTCTGTCGCTTTGTTATGGAGAAAAGGGGTTTGGGAGCCTGTGGGCTCCCCTGCAGCTTCATGGACTCCAACTGGGTGAGGGGATTAATCGGCACCATCAGATCTGTGGTTATGGTTTGCTCTTTAATCACTGTGGTGCATAGGCATGAATTACAAGAAGTAAATAGAAAGCTGCATCTGTTATGGTTATTGGCTTTCTAACAGTGTCGTTTGGGGGCAGAAACATCATTTCAAATGTCCAAGTATGAATCTTCTTTAAGCAGCTGAGTGGGAATTACTCTCTAAAGACAGCCAGCCTCCACTTCTCTTTTTACCCGTGAAATTTAGGGTTATATATATTTTATTCTGATGTATTCAGAATTTGAAATGAACACACCCATAGCTGTCTTGGCTACCACAATAACTTACACCAAAATAGAGCAGAGAGAGGGTAGCCTCTGCATCCGTTTCTCCAGACCTTCACCGCAGAAGGTGTTCATGCCAAACAGGAATTGTCTCTCTGGGCACACAGACCCCGTGGGTAGCTTTTAATACTGCTTGCATCAGAAGCCTTCAGAAACTGCTGCTAGCTGACGTTGAAGCCTGCTTATTTCGGAATAAATCTCTTTGAATCCACTATTTTCAGTTGATGTTCTCTGAGGACCAAATCCTGCAAGCTTCCCCTCTGCCTGAGGAATTCCTAGACTTCAATAAAGGTTTTGCTTGCAGGCTTGGATACTTTGAGAGAAAACTGAGCCATGTAACTGGACTTCTTAAGCAGGTTATCAAAGTTCTTCTGTTACCTTTTTCTTACAGTAGCTGTTCTGCAGATACATTTTATCTTACTAACTGATGAGGGGAGGAGAAAGAAGTGGTGTGATGTAAATGCCCCCCTCAAAAATACAGCTCTTGAGGATTTGCAGAGTACCAAACTAAGTTGTTGAAATGAAAATTTATACCAGTGGGATGTTAAATCACTGCCTGTTCTTTCTTTGGTACAAACCTTTCCTGCTGAGCACACTTGCACAAGGGAAATGCTCCATCTAGAGCTGAAGCATTAAAATCCAGGGTGGTTTTTTTTTTTTTCCTCCCTTTTATTCTATTGACTGTGCAGAGCCAGGTGTTAGCAAACCTGCTCGCTTGCTTGATTGGAGAGGTTAGTGCTGCCAGTAACAGTACTGAGAAGGGGGACCTAGATGTGGGAGGACCCCCCAATGGCTCTGGGTCTGAGGAGAACAGCCCAGGGCAGGGCTGTGGCTTTAGCAGCACTTACTGCAGGCTGTACTTAGGCAAACAGCAGGCTTTTTTAGTATGTGGTCAGGCTTCGGCCAGTTAAAATAAGGATTCATTTAACTTCTGGTGTCGGTGCCCTCTGTGGAAATGCTGTGCTGGCTCCCTTTTAAGTGTTTGGACTGTGTAAATTTGCCCAAGGCTCTAAAAATCATGCTCGTGTTTCATTCACCCTCTCAGCAACATTCACCCTCTCTGCAACACTCAGAACAGGACTTTGCTTTTCAGAGAACCTCTCAGCAAAAAGGAATAATGACCATGAGAACTGATTTGCTAGTGATTTGTGCAAGTTGTTTCCTTGTTGGAGACCAGCTTACTCTCTTGCTTTGATGTTTCCAGGTTGGCAGACCTGCCATGCAGAAGCCAGTCTGTGGCATCAGCAGGAGGGTGACAGTGGGACAAGCATGGGAGGCCCAGGGCAGGAGGAATGAGGCTTGTGGGAGCAGGCAGGGGCTTTTAGACTAGCTGTTGCAGGTGACAAAAGTGGACAGGCTTGTGTCCCCATGGAGCCCCTTCATCAGGATCCTGGGGCTAACCACAAAGCTCAAGAGCAACATTTGGACAGAAAGTTGAAGTTTGTTTTTTCAAGTAATGTGCTGTGCAAACTTCCTCCTCTCACTTCCCTTCCGCTTTACTTGCTGATTCAGAGACCCACTGGGAAGGATCCTGATTTTGTAGCAGGGACAAGAAGATGTGGAAGTACTGTGGTACTTCGTGAGGGCACATTCTGCTGGAAGTACCTTTGTTTTGCAAATTAGGGAATTGAAATAAAAAGCTACAGCACAATTTGCCTAAAATGCTGTATAATTGGAAGGAGCTTGTCGCAAGTGTCCTATGTTTATTAAAAATAAGTGATGGGAGAAGCTGTTATCTTAATTGATGCAATTAAGATCACATCAATAAGACAAAGACCAGTTGGCTGTTCTTTGGCACTTGATGTTTCATATTTTTAGTGAGTTAGCTTTTGCTAAAAAAAACCTTAATTGATATTTTTTTCATGTAAGTCTTCATAATTTTAAAGTAAGTGTTTCATAGTTGGAAAATCTGCTCACAAGGTTCTTGACTGTAAAAAGCCACTGTGTTAATACTGGGTTTATAGTTCACCTTTGTGACAAGCCAAATGGTCCATTAAATTATACAGTGGTGGCTGCTGGAAAGACTGATTTAAGTGGAGCTCTTTTGGGATCTTGGATATTCTTGTAAAATTGTTCAGAAATAAGTGTATGAGCTCTAAGCCTTTTACTTAAACCAAACTGAAATTCTAAGAAAAGTGAAGGTACATAAAACATCAGGAGCTACCTTATGTGTCTTTTTTCACCTTTCTGTTAAGTTAAAGCAAATGTAAAGTGCTTTTCTTTTGTTTCCAGAATCACTGATTTCAAATAAGACTTCATAAATAAGACTCAAAAAGACTTCTCAAGCCAGCCTGGTGCCATTTTGTGCTTTTATTTTTCAAAAAGCTGAAAGGATAGGACTGTAGTTTTTGAATCGATTGGATTTCTTTTACTTTATTGCTGCCAGGAGCTTTGTTCAGTCTTCCTGCGTTCAGAAGGTGCTGCATGCCTCAGCTTGCCCCGTGTGTGCTTTATTGCGTTAGCCGTGAGCTTCGGTCGCTGTAAACAAGCAGCCTTTGGATGCTGTTGAAGGATGGCTTCGAGAAAGGTCCTCGGAGTGTGGTTTTTGGATGGTGAGGGTAGAGCTGGGGCTGTAGGCTGAGGCTTCCCAGGGCAGGGGGTTTCCCCGAGGAAGGCGAAGGGACAGTGTTGGGTTAGTTCATCATTTTCAGGTTATCAGTGATATTTTTGCAATGGTAAAATCGGTGCTGTACCCGAGGTCTGATAAACCATCACCAGTCTGAAACGTGACGAGCAAAGGTGGCCAAACCAATCTGATGAAGCTGTCATTTGTTCTAGGTTATACCACTCCGACTGCCCCCCCAGCGTACAGTCAGCCCGTCCAGGGGTACGGCACAGCCGCCTACGATACTAACACTGCCACGGTTACCACCACCCAGGCTTCCTACGCAGCGCCGTCCGCTTACGGCACCCAGCCCGCCTACCCAGCCTACGGGCAGCAGCCAGCAGCCTCCGCTCCTGCAAGGTAATGTCTGGTGGTTCTCCTCCTCCCCAGGCTGCCTTTGCGCTGCTGCTGGGAGGAGCCCCAGCACACCGCCAGCTGAACTGGGGCCCACTGGTTTTGCTTACACCTTTTCTCTGCTTATTGCGCTTGAGCTTTGCTCTTGCTGCATCTTCAGGGCCGGGGGAAGCCGCGTGGGTAGTTTCTGCTCTGGCACGGTGAGTCAGCATGGTTACTGGGAGATGAGGAGAGCAACCAAGCAGCAAAAATGGTCTCTTGACTCATGATGTAGAACAGAAAACGGGCCAGTCTGATCCGATCTTGAGTCACAGGGTCAGGCAGGATACTGCTACGTGCTGTGTCTTGAGTGGGTGCACATGCTGGAGACAATTTCCTTTTTAAACCTCTTGTGTCGGGGCACTGTCAAGAGTATATTTAGTTTAATTGTTTGCTCAGGATATGAAAGATTTAGAATACATAATGGAGACTTGTTTAGTAGTGAGTAAAAACTGCTTTATTCATTTACATGATGTTTGTAGCAACCACTCCAGTAAGGAAGGACGGAGCTTTCTGTGTCTGTCAGATTACACTTTAAGCATGAATCCTGACATCATTTTAAATAATCTTTTCCCAGCTTGTACAACAAAAGTAGCTTAACTCTTTTTACCCCACTCTGATAAACTTAGAGATTGTAAATGGTAGGGAACAGATACAAAAGAAGGGGACATGCAAGTCACGTGCAAACAATTCTCTTTATTTTCACGCCTCGAGAGTTAAAACTAAACATAGAATCATAGAGTAGTTTGGGTTGGAACAGACCTTTAAAGGTCATCTAGTCCAACCCCCGGCATCATTTCCCTTTCATCAGATAATGTTTATGGGGCAATATCTGCTTGCACTGGATTCTGAAACAAACAATAGTGCATTTAACCGACAGCATTTCTGGCTGCTCTTGAGCTCCTTTTTTCCAAGCGTGGTGTGAGACCAGCTCGAGCGGAGGGGTGGTGCTGCTGGCCGCTTTCCTGCCCATTTTGCACCCTTGACTCCATTCTGGAGCCAGTCTGAATCCCTCACCGTCGGTTTCATAACGCAGCTGGAGAACAGAAGCCGCAGTGCTCTGTGCTCTCTCTTCAGGATGCTGCCCAGGCCTTTCCTGACAGCAGGGGAACGTGCAAACACCCAATCAGCAGGTGCTGAAATGTTTAGTGTTTAATGAGCATATGTTAGCTGCTGCCACAGTGTCAGTCACCTAAAAGACACAGGTAGTGCTGTTCTGTCCTGGGGGCATCCGAGCACCTTCGCTGCTGGCAGTGGTGGGGGTTTGCACCAATGTTTCCTTCTTGTTCAATACTGCTCCACAGACCCCAGGATGGCAGCAAACCAGCAGAGACCAACCAGCCACAGTCGAGTACGACAGGCTACAGCCAGCCCAGCCTAGGGTATGGACAGAGCAACTACAGCTATCCTCAGGTGCCTGCCAGCTACCCCATGCAGCCCGTCACCGCGCCTCCCTCCTATCCTCCTACCAGGTAATGCTCCCGGCAGGCTAAGCCTCATGCAGCTGGCAGGGGAACTTTCAGGTTAGCTTGGGCAAAAGGGCTTTTCTTAAGGGATTTTAACCAAACAGATGTAAAAAGAGGTTTGGTGTCCTGGGAGGAGGGAGGTGGTGGTGGTGTACCTCTTCTTGTAAGGAAAGTGAGGCTGTGATTGCTTAAGTCTTTCTGTGTATACATCTGCAGCAGCAAGGTGTAACGATGACAAATGTTTTTTAAAAAATTTCCTAGATATGGAATGTGTAGTAGTGACTTTTGCTGCCTTCTGACAAATGGCTTTGTGTGGTGGGGTGACCCCGGCTGGACACCAGGTTGCCACCAAAGCTGCTTTGTCACTCCTCATCTGGACAGGGGAGAGAGAATATAACAAAAAGTCCTGCCAACAAACTGCTCCAGCATGGGCTCATCTCTCCATGGGGCCACAGGTCCTGCCAGGACCCTGCTTCAAGTGCAGACTTCCCATGGGGTCACAGCCTCCTTTGGGCATCCCCCTGCTCTGGTGCTGGGTCTCTTACGGGCTGCAGGTGGAGATCTGCTCCCCCGTGGGCCTCCCTGGTGTGCCGGGCACAGCTGCCTCACCATGGGCTGCACCACGGGCTGCAGGGGAACCTCTGCTCCAGGCCTGGAGCACCTCCTGCCCCTCCTGCTTCACTGACCTGCATGTCTGCAGGGCTGTTTCTCTCACATACTCTCACTCCTCTCTCTGGCTGCAGTCACACAGTTGGTTTTTCCCCTTTCTTAAACACATTATCCCAGAGACACTACCACTGTCGCTGATGGGCTCGGCCTTGGGCAGCAGTGAGTCCATCTTGGAGCCAGCTGGCATTGCTCCCGCGGACATGGGGGAAGCTTCTGGCAGCTTCTCACAGAAGCCGCCCCTGTAGCCCCCCTGATATTAAAAGCTTGCCATGCAGACCCAATACACTTGATAGGGGGCTCACCTCTTCCCCTCAGGTGTCTTTAATATGCTGATGCTGACTTCTGAACTGTATGTTTTGAAATTCTCAAAGCCTGAGATGTGTGAGGGGGGACTTATTATCCATCCGCTGAAAACACTTCAGGGCCAAGGCAGAAAGGGAGCCTGTTGCTTGCATTGCCACTGATATTTGCCCTGGCACTTCTGCCTCTTTCTAGAGGTGTGAATAGTTGCATGGATTTTGCTTTTAGCAGTCTACCAGGTTTATTTTGTCTCCTGCCACCAGCCTGGCCTCCATAGGATGACTTCACCTTTTTAAATGGTTTACAACAGTACATATGGCTTATAATTGCATTACCTTCTAGCGTGAGCCACTTCTGCAGCCTAATGCACAGTGAACTGACTCATCTTTCTACCTTTACAATGCTTTTGTCTCCCAGCTATTCCTCTACACAGCCAAGCAGTTACGATCAGAGCACTTACTCCCAGCAGAGCACCTACGGGCAACAGAGCACCTACGGACAACAGACTAATTATGGCCAGCAAAGCAGCTACGGGCAGCAGCCGCCGCCGACTAGTTACCCGCCCCAGACGGGATCCTACAGCCAGGCCCCCAGCCAGTACAGCCAGCAGAGCAGCAGCTACGGCCAGCAGAGTGAGTGTGCTTTGCAGGGCCGCCGGGGAGAGCCTCGCTCTTGCGGGGTGGGCTGCCTAAAAGAGGCTTGGCATTACTTTGGGTCTAACGCTTGCAGCGGTGTTGAAGGCAGAGCTTGCTGGAGCTGGGTTTTGCCTTTTCTCACTGAAAAATGACTTGCCTGGTGTGGTGGCAAATCGTGGTGCTCCCCTCAGCATGGTGAGGGCAAACGGGGGGTTGAAAAACACAGAAGCACAAAATACCATTGAGGCTGGAGTGGGCAAGACTTGTTTGGAAACGGTGCTGTTTGGCCAGGTGGCAGCTCTGCAGAGGTCAGACTGGTAGGGCCTGACGTAAAACTCGATTCTGCACACGGAAAGCAGCACATCTCTCCTTAAACTAACGCTGTCGCTGGAAGTGCTGTAGCAGATTATTGTCATGATTGTGTTCTGGTGCTGAAGGCAGGTAAAAGGGCTTGAAAGGGACAGGCAGCTTCGACCCGCTCTTGTCTGCAGCTCCCTAACATGTTTGTTGCACACTTCCTCAGGCTCGTTCCGTCAGGACCATCCTAGCAGCATGAACGTATACGGACAGGAATCCGGAGGCTTTTCAGGCCCAGGAGAGAACCGGAATATGAGCGGCCCTGATAACCGGGGCAGGGGAAGAGGGGGATATGATCGTGGAGGCATGAGCAGAGGTGGGCGGGGAGGAGGACGCGGTGGAATGGGGTAAGAGCAAATCTTTTCTCCTTTTATCTAATTCTGGTTTACCCAAAGGATCTGAAATTGAAAGAAGGGACTGAAAGGTTGATGTTCCCAAAGGTACTTCCATGGGGAACACCTCTGTAGCAGCATTGTTTCTAATCCATGGAAATATTATCCTAAGGGGGAATAGGAGCAGGATCTATTTTTCTTGTCCTGCAGCTGGTTGGGGCTCCGGGGGAATTAGGGGTATTGCTAAACCTGGAACTTTCAGCTCCCTTCACGGTCATGCAGAGGTGAAATCCTCTGTGGGGTGTAACAATAACTCTGGATCGAACACACACAAACCTCCCACCAGGTCCAGGAGTCACTCCCTGTGCCTCAGTAGTGAGGATCTTGACAGCTCAGGTACGTACAAGGCAGAAGCCTCGTGTCGGCCTCTTCACCTTAGCAGTAGCACACGGAGCTACGTCTGTAAGTGTATGCCTTGGGCAGGTTGCTGCTGTGGAAGCCATGACTCTGAGTGGCCAGAACACTTAGAGCTTGGCTGGAGTGTGAAGAAAGACCCCGAGAATGTAAAGAGATCTGGCTGGGCTCCCAGGACTGCTCCCCCTCGGAGCTTTCAGGTGGTCTAAATCAGTTTGGCCATTTTAACTGATGGCAAAATCTGGTTTGGTAAACCTATGCCTTCAGGTCAGCAGTGTGTCTCCCTGTCTGTGATGTTTGTTTTGATAGAGGCGAGGAAGGAGGACTAACCCCCGATGCTCCTAAGAGAAGGAAGATGTAGCTTTGTGTGTGTTCCATCCCTTCGCACCGTTGTTCAGAGCTATGCAGAGTGTCCCTAGGTGCACGCTAGAATTGTTGCGTGGGATGCGCAGTGCTCACCCTGGTACTTGGCAGGGCAGCTGGAATTGTAGCTTCCCCTCGATAGGCAACCTCTTAAGGTGTTTTACAGCCTGGTGGCCACCGGAGTTTGGCAATCGATAGCCCCATTCTGCATAGCTCTGTCGAAATGAATTGAAATGGCATGAAATCTTTATCGGAGAAATACAACTACTGGTGTATGGAAAGAGAACAAAAAGACTGGCCTGTGTTGGAACACATGTGGCTTAAATTGGCTCGAGTGGAACAGAGTTCTGTGGTTCTGCATAAAGATTTCACCCATGATGTATTTATCTCTAATGGTTTAAAGTAGATGTAGACACCTGAAATGTCTATCATCACATCTTAAAATTTCTAGCCCCTTCGGAGCTTCTCATGCAAAAGATTTGTCATCCGTCTCTGATTTGACACCCTAATCCGAGCTTAAATTGTGTACGTAGTGATTTCCACCTGACTAGACCATTACAAAGGGCCCCCTGCTTTATGGACGTAGACTTTCTGCTGTCCATAGGAACGGTGGCCTTCCTATGGACGCCAAGGGGCAGGTAGGGGAACTCGGCCCTTCTTATCATGCTGTGGTGATGGATTTCAGTGTCTCCAGCAGGTAAGGAGCTCGATGTTATTAACGTGCCCTTTTTCATTGACTCAATTATTTTATATTTTCATTGGCTGTTAAACATGGAAACTTTTTAACATGCTTTGTCGCATTTATATGCTACAGGTTACAAAGTGAGAGCCTTGTATACACTTCAATACTTAAAAAGTACCCGTACTCAGTACTCAGCCGGCAGCATAATGAAAAGTGGGACTAGACACGGTGTCCATATGGAGAGGAAAAATATACATAGAATATTTTTAACCAAATGTATTCATTGTATAAATGGAATCCTTCTGTAACTTTGGTAACTGCATACTTGTTGTTTGGTAATAAAACCAGAGGAGGTATACTACTTTAGAATTGTGTAACGTTAAAAAGTGTAAAAGTATATGTTTAAAAAGAGAGACATTACGTAAATGGTGTGTACTTTAACAAAAGGAGGCAAAGCTGCATGCAACAGCTTGAAACTGTGTATTGACAACTTTTTTTTCCAGTATTAGAGGTGCAATACTTGCTAGAAAATAGTCGGTGCTCTCCCTCCTCTGCTCATCTCCTTACAAACAGCTTTCTGTCTCTCCAAAAAGAGCCAAGAAACATCAAAATCCTTTTCAGGTGGCATTTTCCTAATTAACCAGCGCTTGAAAGCAGCCTTAGCTGAAGGCTTCAGCCAAAGCTTTCGCCGAAAGCTGCGGCCGCCAGTTTGCATTGGCGCGTATCGAAATCTGCCGTTCTGGTCTGTGTCCACAAAGCTGCACCCCAGGCCTTCGAGCCCCCGCTGTATTCTGTAAGTTCTCCCTCCACAGAGACTTGTTAAATTCAGTAGTGACCTGAATGTATGGCTTTATACCGAGGTTTTTAGCGGAAATGTCATCTGAACTGTGTTGTAGGTATCGCGTATGGTTGTCTCCTACCCTTTTCACTGTTAATGTCAGGGACCCGCGGGCTCGTTTCGCTCTCGTGCTGCGAGAGGCTGAGGGTGCACCTTTATGTACACACAGAGGGGAGGGAGTTGACCAGTGAACAACTCCATGATTTCTCTGAAGCGAAAGCCCAATTTATAACGCTCGAAAACATTTTTTGCCAAGTATTGCACTGATAATACCCGTACAAGTAATGCAAGGGTACCGACAGCAGAGTGGTGTCTAAAACCAGACAAGCGAGGTTGCGTATATGTAAAGGAAATTTGAGCGAGCTGCCCTGAAGAAAGGCATAGTGCCGAGATGAGAGAGAGAGAGACAGATGCATTGTTTGGAGATGTTTAGCCAGTGCCCTTCTTCCCAGTGAGCCGCAGAGGCTCAGAGCGGTACTGGCTTTGTAAAGGGAAAGGCCTTCATTTCTTCGTTTATCCCCCCAGCAGCGCTGGAGAGCGAGGTGGCTTCAATAAGCCTGGTGGTAAGTTTTTGAGCATTACAATGGATAGTGTTAAAAAAAAAAATTTGCAGTCAGTTTTTAGAACAAAGTGTAATTTTTATTAGTTTAAGTGATTAAAATGACATATGCAACAAGACTGTAATGGGTACTGCCGGCAATGCCTAGGGGTATGCGGTTACAGGACACAGGGTAACGTGGAAGAATTGAGCAACCACTTCTGTAATTTGGGGAAAATAAATGGTTTGGATTTAATAAATTTTTTGTAAAGTAACTTTTTATTAATGAACGTAAAACTGATTGGCCTGGTAAAGCATTAAAAAAAAAAAAAAGTGTAATAGTGGTTAATGGTTTGAAAGGCTGCTAAAAATAGCAAACCGATCACCAAGTAAAGGTGCATTGCTGCTGTTTTTGCAATGCAGGTCAATTTGAGTTTAACCAGCGCCATCGAATGGTGGTTATAAGTAGATAGTGTTGTGTGTGTCGGTTCTTCAGCCCGCAAGGCGTGCACTAACACAGCTTCTTATGATTCTTTCCTGACTGGCAGGACACATGGAAGAAGGACCGGACCTTGATTTAGGTAATTGCCAATAACTGCTCTGACTCTCTCCCGAGCTCGTGAAATTGAGACTTTTGTTGGCTGCTGGGGCCAAGGGCAGTGTAGCGCCACGGAGCACGAGGACGCTCCGCCATGTGCAGTCTCTGTCTGGCCACGTCATTTATTTCACGATTTCCCGATTCATCAGAACAGCTGAACTGGTGGAAAACCCGCACATGTTTGTGAGATGCTCGCCCTTCTCTGTGGAAACTAGGGGGGGCTTTTGGGGGGAGCTGCTCTGGAGCTGTTTGGCTCAACAGAAAACCTTTTCCAGGCAGCCTGAGCCCGGAGCTTGTGTGCGCCGGTCCAGTAGCCTCCTCTTGTGCCACCTCTGGCCTGTGGCCCTGCAGCTCTTTCCTTCCTGTTGCACAGGCGTGTCTGGAAGTTATGCGTCAGCCTTCCAGGAGAGCACGTTGCTGCGGAAAGGGGGGTTGTTAGTGCAGCGAGGGGGGCGGGTGCCCAGAGGACGTGATGGCTCTCCCTCACACCTCATCTGAGATGTCTCCTGTTAATAGCCGGGTGGTTTAAGAATGCGGGCAGTAGCGTGCAGCGCCGGCCTGCTGGCCTGCGGGCAGGAGGTGGTGTGGAGTCACCCTCCCAGTGCCTGGGGTTTTGTGTCACTTGATAAATAACGCTCATTGAGAGCGAAGCCGCAGCTGGCCGAGGGGATGGTGTGACGAGAGTGCTCCGTTAATGTTGTGTCCCTTCCTGTCCTCCCTGCAATGACACATGAATTATCTCCTAGGCCCACCTATGGACCCAGATGAGGACTCGGACAACAGTTCAGTTTATGTGCAGGGACTCAATGATAATGTGACCCTGGAGGATCTGGCAGATTTCTTCAAACAGTGCGGTGTTGTCAAGGTGAGGGGGGACAGAACTCGGCCGCCAGCTGGTAGAGTGGCGGGAGAGGGATGGCCCATCTCCGCCCCGCCTGCACGTGGCTCGTCTCCCTCCGTTCCCCGGAGCGGGCTGCCTGGGCAGTGGGATGATCCCAGCCTGGCGCTGACCAAGCTCAGCCTTTCCCAAAGCACCTTGTCAGGGTTTGTCCCACAACACGAATGATCAGGCTCGCGGAAGCGGCGGCATGGAGAGCCCGGGAGGATGTGGGGAGGCTGCAGCTCAGTTCTTGCGCTGCCGGGTACACGCAGGAGAGGCCTGTGTGGCCTGGCAGCACTGCTCTGGGCCATTCCTTCATCCATTGGGTCGTCTCGGCAATAGCTGCTGCCCGCGGTGACACAGAGGGGCCCTTTCTGCCACGGAGTCACCAAAATGAGTCTGGTTGTCCCAAGTGAAAAGGAGAACAAAGGGGAGAGTGGATCCCAGCTCTGTGCATGGGGAGGTGTGACCTGAGGTGACGTTTTGCTGTCCCGCTAGATGAACAAGAGGACTGGGCAGCCTATGATAAACCTCTACATTGACAAAGAAACGGGCAAACCAAAAGGAGATGCCACAGTATCTTTTGATGACCCGTCTACCGCCAAAACAGCTGTTGAATGGTTTGATGGTGAGTACGGGGGGTGTGTTTTGGGGTGGAATCACTTTGTTCTCAATTGCAGAACTAAGTCTGACCAAAGTCAGCATTTCCGTCCTCAATGTGCGGAGGATCGTAGTCACAGATCGCAGCTCTAGGTGGTCAGGCTTTTGCTTAGGAAGTTCCTGGTTTTAACTGGAACAGAAGCTTGGTGCTTGGGGGATGGTTGTCCTCAGGCTTTGCTCACCTGCTCTCTCCTGTAGCCAGAGTTTTATCTCAGTCCCACGGGTGGAATTTGGCCCTTCTGCTGTGGCAATCTTCCCCCATGATTATCAATGCAGTGTGGTTGTGTGATATGTTGTGGTCGCAGCTGAAGGCGAACTCTCTTGCTCTTGTGTCCCTCCTAGGGAAGGATTTCCAGGGCAGCAAGCTCAAAGTGACCCTGGCACGGAAGAAGGGCCCCATGAACAGCATGCGGGGAGGGCTGCCCCCCCGGGAGCAGCGGGGAATGCCTCCCCCACTCCGCGGAGGTAACGTTCAGCTGCCCGCTGGCCCCCCGACGCGCCCAGCCGGAGCTGCGACGCCTCCTGGCATTAACACAACCTTCCTTGCAGGCCCGGGAGGGCCCGGCGGCCCGGGGGGACCCGGCGGCCCGAGCGGTCCCATGGGCCGGATGGGAGGCAGAGGTGGAGACCGGGGCGGCTTCTCCTCGCGAGGCCCGCGGGGATCCAGGGGAAACCCCTCCGGCGGGAGCGTCCAGCACCGCGCTGGCGACTGGCAGTGTCCTAACCCGTAAGTACGCTGCGCTGCCGCCTCTGCTCTCGCAGCACCCAGGGGGGCCCTTTTCTCCAAGGTGCTGGCCAGGACCCATAGTAACTCACTGGGCCTCGCGAGGAAGCACCATGTCCCTGTCCTGGGCAGCTCCCGTGTCCCCTCTCGCCGTGCCCTGAGGCCGGGGACACCTGCCCGACCGCTGCCAACCGCTGTTTTTATCCAGGGGATGTGGAAACCAGAACTTTGCCTGGAGAACGGAGTGCAACCAGTGCAAGGCTCCAAAACCAGAAGGATTCCTGCCACCTCCTTTCCCCCCTCCAGGTAGGTGTGTGGGGCAGGGCCAGGGCCGGAGGCACCGGCGTTTCCAGCTGGCTGCACGGGGCTGGTTTGGGGGCTCTTCGGGGTATGCTTGTTTCCAGCCCCAAGAGCTACTTGGGGCGTCATTCCTCCTCAGGCTGCAAAATGGAGGCCAGGGCCGTTCTGCCCACACACACAGCTCTTCCTCAGGGCTCCTCAGCACCAAAGCACCCGCGTTCACCTCGCTAGGCAGCGCCCTCTTAACGAGCCCCGAGGAGAGGCTGGGGGACGAGTGTGCGCTCGGGGCTGCCCTCGGCCCTTCTCCCACTTTTGGTGCTGGTGCTGGATGTGGCCGGGACAGGGGTGGCTCTGCCCGGCACCCTCCCAGCCTCTTGCAGAATCATTCAGGTTGGAAAAGCCCCTCGGGATCATCTTGTCCAACCCTCAGCCCGACTCTACAAAGTTCTCCCCTACCCCACATCCCCCAACAGCTCCCCCAAATGGCCCTTAAACACCCCCAGGGATGGGGACTCC
>NW_020799121.1:1682406-1711056 GCF_003259725.1 Athene cunicularia | reverse complement strand
CCCGCGGGGCTACGGGGCAGCCACCCCGCCTCGGCCCCGCTCCAGCAGCCCCAAGCCCGGGGAGCGCAAGCCCTGGGGGACTCTGCAGAGCGTCCTCTCCTCCTTCCTGGAGCCCGCCTGGGTCCCGCGGGAGCACGAGGGGCTGGACGAGGACGCCTGGCCATGAGACACCCAGCTCGGTGGCCACGGGTGGCAGGCAGGATGGGGAGAAGCCCCCAGCCCCCCCCGGGGACATCATGGAGCTGCTGCTGGGGACGGCACCTGCATGGGCGATGGCCGGGAACCCTGGGCGGCCGGGGAGCTGAGACTCCGTCACTCAGTGACCGTTGGCTGTTGGGGTCAGGCCCTGCGAGGCACAAAGGGTCCCTGACACGCATTGGTGCCGTGGGGAGCAACTCCACAGGGGACAGCCATGGTGTGGCCACGGTGGTGGCGGCTGGAGCAGAGCGCCATGTCCCAGGTGCCTGAGGAACAGGGCTGGAGAGCAACTGGCTCTTCTGATCTTGGTCTCTTCTTTTTGCCTCTCCTCATTCTTCTTCTCTCCTTGTTTTCCTCAGCTTGCCTTCTCTTCTTGGCTACCTTCTCCTTGTCATCTTCTTGTCTTCTCCTCTTCTTGACTGCCTTCTCTTCAATTTCTTTTTCTCTTCCTCTTCTACCTCTTCTCTCCACATCTGAGATGAGTCAGGGACATGCAGCTTGTTGTCACGACCTGTATTTCAGGGCAGGGGGAAGGCACTTTTTCCTCTCCAACACCCATCAGCCCCTGGCCGGCCGCAGCACTGTCCATTGATGTCTGTAACATGGGACAGGGTTGTGCATGGAGCCCCCCTGCCCAGGCCACTGTGGCTCCCACCCCTTTGGCCCTGCATGTCCCCTCAAGCCAGTAAAGACCAAGAGAGCTGAACCCACTGTGTCCAGTCATCTGTCCTGGGGTGTAAGACCCTCCCCAGAGGTTTGGGACCTGCTGAGGGGGAGCCAGCGGTGAGGAGGAGGGATCTGAGATCCCACCAAGCACAAGGGAGGAGGTCTCAGGGGGGGCCAGTGTCAGTTCTGAACAGTGGCCAGTTCTGAACCCCACTGAAGCCATGGGGACCCCTTAGCTATGTTTGGGACCCCTCCAGGTCCCCAAAATCCTTGGGGCTACCTGGAGCCAAGAGCCCTCACCGGAGAGCTGCTGGCCCTGGGGTGCCATGGCCAAGCTCTGCTGCTGCCCAAGGTGGCTGAGGGCTGAGCAGGTTGGGGGTCACGCTGGGGTCTAGACTTGGTGGTGGCCATTCCATTGTGACTTCGGGGTTCCCAAAGTGGGGTGTCCACTGTGGTCCTCAGAAGTCTGCCCTGCACCTCCCCCAGCAGCAAGGCTGGTGTCCAGCTACTGCCGAGTGGTGCCAGTGCACCGTGGAGTGTCCTGGAGCAGTGCCAGTACCCAGCGGGGTGCTTGGTGGGATGTCCCGGAGCAGGACTCCGTGCTGGTGCTCATCCTTTCTCAACACCAGGGCCAGGACTGTCACCCCATGGGGACCAACTGCAGCCCCTGGGGACCCTGCACTCGTCCCTGGCCCCAGGAGGAACTGAGGGGCTGGTGCTGGGCACCACGCACTGGTATGGGGCTGCCATAGGCCTTGGCATAGCTGTCAGAGGCTCAGGCATCAGCCAGTAGCAGAGCACAGGGCCAACAGCTGCTGCTCAACTTCCCCCAAGATCATCGTGTCCCTGTGAGGCTCCCGGCCCCACTTCCCCTGGCTGCAGGCCCAGTGCCAGGCAAGTTGCTGCTTCAGGCCTTGCTGAGCTAAAGGCCATGGCCACCAACCCCCGACAGGGCTCATCTCCCTGTGAGAGCAGGGCACTGCCACAAGGAAGTCGCAGCATCCTGCCTCCCTCAGGCTCCCCAGGCCACAGCCCAGTCCCAGAACCTGGGGTACCCTTCCCCCCGCAACAGCAGCTCCAGGGGCAGATGTCACCTTTATTCAACGTTCGCTTAAAACAAGTGAACATACAATATATTTATATTTCATATATTAGATATTTCCTGCACTGAACGCTTCTAGTTAGGGGTGACCCATGGCTTTATTTCTGGGGGAAAGGAGTAGTGTCACCGTAGGAGAAGGTAGCACGTCCTCTCCAGCACCCATGGGTGACAGCGGGGAGCAGAGGGAGCCGTGGGGCTGGGGAGGGGATCAGCTGCCCCAGCCTGGGGGGCAGATGGGTGTGAGGGCAAAATGACGATGCTCAGAACCCTTCCAGCCCCAGTGCAGGGGCTGGATGGGGGCTGGAAAAGCCCTTTTTTTTTTTTTTTTTTTTTAAAAACCACCTCAAATTTGAGATCATTGAGCCCTTCTGGGACCTTTGGAGACCCTCTCCAAAGGGCTGGGGGCTCACCCACGGCTCTCCTGAACCAGAGGACAATACAGGGGAGAGGCAGGAGCCAGGGAAGGAAGAAGCCAAAGCTGTGTCCCACCTGCTCCCAGGTGCCCCAGGGCTCCTGGGGGAGCTGCAGCAAAAGCCACCCAAGCCCACAGCACTTTGGGCCCCAACCAGCACCAAAGAGGCTCAGAGTGATCCCGGGGGGTCAATTCCCAGAGCTGAGGAGTGCTGAACCCTTCACCAGACACCACCACAGGCAGACACGAGACCTAGCACCAGCAGGGGGGTGGATGCTTGCAGGGTGGGGGTCACACAGGGAGGGAGAAGAGCAGCCCCCAACATGTAGCGGCTAAAAAAAAAAAAAAAAAAAAAAAAAAAAAAAAAAAAAAAAAAAAAAAAAAAAAAAAAGCAGTCACAGGGACCCAGAGAGTGAAAGAGGGCTCTTGACAGGGCAACATCAGCAAGGACACCGCATCACTCACACACAGATTTCTAGAGGGATGCAGGAACTGGCCAGGGTGCCCCTGCCCTCCTCCGCTCGCCCCAGCCCCGCCGGACATGGGAGCACTGGCTCCGTTTTCAGGGCCCTGGGGCTGGAGGGAGATGCCCAGGGGCTGGTTCCTTGGCAGGATGGAAAGGAGACATGCACACGGGTCCTGCCCCACTTCCTCAGGCAGGAAAGGGCAGAGAGGAGGACAAAGGGGCTACGGCAGCACCTTAGTTCTTCAGGATGGTTTCGTAGGCTTGGTAGACGTACTGGGACACCTCTGGCGCACGGCATTTCAGGGACAACTGCAGGGAGAGAGGAGGAAAGGGGGTCACGGCATCTCACCCCATGTCGATGGGCCACCAGCCCCAAAGCACAGAGCCCTGCATGCTGCAGCATCCCCACCACAGGGCACGGGGCAGCCCCAGCTCCTTATTTCAGCTGGGTAAGATATTAAAAGTCACTGAGCCCCCAAACACCCTCCCCCAGGCTGCTGGTGCTCCCCCCACCCCAGCTGAGGAGCAGAGACATCCACATGCAGCGCAGGCAGGGAGGGCAGGCAGATGCACACACACTTCATCTCTTGGGGTTTGATTCACTGCCTGTAGCTCAAGGGTGAACAGTTCCCCCAAAAGCATCTTCCTCTCCTAGGCAGTACAAGCCCCCTTCGGTTATTTGCTCAACAATTTAATATTAAATGACTCTGAACTCAATTAGCTCCTCAGCCCACAGGGGTGCTGAGCTGGGAATCCTCCAGGATAAGGATTTGCAGCTATCCTCACCCCACGTGAACCCAGGAGGCTGGTGGGAACACCCTGACCTTCTGAAGGGTTCACCTCCAACAAAGCTCCACTCTCGGCGCCGGCCTTGTGCCAGCCTTGCTGGGAGGGAGAGGCAAGAGGCACCAAAAGACAGGCAAGGCTGGCAGGGCAGCCGTCAGGCAGGTAAAAGCATCAGGGGAAGAAATAACCAGGCAGCAACCAGAGACAGCCCAAAGCTGGGGTAAAAACCAGTCTGCTAACCTCCAAATCCTGCAACAGCGGGCAGGCCGGCAAGGGCAGGCAGGCAGCAGGTATGGAGATACAGAGAGGTGAGTCAGGGTGACACAGCTCATCCCAACCCAAAGAAAACAGGCTGTGAGGAAGGTGGGGAAGGGCACAGGCCAGGGAAAGCAGGACGAGGACAGACCTCTGCTCCAAGGCTGCTTGCACCTGCGGCCGGGCTGCCCGGCACACAGGCAGAGAGCCAGGGACGCCCCAAGAAGGGGATGGGGTTGGGGTTTTTATTTTAACAGAGTTGTGCGGGTGGGCTGGGACCTCCCTGATCCCTTTAGCTGCCACATGGTGCCTCCCCGGTGTTAGGAAGGCAGCCCAGCAGAGATAGGGTGTTGCTGCAGAGTCCAATTGGCCAGTACAGGCTGTCTCACCCTCCTTGTGCGAGAGGGACACCAGCACTGGCACAGGGGAGGGAGCTGGCACCAAGAGCAGCTGGGGGGGTCCCACCACCACCACAGACGTGCCACAGGACCATCCAGCCCAATCCAAGCTCCAAGGGGAGAGCAGGGAAGGCAGGGTGGGCAGCAGGGTGGGCAGCAGCCTTGGCTTGGAGCCACCACGGGGCCATTTTGGAGGCAGGGGAAGGGGCATACCGTGAAGCTGGGATTGCTGGGCTGGATCCTGAGCTCTGCCAGCACCCAGATGCCGTTGGTGAGCTTCAAGGACTGGTAGAGCATGTCTTGGCCCTCCACATTCCTCTTGGCGATGGTGAAGATGTTGCTGCCTTGGAGCTTGCTGCTAACGGCATCTGTGTGGGAGGAAAGCGCTGCTGCAGGGCCTGCTCAGGGCAGGGCACTGGGCTGACCACCAGCTCCTGACCCATCTCCTCCTCCTCCTCCTCTCCCCCTCTTTGTGATGCAGCACAAAACCCGCCGTCCCCACACAGTGAGGAGAAGGGCTCTATTCAACTCGTCTCCCAGGTCCTCCCCAGGGAGCCCAGAGCTCAATTCACAAGCAGAGCCGCCCTGCTTCACTCCACAAAGGTCAGCTCGCTGCTGCCAGCAGGACTGAAAGGACTTGGCTGTCCCCACCCGGGGTTTGCATGTCCCGCTTGGCACCAGATCTCCCAGAGAAGGAGTTGGGGGAGCCTGGAGGCGCCAAGGAGCCTGGCCCTGGCTCCTGCCCACAGCTGCCTGTGAGCACAGGACCACTGTCCTGCCCGTGGGTTGGCTGCTGCAAGGCTGGGCAGCCTCAGGGGTCACGATCCAGTTAAGTTTCTCTGCACTGAGACTGATCCCAGCGAGGGCACAGCAACTGTCCTGGCATCAGGGACATGCCTGCAGGGCAGAGTCTCTGAGGCTGCCAAGTTTCCACAACTAGCCAACAGCAAGTCCTGGAGATACAGGTTGGGCACAGGGGGAAGGAGCTCTCATGTCCCCACAGCCTGGGCTGGGCTAACTAGGATGAGCTGGTGACCAGCACCCAGGGCGAGCTAAGCCAGGTCCTTCTGAAGGGTTTAATCCCACCTGCGTTGAGAGAACAGTCTTTGATCTGGAACTGGGCCTCGTTCTCATTGGCAATGTCCTTCCAAGTGGCCAGGAACATCTGCCGCTCTGCAGAGCAACGAAACCACCACAGTGATGAAGCGACGAGATCAGCTGCCCCCAAAGGTGGTACAACACAGGGGCCACGCTGCCATGTCACGGGTGGCTGAAGGGATCTCACCCTGCAGCACTGCCACCCCCCCCCCCAACTTTGGGGAGGGTCAGCAAGCTACGCTGGCTTGGGGAAGAGGCTGCTCAGTGCCAGAGAAGGCAAAATAAACAGCAAGTGAAGCTCTCCCTGGCAGGGAGGAGTTAGAAGGTGGCTCAGGCCACCTCAGGCAGCCACAGCTTGGTCATGCTGGCATGGCAGTGTCCCCTCCTGCAACTGCCAGGGGCATCTAGCTCCTCAGGGTCCCTGCTCTGTCCCCAGGGGTGGCAACACTGCCGGGAGGATTTCAGGGGCCGGGATGGCACCTACAGACCGGTTAGCAGAAGTGCACCTTGCAGGAGGTACAGCCACCCACACCCCAACTCACCCATCTTTCCATCCTCCACAAAGAGGATGTGCAGCGGGTACAGGGTGCTGAAGTAGAAGACATCAATGTTGTTTTTCACTGCAACCTGGATGAAAGGACACGGGGACGTCAACACCTCCTCCAATCTCAGCAGGCGAGCAGTTCCCACAGTGAGCATCCCACCCCATCCCAGCAATCCCTCGAGCCAGGTATCACGCAGCAAGCATCAGAGGCAAGAGACTGGCTGCTGGCCTCTCCAGCTCCTTTCTCCACACGTCAGAGCACTCTCAGATGTCCCCAGGGCAGAGGAGAAAACAGAGGAAACTGCCGGGGCTGCACCCCCTCAGTCTTCTCTCCCAGCTCCCTCCTGGGAACCACAGCCCTGTCTCCAGCGTCTCCCCCCATGTGGGACACTGTGAGCAGATGCTCAGCCACGGCTCGGCTCTGCTGCTGTCAGCAAAGATGATCCTCCAGAGAGGGAGCAGTCTGCCCGGAGCTGGATGTCAGACTGGAGTCAGACTGAGCTCTGACAGCAAAGATGATGAGCTGAGACTTTCTTCTCGCCTGGTTCCTGCCTTCATACCTCCCTCCCGAGGGAGCACACTCGCCCTGGGGCAGCCCCTGCCCCATCCCCAGCTCCCCAGAAGGGGAGACCCCGGGGCGTTCCCCACCTGGAGGTTGTTCAGGGGGTCCATCTTCATGACAGAGCCAACGGTGTTCAGCGGAAGGGAGATCTCCACGGACTGGTTGGGGGCAAGAGGAGCGTGGACCTGGAGGGGAGCTGCTGGGGCCAGGCCAAAGCTGGGGGGACATCCAAAGAGGGCAGGGGGTCAAGGCAGAGGGCAGCAGATGATGGCAGAAGGCACTGCCCATGTGCTCCGGGCCAATCTCAGGACCCCCTCCCTCCCTCCACCCGGACCCCAGGAGCACCCCAGCTCATCTTGCTGCTTCTGCACACTCCAAGACCCCACCCTAGGGCAGTAACAGGTAGTCCCAGAGTTCCCCCCCCACTTCCTCCTAAACAGATTCACACCCATTTTTAGTGTTCCTCCACCATTCCCTTGTTGTGTCTCTTTGAGGGAAAAGGAAGCATCAGTTCACCAGGACAAACTACAGGACAGTGGTCAGACCACCAAGGAACAGCCTCTTCAGTCAACTTCTTAGAGGCTTTGGTTTGATGATCATCACCACCACAGCCATCAGAGAGAGAAGAGTCATCATGTGAGGCTGTTCGCAGCCCTTGCAGTCACGTCACAGCCCCTTCCTCTCACCCTTTGCATGCAACCACTCCCATGCTGAGCTTGGAGGTGTCAGGCAGCACCTTCACAGGTCGCTGCTGACACAGCCCAGGAGGGACCTCACCTGTTGCGGTTGAACTGGATGGCAAAGTCAGACATGACCTGCAGGGCTTTGTTCGTTAGCACAAGGTCCATGGAGATGGAGCCCACCTGCCGGCTGAAGGTGCCAGAAATCTCCAGCCCCTTGGCTTTCATGGCGGGGAGCCACACCTGGGATAAGGAGACAAGAAATCCTTAGTGAACCCTTCAGTACTCTCCAGCCTGGCAGAGCCCCATGCAAGGGTGTTTGTAAACCTGTAGCATTTCACAGCTACCAACACACAGTCAGCAGAGGCACAGTCATCCTCATTCCAGCCAGGGCTGTGGGATGCTGCTGCCAAGCCCTCCAAACCTTACCCCGCACCCCAGGAAACAGCACAGCCCCCGAACCAGAGACGGGACCTGGCAGATCCCTGCTCTGTCCTCTGCTCAGAGCTCCGTGCCACCCGGAGGAATTTGACCCCTGCCCCGCACCCCCATGCCCAGACAAGTGCTGTAACATCCTGTCCACCTGCAAACCACCACTTTTGCTTGGCTTGCTACCACGCCAGAAAAAAGGGGGGTTCATCTTCCACCTCCCCCCAGGAGGCTCTGCAGTGTGGAGCAGGCACGGGGGAGTCTCTGGCCCCCTTAATGCCGCAGCCCTGACCTTCACCAGCAGCTTGGCTGTCCCACTCACCGTTTTGGGTGCAACGTAGGATCCTGACAGGGTCCCCACCCCACCGGTGAGGTCGAAGAGGTCTCCCAGGCCGCTGCCAAGGGGTGCCCCCAGGGTCGTAGGCACCGTGGTGCTGGGCGCTGGTGCAAAGGTGTTGCTGCCACCCATCTGCAGGGGACAAGGGAGCGGGTTATGGAGGACACTACAGGGCGAGGGAGAGGAGGAAGAGGAGGATGCAGAGGGCGAGAGAGGGGTTCGGGCGCGAGGGCACACTCACGGCAGGGCTGCCTCCCACATCGCTTCGCAGCTGCAAGAAAAGAAAGGGGCATCACAGGGGCCAGCGTGCCGAGGGCACAGGGGTCCCACAAAACACTTCATCAAGGGCACTCTCTAAAAGCATCAGTGGGCTAGAGAAGGCCCAGAGTCGGTAGGGAGGGTCCAGCAGCCCCAGACCCCACATGCCAGGAGCTGTTTGGGGGCCTGGCTGTCCCCAGAGGGAAGTGAGGTGCCACTGGGGCACTGAACGGGAGGGCTTGGGCTGCATGGGGGGAGCAGGGGCAGCCAGGGGCGGGCATGGGTGCTGGGGCTACACATGGTCGAGAAAGCTAAGAAAAGGGCTGATCCATACCCCTTCCGACTCGTCCCCCATCTCCAAGCAGAAGCGGGCAAGATGGAGAGAAGAGCCAGCCACATGCAGAGAGAAGCCAGGAGAGAAGAGACAAAAAGAGAGAGAAAAGAAGGAGAGGAGGAAAGAGAGATTAGTCCTGCCACACTGCCAACACATCTATGGCTGCCCTGGAGCCAGGGGACAGAGCACAACCGAGTCTCTCATCCCTGCACTCCGCACCAGCCTGTTACCAATCCTGCGAGCCCACAGAGAGCCAGGGTACCTGGGGGCTCACAGACCAGGAGAGGCAGCAGGCGAAGAGCCAGCAACACTGCCTCCCCTTGGGGGTGTCTGCTGGATTGTATGAGCAGTGGAGAGAACTCCAAACTCCTTTCCTTTGGGGAACCAGGACCATCACCGGGGCAGGCATTCCCAGCCAGGCAGAGATTTTCATCCCTCCTCATCCTGCAGGCAAACCGCTTCTTGGTTTGCATTCCCAGGAGGACAAGCTGTCACCTCCGGATCTCCCGGCGAAGGAGACACCCATTAAAGCACCCTGTGGGCTGGGAGCAGGCAGGTCTTGGCCCAACCCTGCAGCAGCTTAGAGCACACCCCTGTTTCATGCAGGTGTGGGGTTCAGAGGGGGGCCCAGGAAGAGCTGTCACCCCTGGAGCACAGTACAGACAGTGGGAGCATCTACACAGACCTCAGGTACTGAGAGAAAAGCCACTCAAGAGCACTAAACCCCTGCCCCGCTCCAGCCATCTGGTGACAAGATAAATTAGGGTGCAGCGCCCCTCTGTTTTTACTAGCTGTAGAAGGAAAGGACTAGCCCAGACATCTCTGGACAGACAAATCCATCCTGTCCTCAGGAGCCAGCATCAAACCCAGCATGATGCCACCAGGGTGTCGGGTAAGGCGCACGAGGGGCTGTGACGTACCAGGCTGTCCAAGCCACCTCCGAGGAGGTCCACAGCGCCCATCTGCACAGAGGTGGCGAGGGGAGGCCCGCTCACCGGCGGGCCCAGGTCCAGGTTCAGCAGGTCACCCAGAAGGTCGCCCTGAGTGGGGATGACAGCCGGCTGCTCTGCCGCCTGCACGCCCGAGGGGGCTGTGTCGGGGCTCTCAGCACTCTCACTCCTAGAGGGAATGGCAAGAGAAAGACAGGAGAGGCTGAGGAGCTCTGGCTGAGCCAGCAGGTCCTGCTGGAGACACCAGTTCACCCAGCTGGGCTTTGCAGCAAGCCTTCAAGAGACACTCCATCCCAGCATGGCTCCCAATGCTTCAACACATTGAGATCACCTTCTGCTTAGGTCTGAGATCACTCCTCAGCCTTGCAAGGACAGTATTGAATCTGTACAGCCCTGCTCCTACAGCAAATCTCCCCTTTGGGAGGGGGAGGCCTCAGCTCAGCTCCAAGCCCAGCGGACACAGCCAGCTTTGCACGGTGCTGTGGGCAGCCCCACAGCCCCTGGGTTCATCATCCAACCTGCCCATCGCAGGGAACCAGTCACAGAAGTCGCTGCATGGAGCTGGGAATCACCCCGGAGATACTCACGAGCCCGTTCGTGGGGGCAAGCTCTTGTGCACCACCCCTCTGCTCCCCTCCACGAAGGCGCTGGGAGGTTTGTGATAGACGGAGGCCAGCGTCCCGATGTAGCAGATCAGCTCGTCCAGGAGTGTGGGCTCGATCAGGTCCGTCTCCTCGGAGATGAGGGGCTTCTCCGCCAGCACCACCTCCTTGGCGGCCACGGGGTCAGTGGAGAGCAGGCGCCAGTAGATGTAGCCACGGTCCCGCAGGTCAGGGTTGTCGGAGTCCTTCGGGAAGCACAGGGGTTAGTGCTGAAACCACTGGGCAGGGGAAGCTGCGGCTACTACAGAGCAACTCAGAGCATCTTGGCCCCATCTAAGCCTTGCTGTAGTATTAAAAGGTATTATGGGGATAAAAGTTAAAGCTATTTACACCACACCTCTGCTGCACAGAGGCTACACTGCTTTGCTACACCAGCCTTAGCAAGGAAAGAGCACATGTCCCCCGTGTGACGGGAGGCTGTATCCTCACTCCCCAGGACTTTTAACTATCAGCTTTTCCAGAATTAATCTCCAATTATCTGCCTCCTACCACGGGCACTGCATTACCAAGCCATTCCCGCTGCCTTGAGGGGGGTGGCGAAGCTCTTCCCTCGAACAGGAGCCGTTACCCACCTGCGTGGCCAAGCTCAGCACCTGCTGCACCAGCTCCTGTGTCTCGGTGGGCTTCTTCAGAAACAGCTTCACAATGGCCGTCAGCAGCTGCAGCTGGACCTGCAGGCACAGCAGCAGGGTTAGGGACAGGCAGATTACACCATTTTTGTGCAGCCAGGCCTGCAGCCCGTTTGAAGGTGATTAAAACACCCTCAGCCGAAAGCCACAGGCTGACAGAGGTTACTGGGAAAGATCTTGGGACCAGGTTACACAGTCCCAAAATGACAAAGACTAGAGCATCCTCTGACTTTTATGAGGATAAGCAGCAGCGATTCACCTCCGACAGTCCCTTTAGACCTGAGACAGGGCAGATGGGATCACAAGCTTTGTTATTTGCATTTATAGACTTAGTTTCACAGTGTATTGCACAGCACAGTTCTAAGAAGTTTCCACAGATGGAAACTCCCTATAATTCCACAGGAAACCCACTGGCCTCAGCCGCCCTGGCAGAAGGGGCAGGCACAGTTCCCTATGTTCATTTCAGACTCCATTTTGCAGCTCCAAAGGGCTGATCCTGTCCTGGCACGGAGGAATGACCAGGTGACCCCCTGGTCCCTCCCAACTATGAAGGGGGGAAGGGACTTGGGACACCACCATGGTGGCATTTCATGGGCCAGATTCTACATCCAAAGCTGCTGTGGGACAGCACTGCCCCAGGCACCTGCAAGAAAAATACCTTCACCATTCTGCTAGAGCAAATTGTTTTGATTAGCACAAGCTTTGTCACAGGGTCACCCCTCAACCAGCTGGTCCTGCTGGCTGCCAGACACCCCCATCACATGGGGGCTGCCCCCCGTCCCAACACACCTGGGTGCTCTCATCATGGAAGCCCTCCAGGAAGCTCTCCAGCAGCTCGTCGGCATTGTCGATCCGCTCGGCGTACTCTCCCACGATCCAGATCATGGCAGCCCGGGCCTCAGGCTCGTCCAGGGAGTCGAGGTTCTCACAAAGAGTGGCAATGACACTCTCGTACCTTCCCAAGGAGAGGACATGTGTTCATTGAAAGCAAGAAACCCAAGTCCTAGCTCTGCTCTAACTCTAAACCACATCCCATCACCCCCAGAAGAACCAGGACATCGCTGAGGGCATCAGCAAGAGCCCCTGCCACCTGCCTGGGGGTGTCCCCTCTCCCTACGACTGTGGC
Source organism: Athene cunicularia (assembly GCF_003259725.1). Classification (NCBI taxonomy): domain Eukaryota; kingdom Metazoa; phylum Chordata; class Aves; order Strigiformes; family Strigidae; genus Athene; species Athene cunicularia. Next base: position 1,699,164 of record NW_020799121.1, on the reverse strand, counting down.
ACAGTATGACACTGCCCACAATGATCCCTCCCCAGTCCCAGAGCACATTGCCCTATCCACCAGCCCCACTGCTGAATTAACTTTTCAGCCCCACTCATCTGCTCTCCCTCCTCTCTGCAGCAGCCCTGAGTTGCTGGCTATTTGTGCAGAGTTCCTGTTTGTTACTAATTCAGTTCATTAGCATTTATTACCACTATTAGTACACAACTTCCTGATCACGCAGTTGCCTATTCATCCTGGCTCAGCTGGAACACTTCCCTCTCCTCCTGCTGCCCTTGCTCCACCATCAGGAGCGCTGAATTAAGAGCCAGAGATGGTTTATGCTGCTGCAAAGAACATCAGAGTCTCTGGCAGCTCCTATTCATTTGGGTGTCTGGATCTGGGACAGCCACTGTGGGGCTGGGGATGTTCCCAGGGCTGGAGCCAGCTTTCCTGCCCCCAGCTACCCTTTTGGGGCAGCACTGATTGGCAAAAAAACAAAATACACTTTGAGCACAGGGAGGCTCCAGGTGGCTTCAGCACTGACCACCCCACCAGGAGGAAGCAGCAGCCCATGCCTGGGTCTTTGCAAGGCCCCCCCAAGCAGAGAGGGTCTCCTCTAGGACCAGGCGCATCCACCTAAGGCCCTGAGGCTCGTGGGCAGCTGCCACGCACTTGTTGGGGTACTTGCGGAAGATGTCCTTGATGACGACAATGGCCTCCTGCACCACGTAGTTGACTTTGGTCTGGATGAGGTCGAGCAGGGTGCTGACACAGCGCTCGGCTGATTGCTGTCGGAGGGACTCAGTCAGTCAAGCAGCGATCACAGTATCATTCAGGTTGGAAAAGACCCTTGGAACCATCAAGTCCAACCCTCAGCCCGACTCTACAAAGTTCTCCCCTCCCCCACATCCCCCAACAGCTCATCCAAACGGCCCTTAAACACCCCCAGGGATGGGGACTCTCCCCCTCCCTGGGCAGCCTGTTCCACTCTGACCACTCTTTCTATGAAACATTTTTTCCTCATGCCCAGTCTGACCCTCCCCTGTTGCAGTTTAAAGCCGTTCCCTCTTGTTCCGTCACTAATCACCTGTGAGAAGAGACCAGCACCAACCTCTCTGCAATGTCCTTTCAGGAGCTGCAGAGAGTGATGAGGTCTCCCCCCAGCCTTCTCTTCCTCAAACTAAACAGTCTGAGCTAATGCTCTTACATCCCCACCCCAAAGCCTCTGCTGCCCTGCCAACACTCCCCCTTTGCTGCCTTATCCCCTCCATACCTCCCTCAAACCCAACCTGGACCAGAACAGTGAACACACAAGCGTGGTCTCCCCTTCCCATCCAGGTCTGGTTCCTCCTCATCCCCCTTGCACGCTCACAGAGCCTCCTCTCCCTGCTCCCATGGGATGCATTTCACGCCATTGGGTGTAGGAGGGCAGCAGCAAGCCCAGACCTCAGCTTGCCAGGGCAGCAGCGTCTTGTACCTTGCCTTAGTTTGGATCTGCACAGCCACAGGGCTCAGCATTAATAGAGACGAAAAACCAGAGCTGATGCCATGGTAATAAATCCCTTGGGAGAGGCCAGCTTCACCGCGGAGGGGAAGGATCGATCTAATGGCAGAGCCAGGCCAGCTCAGCCCCCGGTGGGAGGAAAAGCCTGAGCCAGCCCCAGCACATCTCCTGCCTCTCATGGGTGCCCAGCTCGCTGGTGCCGAGCCGTTTGTCTCATGACTGAGGATGCTCTGCGGTAAACCCAATGCAGCATCAGCTGCCTCAAAGCTACACCACCTTGCCTGTGAGCCTGCCTGCACCCAGGCCACAGCAAGGTTTTGAATAATCCCCTTCTTCAAATTACTCCTGAGGGGAAGAAAAGCCTCCTGTCCCCTCAGTAAGAGATTAGCTCCCTCCCTGCCCCCAGTGCAGTCCCTGAACAAGTCACTTGGAACATCCACGGCATTAAGACATTGGGCACAGCTGCAGGCAGCTGGGTCTGCAACAGAGCATGCGTCTGAAAAAAGCCCCAGTGCAAAGGGTTAAGGGGATGAAATACCCTCCTTACCCACAGAACTTTCCCCATGGAACAACTGTGGCTCATCCCCAGGCCCGAGAAGGCTCTAGCTCGTCAGGACGATGCTAACTGCTGGGGTGAGATGATCTCCAGCTCATCCAACACGTGCTGGAGAGCGACGCCTTGCCTAACCACAGCTGCCAGTGGGACCTGAAGCAACCCAGCCCTCACCTCCACCTTAATGGCACAGCGGCCGATGGCCCGAACTGCCTTCCTTACAAAATCCACGTCCACCTCCGTGGCGTACTCCTTCAGCTCTGCCAGCACCTGCCAGAAGGGACAAGACAGTGAGAGCCCAGCTGCAAGAGAAGCCACCAGAAAAGCGGTGCAGTGACCCAGCAGCAGCAGACCAGGTGGTACAGCTGCTCCTCTCCACATCCTGCAAAGCTGTGTCTGGGATTTCTCAGGCAAATCCCCTCCTGGCGGGGCTGGAGCCCTCTGCACGTCTCCCTTGGTGCCCACCCAACAGAGTCTGGCAGACCCTGACCTGAGCAATGTTGGCCTGGGAAGCCAGACGGATCATGATGTCCAGCTTCTCCAGTTTGACATAGATGGGGTCGTTGTACTTCACAAAGAACACCTTCATCTCGTGCTTCAGGATCTCAGGCCTGGAGGACAATGAGAGACAGTGATTAAGGAAGACAAACACTGCTTTGCTTTGACCACAAACTGAAATCATGGTTTTCTCCAGAGCTTTCTGGACACCCAATACTCCTATTAGATGATTTCTCTAGTGGCAGAAGCAAGATCTGAGCTCTGCTCCCACACTCCAGGCTCTGACCCAGGCAGCAACCAGGAAACAAAGCAGTGCAGAGAGGGAGCTGTGCTCCCCAGAAAGCTGCATGCCAGTCAGGAAATAGATGGGGATTCATTTGCCTGACCCTGCAGCCAGCTAATTCCCAGAGACAGTGCTAATTCATTACTTCATTAGCCAGCTCCAAGCATGAATCATCACTCCCTGGCCAAGGCTGGTGAGGGCCTGAGGATACCAGAGACAAGCTGAGGAAACCTGATCTGGAGAGCAAGCAGCTCTGAGCCAGAAGGATGAGGCTCCTTGGCCACAAGCACAAGGTTTGGGGGTCCAAGATACTGTGATTATCCCCTAGGACTCTGTCCCTGAGCTCCCCTTTGCTGGCGCACAGGGGACAGAGCACAACCTTGCTGCAAACGAAGACCAGATGCGAGGCAACATGGGATGTTCGTCTTGCCAAGGTTGGAAGACCCCAGGGCTAGGCTGGACCTTTCTCACCAGATCATCCTCTAAGCTGGGAAAGAGATAGGCCAGGTCCAGCTCCAAGGAGCCAACCGACCTTCCACATTTCTGCTCCCAGGGACACTAATTGCTTTCCACTTCTCCCAGAAATTGTTGCTATTTTTAATGGACAACCATGGTGATAACTGGTAGGATGACAAATCATCTGATCGGGGCTGTCACTGCAGAACACAGCTCTCCAGCTGGCCAGTTCTGCTTGGGGCACACGTGTGGGGCCTTGGACACCTCCTGCCCACCAGTAATTTTAGATCAGCAAAGGGACAAAAGGACTCTCAGCACTTATTAACAGAGGACAACAGCATAAAATAAGCTGGTATCAGAAAAATTCCTCACTAGACATTTAATGACCAAACCAAAGTCCCAGCTTCTAGCATTTCCATCATTTATTCCCCCAAATAAATAATAAATTAAAATAAACCCCTCCTGGAGATCCCAGCTTAGATCCCTGCTCATTGCCTCACCTGACCCTCTGTGCTCAGCCCTTGAATTTTAAATAACAGAAGAAAAAAAACATACAAGGAGTTGTGTCAGCAAAGCCCTGACACTGCTGCAGTCAAAGGGTTTGACGCACTGGGAAGCAGCACCCCTAGAGAAGAAGGAAAGCCCAAGCCAGGCTGCCCCTCCTGCTGTGCCAGGGCACCCACCTTTTCTGCACAATGAGGTTGATGTTGCGGAGAGCCACATACTGCAGCTCAGGCTCTGCAGAGAGCAGAGTGACCAGCGGTGGGGCCAGCTTCTTTAGCAGCGTGCCATAATAATCCAGGTCCTTCGACAGCATCTCCATGAACTTCATCAGCACCTTCACCGCCGAGAGCACCACTGCTGAGTTGGCGTGGGACAGCCGGGGCGTCACCCGCTCGCAAATGCTGGAGGTGTTGTGGGAGTGAAGGGGAAAGAGAAGGGAAAGAAAACAATAACATCCCGTCTCCCTGCTTAAATATTACTGCCAGCACTGATGAAGAACAAGGCGCTGGCAGAGTTTGCAGCAGGACAGCTGAGCCGCACGCAAGACCTTCCCAAGATGCTGAACTGGCTCTTAAAGGCCCTGATGAAGGTTATTTCCCAACCTCTGCAAAACCCTATAGCAGTGACCCCCTTTCAGAGCTCCCTAGTGCCTGCCGTCCCTTGCTGTGCGGTAAGGCCACATTTTGAAGCAACTCGAGAAGCACAATCCCTGTGCCAACATAGGGACAGGGCTCACCACAGGACCACAGCAGTGTCCAGATGGCTGTGCCCACGGCACAGTGGACAGCAGATGCCCACTGTCCCACCTCCTGCAGCAGGATTCCATGGGTCAGGAGGATGAAGATGCCTCTTAGAGGAGAAAGGGCAGCCTCAGGCCCTTCAGTCCATACCTGCCTGGCCCCGTCCCTGTTCCAGCCCCTCTCTGGCCAGTCTGTGGTGCCTCAAAGGCAGCACTGCCCCAGCAGTCCCCAGAGTCTCCCTCACCTCTGGGCTTCCCGGTCATCCTTGGGCATGTAGTTTGCCAGGCAGTCCAGGATGAAGATCTGTCCCCACTCAGTGCACTCGTTCAGGGCCGTGAGCAGCTTGTTGATGGACTGGGGGTTGAGGTCCAGGAGGTTACTGCTTGGGTGAGACTCTGCTATTTCTGAGAGCGCCGCTACCGCATTGGCCACTACCTGCCAGAAGGGACAGGACATGTGTTTGGTGGCGTCAAATGTGGTTCAACAGTTTGGGGGAAAACTAGTGCAAGCTGCACCCTCAGTATTGGCATCCCAGCGACATCTGGGCACCAGCTTCTCCTCCCCACCAGCTGATCCTCAGGAGATGAGCAATCACCACCAGCACAGTACCACCACCCACACCACATCTTCCAACGGTTTGCACATGTTCAGCAGGAGTCAGCCTTGGCCCCGTGCCCAGTGCAGAGGAACCTGCTCTCTCTCTCCTTCCCCAGGCACCTCTGCAGAGCCCCAGCACTTTCTCTGGCAGCTCCTGGGCTCACTGCTGGGCCTGTGGCAAGAGCTGAAGAGCAGCAAAGGCTGGTGGAAGTGAAACGCTGGGGAAAGCAGGCTTTAAAGTTTCTCATGCCTGAGGAAACTGCTAGCCAAAGCCTAGCTGCCGCAAAAGCCACTGGCTATGTGGTATCAGAGCTAAGCATCAGCTCCCCTCTGCCACCATCCCCTGCTCTGAGCTGGCCAGGGCAGCCTCCTTCCCCACAGGGAACAGACTAATAATGCACTGGCAAGGAATCAGAGAAACCTTCCATCCAGGAAACAGAGTTACAAGGGCAAGGAACACAGCCTGAAGACCTCAGAAACAAGCTGTCCCCAGAAATGGTCTGTTAAGCACTAAAAAGAGTGAAGGGGAACATAGGAGGAATGGAGTCAGCGTGTGAAGATGGAGAGCATTTACTACCATTTGGATGAAGAGAAGATCGAGAAGGCAAAAAATAATCACCATGGGGTTGGAGTCTGAGATGAGGTCTTTAAGGGTGTCCAGGAAGCCCTGGTCCTCCACCAGCTGGGCATTGATGTCGTGGAGCTTTGCCACGCAGACGGCTGCAGTCTTGCGCACGTAAGGGTCCTCGTCTTTCAGGCACTTCCGCAGGGGCTCGCAGAGATACTCCGTTATCTTGTCCACACGGATGCAGCCCATGGTCCGCACAGCCAGAGCCCGGATCAGAGGGTTTGGGTCCTCACAGTCCTGCGAGGATGACAGGGGGAGGTTAGATAACCTGGGACACCACTCCTTGAATCACAGGCATCAGCTGTGGCTTTGGGACCTTTATTCTTGTTTGGGTCCCTGAAGTCTAGAGGTTTTAACACTCAGTTCTTAAGAACAAGACACCCACGAGAGAACTTTGATCTCTTGTTCTGCAATCTGACACCCACTGAGTTTTAACACCCTCAGTTCTCACTCCAAACACACCTCCAGGAATCCGATGTCTTCATCACTTACACCATGTACCTGAAGTCAGCTGCTACCCTGCAGAACAGCCCCCTGTCCTGAGAAACACATCTATCAGGTTTATTGCGTGGGTTTTTTTCTTCCTAAAAAGCCAAAACTCCCTTTAAGGCCCACCAAGCCTCTTCACAAAGTGATGTGGCAATGTGCTGGCTCCTAAGAAACATGCTCTTCAGTTCCCAACTCTAACTGGAAGATCACGAGGGCTTTCTCAGCTGCAGAGACTTCAGCACGTAAGCTCACATGACAGCAATTTGATCACAGGAGCTGCCCACAACCAAAGCTACACTGACAGAGCAAGTAGCACAGTACAGCTGCCAAAAAAATTTTTTTTCTTCTGCATTACTGGACAAATTTGCTTAGTTATGTAGACCTAGGGGAGCCCCTGCTCCTGAAGACAGAGGTTTTGGAAACCTGCCCACGTTCCCTTCTTTGGAGCAGGGTACAGAGTAGCTTAGCAGGTGGCCTTGCAGGAAAGTGGGGATGCACATGGAGGGTTGAAGGGACCCGCTGCAGTGCACAGCTCTCAGGCACGCAAGTCTCTCCTCTCACCTTCACAAAGGTGTTGACTGCCATGATGGCCATGTCCGGCTGGCTCTTGGCATAGTTCATCAGGTAGAGGTAGACCAGCTTCTTCAGCTCCAGGTTGTCTGTCTGCATGCAGTTCACCACGTCCGGGAAGAGAGCGCTGCAACACAAAGCATCTCTGTGAAGGCAGGATACAGCCAGGCTGCTGAGTCTGGGGAAGATGCTGCTGCCTCCGGGACCCCACACTTCCCCAGGCATGTGGCCATCCCCTTCCACAGCTCAACCCACTCCCGAAGCCACAAGACTCTCCCAGGATCTGAACCCACCCTGCAGATGTGTCTAAATCACCCATTCCCAGTGGGGTTTCCTTATGGATCTGTATTAAGAGCAGCCCAAAACAGCCCCTCACGGACTGAAGTTGAGCTCTCCCACATAGCTCTGCTGTATCCCAGCTCCAGTGCGTGCCCCCTGCCCTGGCAGAAGGTGCAACATCACCCAACCCTCACGGGATGATGCGAAAGCCTCCAGCACCTGTGAGAGCACGTGGGAGACGAGCTGTTTCCTCCATTGCCTCTGCATGATCCCTCCCACACAGCCCTACCAAAACCATCCTCTGCTTCTGTGGACGTTAAACCTGTCCTGCTGCAAACTGCTGAGCGCTCACCCCATGTCCTACATGACAAACATCACGTTAGAGATGTAAACACCCAGGACTGGGTGTAGGGAACAGCCCCTCTCCCCCCGGGTGAGCCCTGCAGCACAACGATGCTCTGCTAGGATGGAGCAGAGCTGCCAAGCTGCCTGCATGGAGCTGGGGCTTCTCCTTCCCAAATACCCTAAAGCCGCCCAATGCCAGAGATGCTTTTTCACCACAGATGATAAAACCAGACCAATCAGACTATTAAACCACCTTAGGAGAGGCAAACAAGATCAGAGGGCTAATGTGGGAGTTATCCCAACAGATACCCCTTGGCTCTTGCCACCACAAACCCAACCATAGCTTACAGGATCAAGCCCAGGGCCCTGAGCCCGGGGTACTGTGCTTTGCTACTTCTCTCACAGAGCTCCTGTTGCTGGCAGAGCGGCCACACACCTCAGCTGCTCTCACCCCAGGCTAAACCAGCCTCTCCTGGCACCTCCCAAGGAAGGGGGAACTTAATAAACAGCCTAAAATACAACCCCCCACACACCCCACTCCACCCCCCCCCCAAAAAAAGGCTGCCACAGCCGATATTTCCTTTTCAATTGATGTAGCTTTGACCAGCCTCAGGCACGTCCCTGCCATGTCCAGTGTCATCTTCTCCACGGTGGTCCCAAGACAGAGCGTTACCTGCTGCTGCCAGTGCTCTGAGAGCCAGGAACATGCCAGTTTACCAAACACACAGCCCAGACAACGGTTTTTCTCCATCAAAATTTTCTCAAATGCAACCGTGAAAAGCAAAACGCTGACGTTTGTAATGCCAAGGGTGTGCGGGGACAGGTCTGTGTGGGGAGGAGGGGACGCGGGGGCCATGTGCTGCTCAGGCAGATAAAAAGGGAAAACAGCCGCCCGACCTTTTGGACTGGAGTGGCGGCAAAAGGCTTATCAGCACTGACCCTCTGCCATAACGGTTCAGAGGAGGTTTCTGCTTGTTTTCAGGAACACTTGAAGGAAGTGGCAATAATCCCAACAAACTTATCTGGCAGCCAGACCAATCCTTTTAGCCAGATTACTGCCAAAGCCAGGCAAGCCCCCACCTGCCAGACGGTCATGCTTACATTAACATTTTTCCTCCCGTAGCAGGAGGTATAACTGCAGCCAGGAGCTCGCTCTGTCCTTCCCCTCTGAGACAAAAGCCCCTCAGAGGCAACAGGGGAAAATGGGAGCCCACAAGCCATCCAGGCACCCTCCTGGTGTGGTTTGTCCTGGGCACCCCCAGCACAGCTCCACTCACCTGACATCTTTGCCAACAGTCATGGATGCTATCACCTTCTTGACGGCCTCCTTCTTCTTCTCTTTCTTGTCACTGTTCAGTTCAGCTTTCAGCTCAAATATCTCCCCTGGAGGAAGGGGAAAAGAGGGAGCTCAGGGGTTAAGGGATGGGGCACCCACCCCTCCATTGGGTGTTGCTCCCAGGAGAGGGCGAGCAATGCTCCCAGCCGCTACATGATGGGGCTCCTTTGCCACCCTGGGTGTTCTGAGGTGCCAGGAGCTGGAAAGGGGGATTTAACTTCCCAAATGTCTCACTAAGGGCCAGGGCAGCTCTGAAGGCTCAGCTCTTACCCGTGGAAATGGAGATGAGTGTGCTAGTGCATCCTCATGGCTCCTCCAGCCCCAAAAGAGCCCCAGAGGGCTTTAAGGACCAGAGACACCACCCAAGTGACGAGCACCAGCACCACACACCCCAAGCACAGGACACAGGGCTTATTGGGTGGGTATTTTTGGCTGTGGGGCTGTTAGCACAGCACACATGAAGCTCCAGCCTCACACAGGGCTGTTGGGAGGCCCTCCCCTACCTGGGGAGCCCACCGCAGACACCCAGAGCAGCGAACACAGGCGGGTTTTGGGAACTGCTCAAGCCCACACAAGGGATGGAGGCTCCCAGATCCCACTCTGCATGTGGCAGCAATCCCCCAGCCTTGCTGGGGGTGACCAGTCGGCTCTGGGCCCAGCCCAAGGGCATTGCCTCCCACCCCGAGCTCTTTATTCACTCCTGAGCAAGCAGATTGAAGAGGAAGATGCCACATGGCTTTCCTCTACATTAATTCCTTGGAAAACTCCTGGAAAGTGCTTAAGTCAAACCCCCTCCAAGCGCTTTGGTCCCAGCCCAAGGGAGCTCAGGGAGGGACCATGTCCCACAGCCACTCCTGAGCTGCTAAAGCAGATAACGCTGCTGCCAACACCCTTGTCTGGGTTCAGGAGCTGGTGACGAGGTGCTCCGACCCCACAGCAGCCCAGGAGACACCCTGGCTGCATCGGAGTGAGGAGCGGGGCGTCAGCCACATGGGCTCAGGGTATTCCCACAAGAGCCAGCACCTCCATCAGCCTCCCACTGCAGGGACAGCTCTCCCTGTCTGGCTTAGAGGTGTGAGAAAAGCCTGATTATTTTGGGAAAAACTGTGCAACCCTCCGGCTTCCTCTCTTACCTTTCTTCGTGGTGGTGAAGTACTTCGAGTCCGTCATGGTGGTCTCCAGTTAGCAGCACGTCCCTGGGAGGAGAGGCAGACCAGAGAGCTTGAGAGTTGATAATTTCCTTGCTGGGGTCACTACAGAGAGCTCCAGGAAGGAAAATCCGAGGGAGGGAAAAAGCTCGGGATCTCATGGGAAGAGTCACAAGGCGATGAAGCACCCAGAGAAGCCCTTGGCTTCTGTGCTGCCAGAGGAGCCCGTTCCCCTGGGGAGGGAGAGTGCCTCGCAGCCACGCCGGCGCACCACGGGCTCTGCTGGTGAGTAGGGAATCAGCTGGTTTGCTAACAAGGATGTGGAGGAGGAGGAGGAGGAAAGCAGTCGCTGAACACGCCAGCGTTCACCCCTGCTCAGGCTCTAGCCCTGACTTGCTTCTCTTACCAGCAGCAGCAGCCACTTTGCACGCCCGATCCCATGCAGAGCTGGGCAGCCCTCATCCCCACCACACAGGCTCGGGAAACGTCCCCTGGGTTTGTGTCTCCTCACCCAAGAAACACTTTTCTAAGGAAAATTCACCCCCAGCCCTCCCTCACACCTACACAGGGAACAGCTCTAGGGTGGGAAGAGGAACTGAGCAAAACCTGAGGCTCAGGCCAACACTGGAGCAAAGGGACAGGGTAGCACAGATCTGCCGGCACCTGACCAAACACGCCAGCAAGATCAAAAGCAGCCTCTTCCAGAAACCATTCCTTCTCCAGCAGTGTTGCTTTAAATTCAGTGGGTTTCCACCCAGCACTTGGGGCTATATTATATAATTCAGGCAGTTTAGGGCAGATTTACAGCTTGGCAGGCTGAGGAAGCCCAATGCGCAGACAGCAGACAGACCTTCTTAAAGGTCAGTGGGGATTTGTCTTTTAAGGCTGTTTCACCCATCTTTCCTTCAAACAGCAAAGAAACCAGAGGAGTGTCCTTGAAACCCCGCAGTGGCCTTGTTGTTTTGGAGGGGCAGGAGCACGGAAAGCAAAGCCAAGTGAAAGAAAAAAAAAAAAAAAAAGAACTTGCAAACAGTTTTAAAATGTAAATGAGCATCTTGAAAGCCAAATGCAGCAATCCCCTGCGAGCACAACGAGATGTGGCCAGAGGAATTGTGTCCTCTGTTCCCTGTCCAAGCTGGATAGGGATCCCCAACAGGGATAAAAAGAAAATCTGGGGGCCAAGCCCGCTGGGCAAAGCACACAGCCAGAGCCAGCTAGGCAGGCAGTAAGACAGGAAGAGTTTCCATCAGTTCGGGGCTTGCTTGGGGTATTGGCAGCGCAGTCCTGATGCTGCTACCGAGGGGGCAAGTCTGCCACTGTGCTAGCCCAGCGCAGGCAAGGCTGTCCTGTGAGCAAACCGCTTCCCAGGCAGCCTCATGCAAGACAACACTCCTCCCTGCTTCAGTTACCTGGGGTTTATTCAGAGCCTTTATTCCCTGTCTAGGTCGATGGCTCTCCAGCGAACAGCGGGAGCTCCCAGGCAGCGCCGCAGCACTTCTCTGTGCCTGACTGCAGATCCTGTCCTGCAAGAGAGGGAGGAAGGAGGATTTACTGCAGTCCTTCCAATTTCACCAGCCTGGCTCGCAGTCAGCCCTGCTCTGCAGAAAGTGCCTGGAAAGCAAACTTGAAGCCTACCAGGGAATTTCTGCAGCCGGCTCAGAGACATGAATCACGCCGGCTGCTTTCCTGCAGCTTCCCAGTTCCCCAGAGCCCGCAGGTACTGCACCATGTCTTTTAGCCATCCAAACCCTACTGATTTCAGAGACAGAGATGACCACCCATCTCCCCCACTCCTTTAAGCCCTGCAGTGCTGACAGCAGCCTCCAAAAAGCAAACTGCTGCCTCCTCCTCCAGCCTGAGCTCAAGAATGAAGGCACACCCCTCACTCCCCACACCAACACCTCAACCTCCCCAGCAGCAAGACCAGACTTGACACGACCCAGCACCTCAAGCAGGGTGACGAGAGGCTGAGCAAAGTCCAAACACCCACCAAAGCTGGGTGCTCATCACCCTGCATCGTGTGTGTCTCCCCAGGCTAACCAAGGGCAAGGAGGCAGGGCTGCCTGCCAGCCCAGGGACGCAACCGTTGCTGGCACAGCCCTGCTGAAGGTGAATTCCCCTGAGCTCAGCCCTTGGGCAGGGTCCAATACTGCTGCCTGGCTCCAGTTTTAAGGAGGGCAAAGGAAACGGTTCAGGAACTGCAGAGCAGCTCTTGCATTGCCCCATCTTCTTCCACACATGTTTTTGTCCACCTTGAACTGGACAAATGGACAGATGGGGCAGGGTCCCCCCTCCTGGCCTAGAGCCTGACAGTAAATAAGCCAGATTTCTGGCACACAGGAGCAGGGCAGGTGTCAGATCCGGAACCAAAAGCCTCGATCATCTCATCTGGACAGAACTGATCATTTATAGTCATTACAGCAAGTTGCAAATACTCTGCCCTTGTTAAACACCCTGTACCCCATGAGCAAAACCAGGCAGTGGGAGCTCATCTGCAGGCCACAACCAGGCAGAGCTGGGAGCTGAGCACAGGCGTTTGCTCCCCTGGCTCCAGCAATTCCCACCAAGCTCCCTTCCAGGCTGGGAAAAATGTCCCAGCACTCGCTGATTTCCCAGAGAGGGGCTGAGTGGAGCAGCAGGTCCTGACACCTGGAAGCAGCACCAGCAATCAGATAAAGCGGGCTGCAAGATTTGCAGCAACAAAACAAGGAAGCCAAAAAGTCCCTGACTTTGTGGCAGCTCAAATTTGACCCTATCTTCTTCCAGACTTATTTTAATCCCATCTTGAAAACTGGACTCAAGGAGTTGAAAGCGTTTGTAAGGATCTGGTAGCAAAACAGTGGCTGGGTGTTGGAGGGGAGCACCCAGAGCTCACCCACGGGTCTGTTTTGAGGATAAGGCTTTGGAGCGGCACAAGCCCACCACCCTCCCTGGGACCCTGGACCCACCATCCCAGGGCACGAGGGCTCCCGCACCACTCGAGCCTTGCCCTGCTACAAAGCCCTCTGCTCTCAGGTGGTCCCCGCAGCCAACGGCTGGTGGGAGGCGTCCTCTCCAAAGCTCCTACGTAATGATGAAACCAGAACACGTGCCATCAGCAATCCCTTCTGGATCTCCCACCTTGCAGGCTCTGCCAGCCAGGCTCAGTGGAGATGGAGTTGTGGGGAGCTCACACCACTCAGGTCCCTGTTCCAGCTTCTGGGAGGAAAGGGGCTCTCCAAAGCATTTTATCCCAATCTTATTCAACCAGAATGACTAAATTCAAGAGCTTCAGAAGACCCAGAGCAACACTGCTCTCCTGAGACCCCCAGCATGACTGGCTACATCACTCTATCTCCATGTTCCACCTCCACCTGCCTCAGGGTGGAAAACGTCCACATTCACGTGACACGCAGCAGAAGGGTCCTGCTAGGCGCTGCTACAGACACCTTCCTTGGACACAGCTTTAACCAGGTTATTTTGCTCCTGCGATGAAGCACCAAGGAGCCTGTGGCCCAGTTGGCAGAAGCACCAGTTTGGAGCATCTGATTTTCTGCTGCTCACAAAGTGCTGAGAGGCTGAAGGAGAACGCGGCGCTCTGGCAGCTGAGCACAGAACACCGTGCTCCTCCCGGGACCCCCATTTTGGAGCCACCGGGTGATGCACCCGTACAGGCACAGCATGGTGCAAGCCCCCTCCTTGATCCCTTGGGTTGGGTGCAAACCCCCTCCTCGATCTCTTCCCAGCCCTTGGGTTGGGAACGCAGCAGAGCTCAGCCATCCCCTGTCTCCCTGCTGCCATGCCAGCGGGTTCCCAAATTCAGCTGTCCTCGGTGAATAAGATGCTCCTAAATCCGTCACAATGTCACAATGCTTCTCACCAAGGCAGGTGCCACCAGTGGGTTCCCAGGGACTACACCAATGCTGAATAAGCACTGGTGCCACTTGATTCCTCTTATAGAGACTGGAAGAAGAAAACTTGTTAGCAACCCCCAGCTGCTTTTACTGCCTTGTTTTAGGCCAATTTCTCTACCCTTGAAGGGTGAGATGCTGCTGATGGGAGTCTTTCAGCTTCTAGCAATAGAGATCTGCTGTCTGGAAAGGGATGTGGGGAAAGTGCTGCTGTTACTGCTCTTCCAGACGAATGAGCCACCTAAGCACCACATGAGCATTTAAACCGTGCCCAGGACACTTCACAGCCCTGAGTATTATAGCTCACAGTAGCTCTGCTGATCTTTCTACAGATTCTGAGACAGCCCAGAGCAGGAGATTACTGGCTGACAGTAAGTTCCAATCTACCCAGTCTGATGTGTGTCTTCAGGAGGGTCTGACAAGGCAGGTGGGAATGAAGGAAGCAAACACAGGGAGATGCAACTGCTCCAGCCCTACACAAACACATGCCCTGTGCACATCAGGGGGTGCACACTGGCACCTAAAGTGGAGGGAGAGGCAAAGAGGAGCAGGAACTCAAAGGGCAAGCTTCTAGGAAACAGCTCACCTAGAAAACGGAGGGTCAGCTAAAGGTTAGTAGGGAAAGAAAACTCCTATGAGTAAGCAGCGCACCCTCTCACAGCTGCAAATAAAACACTTAAGGTGGATCAGTAAAACCCAGCAAGTTGGCATAATTAAAGAAAATTAAGGCAGACTAAAAAAGCCCTAAACATTGAGATGGGTAACTGAAGCTGTGGAGACTTCACTATTCTCTGTTGCTATGAAGCAAATTCAAGGCAATGCAAAAGGCCGGGCAGGCATGAGGTGGTGACAGCTCCCCACACCTCTGAGCAGCTGCACATCCCCAGCCTCGGCAAATAAACCCCCCAGACCAGGCACAGACACCTGTGGGGGAAGATAAAATCCCAAGCATTGAAGAGAACAAGCAGCCGAGGACACAAGAGACAGCAGCTAAAGAGCCTCGTGCTGAACCAAATTTTTTTTTTTATTCATCATTCACAACAGTAAAATTACGTGGTGTATCCCGTCCTGCAGACAGTGTGCAGCCACAGGCACAGCTCCCATGCCCGTGCTCAACCCTACCTCTGCCCCACAGTTCTCCCCACAGCTGGCACAATGCCACAAGAGCTCACACCAGCCCCATACATGCTCCCTAGGAAGATTATTTTTCCTAAGGACTGGCCTAACTTAATCCAGTATTAGCTCACACTCAGCCCTGCAGCCAGGCAGGACTGTGAGCCTGCTGTTGCATCCTGTGCTCAGTTAAAACCTTCACATGTCCCTGAAGGGATCAGGACTGTTCCCTCCACCAGCCAGGCTGTGCCCAGCCATGAAACAACCCACCTGCACTGCCACAGCACGGAACCGGCACCGTGCCACCAAACCTCGAGGGCTGGCAAGACGCTGCAGCTCCCACCAAAAGTGTAAATATATCCCCCTCAAAAGAACTGCCCAAAGCCAGCAAGTGCCACAAATTCTCCTGCACCTTCTGGAATAAGAGTCACCAGTTAACAGCAGCAACAAGCACAGACAATGCTCTGTGAACCCAGCAGGCCAGCAGCCAGCACATCCTCTTCACAAACCTGTTGCTGACCAACCCATGTGCTTTCCAAGAGAGTCTGTCTCCCATCAACCAATGGGTTAAGGTTTAATAACTCATGGGTAAAAGCCTTGGCAAGCTCAATGTGGTGTTAGCAAGGTGCCCAAAATCATGGCACATCAATTCAATTGCTGAGCTGCCACTTGAGTGATCCGAAACTCCAAAGTGGCAACATCTGGCCCTTAATTAACCCAGATGGCAGAAGGGCCACAAGAGTGGCTGTATGCAGTAAAAATGAGTCGTAAGTCATACATCCTATCATAACTGGGGAATAAAACCCCCAAACACACAAAGGAAAATCCCAAGGTGTCCCCCACACTACACATTGCCGGGCAAAGCAGGACGCAGGGATCCCAACACTGCAGGGCCTAAAGCATTGTGCCCTGGAGAGCCAGAGCAATTTTAAGCAGCACAAGCCCTATTCCTGCGGTGCCCACCCCCAAAACGCCAGCCCACGCCAGCTGAGCACCCTTAGAGATGCTGAGGACCTTGTTCTGGAGGTGTCAAGACACAGCACCAGCCCCATCAACCGACTGCAGATCCCAGGAGAACTGGATCCACGGGGCTGCAAGGCCAGATACCTCCTGCCACAGAGATCCCAGCCAGGCTTAACTCAAGTAAGGACCAACACCTCCAGAAAGCCCCTCAGGATCCCAAAGTGTTAAGTCCCTTCAGTCTGGCAGCCTGGGCCACACGGGAAGCAGCTCACAGCTCCCACAGCCAGGCCTGGGGGGCAGCAAACCAGATGGTAACAGCTGCTTATCTGAGGCACCCACTTAACACGGCATGGCCCAAGGCAGAGCGACGGCAAAACCCTGTGCGAGTCCCCGCTGCCACTCAGGGATGGCATCCCTGACAAGTTTTAGAACTCTGGCAAACTCTGTATGATACCAAGCACCTGGAAAGAAGAAAGAGAGCACCTATAATCTATCTCCTTTCGGCACAAGCTGTTTCACAATCTCCCTTTTATCAAATTTGGGGCTTTTTCCCCTAAAAGCCTTCACAGAGGAGGCAGCCAGCACAGGACATCGGACCGGGCACCTCCCCGTCTGACCCATGCCCCCTTCCCATTTTATTTCGTGTCTCAGCAGAGCCCGGTACCGGCTGCTTCCCACAGATCCACACGGTGCCTTGTGCTCCAGCCGCGGTGCTGCCTCCACGGAGGCCGTGCCCGCGGTCCTGAGAAGCGAGTCCCCAAAGCCGCCGCTGCCAGGGAAACCCACGTTCCCACCGGCGAGGACACGGCCCCCGGGGTGCAGCGGCGGGGGCACGGCTGGCGGAGGGGCGCAGATCCCGGGGCTGACCCCGCGCACCCAC
>NW_020799121.1:1665675-1682356 GCF_003259725.1 Athene cunicularia | reverse complement strand
GGGGGGGCTGCCGCATCCCTGACGCGGGGGGGTCGGGCAGGGAGTGTCCCTGCCGCGCTGTTGGGTGGGGCACTACGGGATCGGTGCAGGAGGGTGGGGATCGGCGCGCTGGGCTCAGCACCACGGACAGCGTTAGGTCAGCACCACGGACAGCGGAGGCTCAGCACCCATGGGTGCATTGTCCGGCGGGGCGGAGGCTGCCCTGAGGGTGGTGGGAGCAGCGGGGTCGGTCTGTCTGTCTGTCTCCCACCCCCCCGGCCCCCGGGGTGGCTGCGGCAAAGCCCCTGCCCGGCCCCAGGGCGGCAGAGCCGGGTTTGGCAAGGCAGCGTGCGCAGGGTGAGCCCGCAGAGCTTTCCGTCCTGGGGTTGTGGCAGGAGCTGAAGGGAGGAGGGGGCGGTTTGCAGCGTGGGTTTGCCTTGGGTAAAGTCCAGGATGGAGAAAACATCCTCCCCAGCCCGTCCTGCCCGTTCTCCTTCACCTCCCCAGCACAGCGTGAGCCCCGACAGAGCAGGGGCTGGTGAAGCCAGAGCACCCAGGGAGCCCCCAAGGGTCTGGCTCTGCAGAGGACACGCAGGCAGGGGCCGTGCAGTATTAAATGATTTGAGGTTCCCCAAGCAGGGGAGACCGCAGCCTCCCTCCCTCCCTCCCTGCAGCTTCTCCTTTTCCTCATTGCAGTGAGGCTGGACAAGCTCTCGGAGGTTGCCAAGGTGAACACGGACGCCATCCGCTTGGCCCAGGAGGAGATCTGTGAGTACCGCCGCCAGCTCCAGTCCAAAACCACCGAGCTTGAAGCCCTCAAAGGGACCCAGGAGTCACTGGAGAGGCAGCGACAGGACTCAGAGGAGCGCCATCATGCAGATGTCCTGTCCTACCAGGTAATGTGGCGCACTGGGCAGCGGCCCAGACATCATCTGGTTGGGAGGGACCATCCAGCTGTGGGGGAGGAGCAGCCCTGGTGCTTTGGCTGCAGAGATGATGACCTGGGGCAAACACACTGGGTTGTGTCCAGAATCAGCCTTCCCCAGCTCCTGGGGATCAGGTACTCAGAGCATGAGGTTGCATCTGGGCTGTTGTGTCCCTCAGCCATGATGGAGCTGCCCCATGTCTCTGTTGGGCTTCAAGCTGCCCATGATGGTGGTCACAAACACCACTGAACCGTGCCCAGGGTTCAGGCTATGTCTTACTTCCCAGAGCAGGGAAGTGCCACATAGAGGGCTGCACCGTGTGGGGGCTGTGGCCTGAAACCCTGTCCCCAGGGTGATGCTCCATCCCCATCAGCCTCAGCCTGGGGTTGGGTGGCCACCAGACTCACCCATCTTAGAAAGGTTCCCACAGCTTGTTCCTGCTGGAGGGAGCTCTGGGAGAGGGCTGGAGCTGACAGCTCTTGCCTGAGGGGGTGCAGGGCTGCTGCCCATTCTCCCAAGGTAACTGGACACACTGAAACAGCCCCTAGACATGTCCCCTTCCCTCTGTGTCTGCAGGGGGAGGTGGCTGTGGACCCCGTGGTGGCAGCACCCTGGTGCTGGGTGAGCAGTCCCTCCTTGGAGAAGAGAGGAAAGTTTAGGGGTGTTCTGTGTCCCTCTGCTCCTGAGGACTGGTCCCCCATGTCACCAGTTGCTCTGTCTGCCTGCAGGAAACCATCCAGCAGCTTGACAGTGAGCTGAGGAACACCAAATGGGAGATGGCAGCTCAGCTCCGGGAGTACCAGGATCTGCTCAATGTCAAAATGGCCCTGGACATTGAAATTGCTGCCTATCGGTAAGGGGAGGGTGAGGGGAAGGTGGGAGGGTCCCAGTGAGCCAGTGAGTCCCTAGTGCTGGTGTCTCTGGGGACATTCCTCAAGGGCCCTCACTACCACCTGGGCC
Organism: Athene cunicularia; assembly: GCF_003259725.1. NCBI lineage: Eukaryota > Metazoa > Chordata > Aves > Strigiformes > Strigidae > Athene > Athene cunicularia. Next base: position 1,680,491 of record NW_020799121.1, on the reverse strand, counting down.
CTTCTTGTTGAGAAAGAGACCACCCATCCTCCAAGACCATGGTGGGCAACATCCATCTAGGTGGCCCAGCCCTGCACATGGTCTGGGGAAGGAAGGGCAAGGAAACAGGGTGTAGAGCAGGAGGGTCAGCCAGCACATCAAAAATGGGACAAGGAGGGAGATGGAACTACATGGCACGACTGGTCATGGGAGCAGGTGAGAAGCAGTCACTGACTGCCCTACTCTGTTCTCTTTCTGGCAGAAAGCTCTTGGAAGGAGAGGAATATCGGATTGAGTCTGGCTATGGGATGCTCTCCTTCCCCGAGGTGGTCCCTAAGGCTCCCAGCATCACCACCGACATCAAGGTGAAGAGTGAGGAGAAGATCAAGGTGGTGGAAAAATCTGAGAAGGAAACGGTGATTGTGGAGGAGCAGACAGAGGAAATCCAGGTGACCGAGGAGGTCACAGAGGAGGAGGAGGCAGCTGAGAAAGAAGCTGAAGAGGAGGAAGAAGAGGAGAAGGCTGAAGCAGAGGGTGAAGAGGAGGCCAAGTCTCCTGAAAAAGAGGTCAAGTCCCCAGCAAAACCTGCAACCCCCTCAAAGGAGGAGGCCAAGAGCCCAACTGTCAAGTCCCCTGAAAAACCACCAACCCCCTCAAAGGAGGAGGCCAAGAGCCCAACTGTCAAGTCCCCTGAAAAACCACCAGCCCCCTCAAAGGATGAAGCCAAAAGTCCAACAGTGAAGTCACCAGAGAAACCTGTGACCCCCTCAAAAGAGGAGGCCAAGAGCCCAGCCATGAAGTCTCCAGAGAAACCCCCAACCCCCTCAAAGGAGGGAGCCAAGAGCCCAGCTGTGAAGTCTCCAGAGAAACCCCCAACACCCTCAAAGGAGGGGGCTAAGAGCCCAGCTGTGAAGTCTCCAGAGAAACTGCCAACCCCCTCAAAGGAAGGAGCCAAGAGCCCAGCTGTGAAGTCTCCAGAGAAACCTGCAACCCCCTCAAAGGAGGAGGCCAAGACTCCAGCTGTCAAATCCCCTGAAAAGCCCCTGATGCCCTCAAAGGATGAGGCCAAGACCCCAGCTGTGAAGTCCCCAGAGAAACCCGCACCCCCCTCAAAAGAGGGGGCCAAGACCCTGGCTGTCAAGTCCCCAGAGAAACCCTCAACCCCCTTGAAAGAAGAGGCCAAGACCCCGTCTGTGAAGTCCCCAGAGAAACCTGCAACTCCCTCAAAAGAGGAAGCCAAAACTCCATCTGTCAAATCCCCAGAAAAACCCCCAACCCCCTCTAAAGAGGAGGCCAAGATGCCAGCTGTGAAGTCCCCAGAGAAGCCACCAACCCCCTCAAAGGAGGAGGCCAAAACCCCAGCTGTGAAGTCCCCTGAGAAAGTCAAATCTCCTGTGAAGGAGGAGGCCAAGTCTCCGCAGAAAGAAGTGGCCCCAGCCAAGGAGCCCACCCCCTCCCCTCCGAAGGAGCTGAAAGCCCCTGCAAAGGAAGAGCAGCCCAAGGAGGTGAAGGCTCCCTCCAAGCCCGGAGCTGAGGAGGGCAGGAAAGAGGAGGCTCCCAAGAAGGATGTCCCGGCCAAGGGGGAGGAGAAGCCCGAAGAGAAGGCGGCTGCTGTGCCAGAGCCTCCGGCCCCACAGGTGAAGGAGACCACCAAGCCAGGCCCCAAACCTGCAGAAGGAAGGGCTGAGAAGGAGGCTCCGCCAAAACCTCAGCAGGAGGCTGTTGCAAAGCCAAAGGCTGAGGAGCCCAAGAAGGAGAAGGTGGAGGAGCCCAAAGCTAAAGCAAAACCCAAAGATGAGCCCAAAGCCAGTAAAGAGCCCCCCAAGGCCGAGGCCCCCGCCAGCAAGGAAGGCAAAGCCACAGAACCGGCACCCGCCACGGGGAAGAAGTGAGCAGAGCCCCAGGCGCCAAAGAGCACCTCTGGGTGTGGGAACTGCTCCGCTCCCCTCCGATGGCTGAGCCCGGGGTGGGGACGCCCCGCCAGGCCGGGCTTTCCCTTAGCAATATGTCCGTGTGAGAGATGCAGCCCCCTGCTGCCCTGCCCCGGCGGTTTGGCCGATAGCTTCCCTAGCAGAATGTGATATTCGCCGAGCGCCACATTTAAACACTTGAATTATAACCGAGGAGAAGAGACCCCAGGGGAACCGACTGCCCTTCTCCAATAAGTGCATTTATTTAATGTTATGTGCAATTGATGGATGAGTGCAATGCAGAGCTCTAGCTGCTTGGGAGGGGGCTGGTGGGGTCCTCCCCCGGCCTGGGGGTGACAACTGTCCCTCCGAGCGGTGACCCAGGCTGCAGCTGCCTTCAGTGGGAGAGGCTGGGTGCTGCCAGAATGCTCACAGACACACAGTGCACTAGGAACCTCAACCCACTCTTATTTGCTTTCTGTGCAATAACCAAATAAAAGTGCTTACAGAGACCTGGCTCTTCTGGCCTCCTGTCCAGGGGTGGGGGTAGGGGCAGGTAAGGAAGGGAGGGTGGGAAAGCCTGGCCTGGGGGCCTGGGATCTGTCACCCAGGGCTCTGGGGGTGACATGGGGCTCTCCAGCACCCTGGCTGCCTTCCAGCAGGGAAAGCTCAGCCCTTGCACAGGGAAAGCCTCCCCCCCGGCAGGCACAAAGGACCTGGGCTCCCTCACAGGGGCTGGAAAGAGGGCCAGCCGTCCCCCCCACCCCCTCCACACAGGATTTCAGCACGTTTTATTCCTTCTTTATGTTTTAAAGCCCAGCTCCCAGCGGGGCTGGTAGAGCCTGGTTTAACCCAGGCACTGCAGCACAGCCCTGCACTGCGCCAACAGCAGGGGCTGCACAGGAAAGGGGAGAGGGCCTATCAGTGTTCCTGGTGGGGAAATCACCCACAGAGGAGATGGAGGGAAGCTGGGGGCCAAGAGCGACAAGGATCTTGGGAGCGGAAATGGAACCTGGCTTGTGGGATAGGACCCACAGTGGGGAGATGTGAGGTGCTGGAGAGGGGTGAGCTGGCATGCTGGGACTGCCAGCCCAAGCCCGAACCCATCGCAGGGTGCTGGGAGGTCCTGCCTCTCATAGGACACTGCTCAGCTCCCCCCATCACAAGCCAGGGAAGCAGCAAAGCCCCCTTCCTTGTTGCAGGGTTTGTGCCAAGTCAGCTGGCTGGCAGCCAGCGCAGGCAAGGACAGGCTGGGGCTGCAGTGCAGGCTCCGGAAAAGGGCTATTTTTAGCCATCTCTGTTCTTCAGTCCCGAGGCCCTGAGGTGGGGAGGGAGCACAGGAGACAGGCAGCACTCCAGGCAAGGGGATGTCCAGCAGCAAGATGCCAGCCAGAGTCCAGAGACAGGGCTTGCTGCAGCCCTCCCGGGGCCCCCCCATTCCAGCCCTCTGCCCAGACATGGCACACACAGTCTTTTCTTTCAGTTCAGCATTTAATCCCTTTGGCTACAAAACCTTCAACCAAAACCCAAAACCTTAAAAAATAAATTGAAAGGGTGTGATGGGGGTGCTCCTCCCCACAGACAGGATGAGGCCCAGCCCAGAGTGATGCCTAGGCAGTGCTCAGCGATGGCTGAAGAACCCCTGGGGGTAGTTGAACTTGAAGGGTTTCAGGCGCATGGGGCCCCTGGAAGAGGAGAAGAGGGAGACGTTGACCCATGGGGGTCAGGAAGCCCCCAGCACCGACAGAACAGGCCTGGTCCCAGGGCACTGCCCAGCTGCAGGGGGCAGATCCCCCCTGAGAGCTAAAGGAGAGGCTGGAGGGTGGGCACCAGGTGCCACCAGCGTCCCTGCCAGCACCCCTGTCCCCCACCCCAGCTCCTCCCTGCCCCAGGGTGCCAGGCTCTCACCTGACCAGGCGCAGACACATCTTCTCCTGGGGAAACTCCTTGGGCCCCTCCACGCTGGTGTCGTGGGGCTCCGTCTCCAAGTAGACATCCAGCACCATGCACAGGCGCTGCAGCTGGTTGGTGAGGAGCTGGTAGCCCGGTTTGGGCCCCCACAGCTCCTTGTAGTTCACGTTGACCTCGCTCTCCATGGCCTGGCAGAGGGATCAGTATGGAGCAGGCTTGGGTCTCTGCTCAGCCCTCCCAGAGCCCATGGCTGCACCCGGCAGATCTCAGGGCCCTGCCCACCAGTTCACCCCAACAACTCACTCACTATGGACACAGAACCACAGGGAACAGCCACCTAAAAGTCAGCGGTTCTCCAGCCTCCTCTCCCACCACCCCAGCTTACCCGAATGTTGTCGTCATTGCTGCTGGTTCGCTCTCCTTTCCAGTTCAGGCACAGGCTGAAGACAGGCGGCAGCGTGGAATAACCAGGGTTCAGGACTACAGCTGCCTGCAGCTTGGCTGAGCAGGGCAGGGGAGAAATGTCACCCACAATCCCAAGGACCTCCAAAAGGTCCCATGAAGACCCCCCAGAAGCTGCTCTGGGGACACCCGATGTGGAAATTCAAAATTGCCAGGGGAAGAAAACACACCTACCTGTTCCCCTTTCAATCAGAGCCATGTAGTAGAGGTGAGTGTCTTCAGCCAAGCTGGCTTCTATCACATCTTTTGTGTAGGGCAGCTCCTGCGAGGGGAGGCAAGAGGAGTGAGCCGCTGCCAGTGCTGCGCGCGTGCTGGGGGGATACAGCATTGTGCTCGGCACCTACCGCGTAATCTTCATAGGGAATGGCAGCCCACTTCACCAGGCGTGAGACGATCTTGGTGGGGAAGAGATGCTGGCACTCGCTGGAGACTGGCACCACGCCATGCTCTGAAACCAAGGACAAGGCCACCTGAGCAGGGGAGGGCTGGGGACAGAGCTCTGTCACTGTCCTGTGGGTGGGGATGCTCCAAAACCGGGATGTGGGGACATCGTCATCCTTTCTGACACCTTAATCAGGTGCCCAGAGGGGAGCAGGGGAGGCCTCGGCTGCCATCCCACCAGAGCTCACAGCCTTGGCAGCGCAGACATGGCCTGCTCGACGGGCACACAGCACATGTGGGGGTGTGCTTCATCTCCCACCACGGCCTGAGTTGATTCCCAGCACACGCATGGCCGGTCCCAAAGGGGTGCTGGGCATCGAGAGGGGACACAGACTTCCTCTCCCACCCAAATCAGGGCAGCCCTTGCAGGGCCGCTACTACAGAGGGAACGACTGGGTGGCACTACAGATCTGCAGCACCATTAGAAGTGACATCAGTCAGCTCTCCTCTGCATGAGGACCCTGCTACTGCACCCCTGCCATCCCCAGGCATGGGGTGGGGAGCCAGGCACTCACCAAGTGATGCAAACTGCTTGTGGAGAGCCAGGCGGGACTGCAGCCTCGTCCGCAGCAGCTTCACAGTCAGCTCCATGTGGCTGGCACTCAGCGAGTTGTCCGCAGCGACCGTGTGCTGTGGGTAGGAGGGGCTGTCACCATCACACCAGCCTGTGAGCACCCCATGGTCCAGGAGCCACCCCACCCAGCCACAGGGATAGACACATGCTCAAGTCACTGCTCAGTGTCCGTAACAGGGCTTAGACTATCACACACGGTGGGTAAATGATGTTGGTGTGGCCCCATCACACAGATTGATCCTAACTGAGCCTGGCCCAGCCAAGGGTGCAGCATAGTTTGGGAGTGGCTGGTGTCAGCAGGAGCTCTGGGGTCTGAGGGGACAGGACATGACACAACTGTCCCCCAAACCTCCCCAAAACCCAGCTTGGCATGTTCATGGAGAGGGGAGGGGGTATGACATGCCTGAGGCTGATCCTTGGGGAAATGCAGCCCGCCCAGCTTCTGCACCCACACATAGGGGTGCCCCAGCTCTGTCACGTAGTCGCTCAAGGTCAGGATGCTGTGGGGACAATGAGGAAGGGTTATGCCACCCCAAAGCACTCCTGTCCTCCCTGTCCCCCTGCCGCCTGGCCTGTGCCCCAAGCCGTGCCCCATGAGCCCACCCAATGCCGACTGGCAGGACCCCGTCTTCCCGGCCACGCCAACTGTCTGTGCCCCACTCACCCCACTTTATCGAACTGGAATTGGTTGGCTGGGTTGGGCGTTTTCCTCCCATGGTCTCCTGGATAGAGGCAGTTGAGGAGGGAGTCTGGGGAGAGCAGGTCACTGGCAGGAGGAGGGAAGAGATTAATCATCAGCAGCCTGGGCTCCATGTCTCTCTGGGGTGCTCACTAACAGGCTACAAGCTCCAGGAGTTGAGTTTCAAGATCAGAATGGCTTTCCCCTAATTCCAGTCCAAAAGAAGATCTGTCTCCTCCATGGCTGTGATGATAGAAGTCAGAGGGCACCATCTCCCCGTTTCCCAGGAACCTGCTCACTCCAGCACATTAATTCCAAAACCTGCTGATGTGCCTGGAGAAAACTTTACCAGCACAGGTCTGATGGCTGTTTGCCACCCAACAAGCTTAAAGCAGAGGAATTCTTCTTAATGAGATAAAATTCTTTATGTCTGACTGTACTCACAAGCTCGACCAAGCATAAAGGGCTGTAGGATTTGGGGTAATACAGACAAGGACACCCTGCATGGGAACGCTGCAGAGAGACTGTAGCTGCTGTCACAGAGGGGTTTGGGTAGCTACAGGGAAAAGAGAACCCCAGGAGGATTGGGAGGTCTCACATGGGACAGGCTGGGAGGCAGCACGTGCTTCCAGGTAAGCCCAGACCAGCCTCTCCCACCTCTCTCTTCCTCAGGCACCTCCTCCTAGCCTGAGCAGAGCCATCAGAGAGCCGGCAGCTGATCGCAGCTCCCTGGGCAGGCTCCCACAGCTGCCATTTCAGCTATTCCTCACGCAAATCAAGCTCCAGCAGTCTCTAGGGAGCCCAGGGAGAGGCAGCCGTTATCTCTGGTGCTCAAGACAAGGTGACCTGCAGAGCAAGCAGGGGAAGGGAGCTGCCAGGCACAGGCTGCAGAAGGGGAGGAAAGCGGTGCGGCTGCCAAGAGTGTGACTGAACGCGACAAGCAGGAGAGGTTCGCCCCCAGCTCAATGGGTCTGGCACCACTGCCCTAAGAGGTTCCCAACCCCCCTGCCCCTGGCTTGTCGGGGCAGAGGGAGAGGAGGATGATACTGGGGCTGCGGCAGCCTGGCAGGGCTCCTGGCAAGCTAAGGGGAAGGGCATCACAGGGCAGGGGGGCAGATCACCTTGAAGGCGCTCCCCAGCGGCAGCGATGGAGCTGCTCTTTGGGGTCTCCTTTGCCCATCAAAGGACAAGCCAAGACAGCACCCTGAAACCACAGCGCTGCACAACGGCCCATGAGGTGCCCCAGGCAAGGCAAGGGGAGGGACTGAGGTTAAAACCTCACCAGTTGGAGGCAGGCACCTGGGTGTGAAGTGCACCAGCTCAAGGGGCACAGGAACTATGGCTCATAAGGGACATTGCCACCATGTGCTGCTCCTGCTCCTGGGTCACTCTGAACAGAGCACGGCAGGACACCAGGGCAGGGCATTGGTGGCAAGCGGCGCGGTCACTGCCCGACAAGCTGTGGGCTCCGTGCCCACAGGGATCTCCTTACCCGGCACTGATGGCAGTTGTCATCTCAACAGCAGTGGTCACCTTGGCTTTCACTGTCATGACATTGAGGTTCATCAGGTAGTAGAAGGTCAGGTGAAGCACATTCTCATCTGCACCAACAGAGAGGAGGCCACACTGATGTCTGCTCTAGCTTGGAGCACTCTGCAGGGGGAGGAATACACGCCCCCCTGCTAGGACAACAGCAAATGGAGCAGAGGGGCAACGTGGGGAGTATAACTGGCAACTGATGCACAACACCTCTAACACCATCCCACCAGCATTTGCTAGGATCTATCTGTTTTGCCCAAAACCCCACCACAAAAGAGAAAAGCTCCCAACTAGAGAAAGGAAGCTTCAGAGCACATCACTCCACCTGTGTGGGTGAGAGGAACTCTTGGAGACAAAGCTGATAAACCACCTTGTTCAGTCTCTGCTGAAAAGCCACACTCATCCCTACTGGGGCAGCTGGGCTGAGGGCAGCTCTCTGCACCCCGAGCTCTCCCTGAGGAACCCAAGCTGCTGCCAGGCTGCTCTCTGGCCTGCTGTCACACGCTCCTGTGCGTTCTCTGCCAAGGGCCACCAGACTCCGCTTACCTTTGCACTTCAGGTCAACAGTGACAGACAAGGGGTGACGCTTGAGCATCTCCTTGCGCTTGTCGTCCAGCTGCACGCCCAGGGTGGGCCTGCGCCGCTTCTGGGGAGGGTGGAACAGAGCTGTCAGACCCTTCTCCCAACTCTGGGCAACCCACAATCCATCCCCCGCCTCCCACTGCTCTTTCCTTCTAGTCTAGCTTCTCAGTCCCTCATTGCTCCAGACAGGGAGCAGCCCTGGGCAGGGAGGGGAGTTTGAAACCCTTGACCTGCTGCAGGGCAAGGACAAAGCAGCTTCGCTTCCTGGTGTTCCTTCAGCTCCCAGGAGTGTCCCCACTCCTGTGAGACTGGGACAAGGACCTGCTAGCCCCAAAAGTTTCCTCACCACAAGGGGCAGAAGCTGAGGCCCTTCCCCACAGCAGCAGCCCGAAGCACCAGGTGCTGCTGCTGGATGGCGGTGGCACAGACCTGCTGTGGGCTTCCACGCAGCGGGCAGCCAGCGCCTACAGCCTCTCCCCAGCACCCAGAGGTACAACCTGTGGGACCTAAGCGCCACCCTGAGGGAGTGCTGAGTGATCCCTCGGCAGTCATCCCTCCCCGCTGGATGCCAGCCCCCAGCCAGCCTCCCTGGCCCCAGACTATTTTACAAAGTGGAACAGCTCCAGCCAGAAAGCTGCTGGGTGGCCACTGCTGCCAGGTAGGACATGAACTGGGCAGATTTGTCCCCAGGTTCTACTGTGTTCGGGTCAGAAACTAGAAATGGCATCTCTCTGCTCACAAGAAATGGCTGGATTTACAGAATCACAGAATCATCTGGGTTGGAAAAGCCCTTGAAGCTCCTCCAGTCCAACCATGAACCTCACTCTGACCGTTCCCAACCCCACCAGATCCCTCAGCACTGGGTCAACCCGACTCTTCAACCCCTCCAGGGATGGGGACTCCCCCCTGCCCTGGGAAGCCCATTCCAACGCCCAACAACCCCTTCTGCAAAGAAATACTTCCTAAGAGCCAGTCTAAACCTTGGATTTAACACCAGTGCACCTCCACACACACACAGTGTGTGTAGGGATCAGTTCCCAAACCCACTCAGGCCCAGCTCCTCCCGGTTAGCAGGAGCTGGTCAGTTTGCTTACAATACAGTGTTGGGAGAGGACCCAGAGGAGACAAGGCTATTCCTTACCGTGGTCTGCTCCTCCTCTGCATCAGAATCACTTTCGTCATCTGTGCAAAGAGAGGGGTGTAAGCGGGGTTTGCCTGGGGCTCAGCAGCTTTCCCACAGCCAGCAGGACTACCAGCCCTTTCTCCAAGAACACAGGTCCCCCAGACATCACCATCCCCCCCCAAGCAGGGCTCTAGCAGGACACAGACACACAGGAACATGTCCTCAGTACCAGGGGTCACTCTGGCAGGCTGTGAACATCTCTCAGGAAGGAGGAGCTTGGGACAGAGGGGATCAGCTGCCAGGGTTTTCAGCCAGCAGTGCAGACATCAGGCACTGCGCCATTTCCACACTCACTCGCTTCTCTACCCAGCCCCTCTTTCCTGCACAGAGCATCAGGCAGCCTGCCTATGGCAACACCACCCCAACTCACCCTGTGAGTCCTCAGGCGGCTTGTACAGGGCTTTGGCTTCCTCTACACTCCCTTCAATGGCCACTACAAGCTTCTTATCTGCAGAGGAGACATGAAAACTAAGCTATGAACCCCACATCTGTATGGGAAACACAGTTAGAAGCAGCCCTGCCCCAGAAAGCTCCCACTTCATGGCTGCACGAGGCAGAGCCCTGTGGCAGAGGAAGCTCAAATGAAGGGTCAGTGGGAAGAGGCAGTTGTCCAGAGGGCTCCATGAGGCCACTGCAGGGCTCATCTCCTGGGTAGGATGGGGTCAGAGGAGAGAAAATGCTGGGTTTTGAGGGACTGTCCTTGGAAACTGTAAAGGTCAGGTCTTTATCAAGAGCCAAGAGGGGCTGGGGTCTGGCTGGCACAAGCCGGAGGCGATGAGCTGGGTCACCAGGGCTGCAGGTACTCATCAGCAAGAACCTGGTGTGGCCAAGTGGCACGGTGTGGTCCTTCCATGCTCTGCTGCCGCTTGCCCCACTCCCAGGGCGACAGCTCTGGGGTGGCCATGTCAGCACCGAGCCAGCTTACAGGCTGCAGGGACGTCTCTGGCGACCTTGAGAAGGGGGGGGCAGAGGTGAGAAGCGAGCTTCCCAAGCAGTTCTTCCAGCAAGGGAGCTGAGCAAACAAGGTTTCAAATGCTGCTGCCTCACTGTGCTGGCCCTTGAGACCACCCTACTGCTCCGGGCTCAGCAAAATCTGGTAGCAGAGCAGATGGAAGGAAAAGGACCTCCCAAAGCATCCCCCAAAGCAGTGCTTTGAGCACTATCTGGCCCATTGGGGGAGAATTGCCCCCCAATCCTGGCAGGGCATAGCCCCTCGTGGTGTCGCTGAGGACTTTTACCCCCCCACCGGTGCTCACCACAGGCCTGGCCGTAGGCACTGGCTTGAACGAAGAGAACGTAGAGAGGTGGTGGGAGGTGTCGGGCAGTCTCGTACTGTTTGTGTGCCTGGTCGAAAGGCATGAAGAGATACTCCTGGACAGGCAGGGAGGCCTGGGGGAACAAAAGAGCTAACCTTTGTCACTGGGACAGAATAGTTCAACCTCCTCACCCCCTTCTTCACCCCCAGCTGGTAAGTGGGAGACTGGAAACCAGCACAGCAGCTGCCGTGCAGGGTTAAACACAGCCACGGGCACGGCGAGCCCCAGGGAAGGGCTGGCAGCTCTCTCCTGCTGGAAAACTTTTGGAACTGAAAATAACCCAGTTCCTTCTCATTTTTCCCTCCCAAGGCAATCACAAGGGGCTGGAACTGCATGTCACACTAGGGAAAGGCCCATTTAATGACTCCTCCATCCGCAGTTCTGCAGGAATTGCCGCATAAACAAGGAGACTCTGGAGGAGTCTCAGCACGAGGCAGATCTACTCCTTGTCCAGCCTGACTGGGAGCGGAATTAGTCTAGGCGTGGCACCTCTCTAACACAGCCTCAGCTCTGGCCCTGAAGGCCTTCTTCCCTTCCTCCAGAGCTCAAGTACCTGCATGATGCTGTTGAGCCGAGGCTGGAGGCTGCTCAGATACTCCTTCTTCACCTCAATCTCCTTCAGGATTTTCTCCTTGCTGGTCAGGCACTCCTTGTACTTCTCAGCCAGCCTAGAGGTAGAAATTCGGTTACTGCCACATATCACAGCTCCAAAGCCTGCTGGGGTCTGCCTGGATCATGGGCCCCAGCTCTCCTGACCTGACAAAAGTCACTGCAGAAACCAGGAGAGCTCAGACATGGTGACAAACACAGCTCTTTATACCAAGGGCAAGAAAAGACAGAAAGGAACCAATAAGAGCTGGAAAACAAACAAGGAGAGAAAGGGGAAGCTCAGCCTCGTGCTGTGGTCTGAGAAGGGAGAGTAAGTGGGTCTTCCCTCAGCAGACCTGCTCCTGCGCCAGCCTCTGCGGCCATCAGCCATGCTGACAGAGCCCTGCCGACCCTGCCAAGCTCCTGAAGATGTTTTTCCACCTCATATCACCAGTGTCACTTCACATCACATCAACTCCTTAGTTAAACTCATGAGAGTTGAGCTTTAATAAACTAGCAAGTGCTCGTCTTTGAGTGGGTAGAAAGCCCAGGTAAACGCAAGTTCAGTGTGACCCTCCAAGCCCTGGATATGTGAAATCTCATTGCTGTTGATTTCAACCTCTTGCCCAGCAGAAAGCAGGAGGAGGGAAAGCTGGGCATGGAGGTGTGCTGCCCAGGACAAGCCACTGCAGTGGCCTGGTGGGGGGGCTCACAAACTCTCCTCTCAGGACCCTGCTCCCCACCGGATGAGAGCACTTGCAGCACTGGGGAACCCCGCTCTGAGCAGGAACAACAGACATGACACTGCAGGACTGAAACACTTCTGCTTCCAAGCAAAACTCTATTTGTGTTAGGTCAACGCACAACCCAACAGGCTCCTCACAAAGCAGTTTGTAAGTCCAGCTTTCAGACAACTCTCCTGAGGTAGTGAGAGCAGCCAAGGTCCCTGTAACACCATTCAAGAGGCTCCTTTTGGAACAGAGTCCAAGACAAACCCAATACTCCACAATGTGACTATTATGGATGGACACTAACAACCCCAACAGCATCAGAAAGTGCCCAAACCACTACTGGCTCTTGAAGCAGATGAAGAGGCCATTTCCCACCACAATGGTGGTGAGAAGTAAACAGTGGTGTTCCCTAGATACCATGGGGCAAAGACTGGGAATTGCAAGGCTTCTCAACAATTCAACATGCAACCGCAGGGCATGCTCAGGTCAGCTCGTCTTTGCCCTCTCCACAGTTTGTAACGAACAATCACTTTTAAGGAGAATCCTCAAGAGATCTCCAGGTTGAATGGTCCTCTGCAAGCCTGTGCTGCAGGCAGAGTCGTCCAGAGGACCTCAGCTGCAGGATGAACGGGTGTCTTCCACCAGGCAGAAGCAGCTGGGTTTGACATGGGGGGTCTGGGAGAGACAAAGCACATGGTGTTTAGAGCCACACAGCACCCCTCCCTGGTCTACTCTGCTGAGCTGCCCTGCTCAGGCAGAGCCTACCAGCAGGTTCCAGCTGATCTTTCCGGAAGGTTGGTCTCAGCTGCTGCCTGGCTGAAAAAGCTGCTGGCTGTCATCAAAACAGAGGAATGTTGCGTCACGTTTGCTTTTTGCACAGGGCAAGAGTCGAGGGAGCAGCTGAGCCACCTGGCCTGCCTGCACCAGCCAAGGGACCCGGAGGGTTAGTGCACGCACTGAGGAGGTGGCTGCCAGCACCAGGACACCAGCGCCTGTCGCAGCTCAGTTGAGCTCAGCACCGCGCAGGCAGCTCCCCACTGTGGCAAGCATTAAGAGCACAGGCAGGCAGGACCAGCAGCAGCACTAGGTTGGCTTAATTTTTGTTCCTTGCACCACAGCAAGGCAGACAAAACAGGGATCACTTTGCCCTGCGTGGCACATCTTGCAGAACCAGGTTCTGGATGGAAGCACTATCACCCCGGCGGTGGGCAGCCCCATTCACTGCTGCAAGGACCAACACACAGACACCAGGGAAACACCAAGCTATAAAATTCATTTTCTCCCACTGATACCCAAGATCCAGTGCTGATGTTTGCTGCCTCAGTGAGAGAACACATGGACTTATCAGGAGAGCCAAGATGCCTTTGCTGTCACCACCTGGAGCACAAGGCATGGTCCCAGCCATGCAGCCTCTCTTGCACAGTGGCTGTGGCAGACTCAAGGCTTCTCTTGCACCAGTTTGGAGGTTGCTCTTCTCCCCAGGATTCCCTGGGGCTCTTTTCCATCAGGTAGGTGAAAGAAAACTCCCTGATCTATGAAACAAGGATCCTCCCAAGCCCAGCTCTACACACGGACTGATCCTCCATGCTGAGGGCTCAGTTACACAAGAAATCTGTCGCTTGTTCTAAGCTGATTATTTCAAGAGGGTGTTAAACCTTTATCACCGACATTTGCTTTGCCCAGAAGCTGTGCAGCTCACTCCTGGGGTCTGCCACGAGCCCTGCAGCTCAGCACACACCACATGCTCAGCACCCGATAGGCTGACACTGACCCACCTCTTGCGCTGCTCCAGCTCCCAGTCCAGGCGGGCCAGTGTCTGCTGGTGGGGCTCTGACAGGGTGATGGCAGGCCGGCTGATTTCAGGGGGGGCCTCTTTGTAAAACTCCTCCAGGCTCACCAGTTCGATCTCCTCGTGTTTCGACCTGCAAGGACAGACAGATCAGCCCAGGGAAGGGTGGGAAATGCTGCAGCAGGGCCAAACTCAACCATGCCTCGCAGGAGAGTGGTCAGTGTCAGTCACAGAATCATTCAGGTTGGAAAAGACCCTCGAGATCATCGAGTCCAACCATCAGCCCAATTCTACAAAGTTCTCCCCTACCCCACATCCCCCAACAGCTCATCCAAACGGCCCTTAAACACCCCCAGGGATGGGGACTCCACCCCCTCCCTGGGCAGCCTGTTCCACTCTCTGACCACTCTTTCTCTGAAAACTTTTTTCCTACTGTCCAGTCTGACCCTCCCCTGTTGCAGTTTAAAGCCGTTCCCTCTTGTTCTGTCACTAATCCCCTGTGAGAAGAGACCAGCACCAACCTCTCTACAGTCTGCTACGTAAGGTACCACACTATCAGTGAGCTGAACTGCAATGAGAAGGGGCTGAACAGGGTCCCTCCCTTCCCAGAGACACCTTCCCCACAGTTAACCAAAGCACCATCTGAGGCATGAGTCTAAACACAGCCCTCCTTCTGCAGCTCAGAGTGCTGCCCGCACAACAGGCACAACGAAAGGCTCAGCTTTTGGAAGAAACCTCCCGATAGACAGAGGCCAGAGAATCCTTAAAGAGTCTAGCATGGCTACATCTTTAACATTTACCTATTTCCTCCTCCACTGTCCCTCTACCACAACAGATGCCTTCTTCCCTCTTCCCACCCTGACCCAGCACAAGAATTCTGGGACACTGTCTCTCCTGTGTGGTGGCACGTGGCCTCCACCCCATCGCTCCCTGTCCTCCCTGGCCAAACTCACTTGAACTCCAGGCATTTGGTGATCTCTTTCTGCAGGTGCATCACCTCATAGAGCAAGTTCTGGAGCTGCAGGTGATAAGCATCGACCTTCTGCTTTGCCTGAAACACCGACACAGCTGGGGATGAAGCTCTGTGACCGCCTTTAAAGCTCCCAACCACCTCCTGCCCCCAGGATCCCCC
>NW_020799121.1:1662996-1665625 GCF_003259725.1 Athene cunicularia | reverse complement strand
TGTGTATAAGAGACAGCCCGTAAGAGTCATCAACACACACCCCCCTCGCCGTTCCAGCTAGTGATGGCAGGTTTTAGGGTATGCAACAACTTTTTGGGGGTAAAAAGACATTTTCAAAAGCTGGGAAAGCAAACGCTCATCGTATTAAACTGGTTGTGCTCTGGAGGCACCATGTTTTGGGGACAAGGCACAGAACAGGTCAGACCTGTGGGGTACACAGAGTCTCCTCCTGTCCCTGTGCCTCACTTTCCTCAGTGGTACAAAGAAAACAAGTGTTATTTAGAAACTGTGAAAAGCTTCTCTGAGATGTCTGGGTAAGGAGTTTCAGGGCCAACCACATACACACTTCTCAGGCCTGCAGCACACCAGACTCTCAAGACAGAGCTACTCCTCGCTGTATCCGAGACAGAAGCAGACACCACACCATCATTCACTATAATTACAGCTCCCACTTCATGGCAGTAGTTTCCTGATAAACCTCTAATTCAGAAAGTATGACCTGGCTGGTGTTTAATTCCTGTCACACATCCATACACAGACTGGGCAGAAACGTCACCATCTCTAATCCCACTAAATCCCGACTGGTCCTCGCCACCCCCAGCCCTGCTGCACCTCGTGGGTTTGATCTCTCCCTTTCTTCAGCCGAATATGAGCCAGCCGGTTGAGCTTCTTCAAGGTCATGAAGTGGACGCAGCTCTGAATCCGCCGCTCGTCTATCTCCGAAGCCTGAATGGCAAGAGAGAGGTGTTTGAAGCAGAAGAGATGACTGACAACACAAAGCCCCTTTGCTGCATGGAATTCCTGCGAGTTCTGTCACAAAGAGGGACTCCGTGCTTCACTAAGGAGCCACGATTAATGTCATCGGGGCTTCCGAGGGAGCCTCCAGCTGCCAGACACACAGGTCACGCACAGGAAATAACTTGGTGGGGGGAGGATGTTTTCCAGGCTCACTCTAGTGACTTTTCTCCCAGTAGGAACAGAGAACCCTGCTATGCAACAGCACAGGCAGTCGCAGCACAAGCCTTCCCCAGCCATGGCTGAGGCTGCTGGGCCTCCCTGGGACAGCAAGGGCCCAGCCACCCTCGCTGCAGTCAGGAGGGGCTCAATTTCTCTGACCTGTCAGCACAACCCAGCAGGAGCCCAGACATGCTTCAGAAGAATCCCATCTGCTCAGTCAAGACCAATGCCTCAGCTAAATCATATTTTACTTTATTTAAGGGAGGCTGCTCCATTTTGCTGATTCTCCCCAGAAGACAGTGCAACTGCTGCCCCCTTTCCTCTCAGACTAAGGGAAAACACCAAAGAACAGACCACATAAAATCAAACACCAAGGCTTTTCCTTACATTGTCCTTGATGCCTCTGCTCTTCAGCTCCTGGATTTCTGCCATCAGTCTTTGAAGCTCCTGACAAGTCTCTCTGTAAAGTTCGTAGTCTTTGATAGGGTCACGGAGATCCACCTCACACTCCTCACTGTAGTACCTAACATCCTGCAAAGGCAGAAAGCACCTTCTACAGCTGGATCCTTCCACCTTCTCTGGAAACAGCAGTGGAAAACAAACTGCTGGGTCTTGATTCCTGGCTTTGTATGTTAATCCCACACCCAAGGAGACTTCATACACAGGAGAGGATTTAGTTAATCCCAAACACAAATGCCACAAGGTATTAAAATGCCTGGGAACTTCAAACTGTATTTTATATAGTTTTTAATAGCTCTTTATAGTTCATAAATTTCAGCTAGTATCCATCCTGCACCCATCCATCTATGTGACTACAGAGGATAAATTTGGAAGGCGATCCCCACTTTGGCTGAACCCATTACCCTGCTGCTTGTGAGAGTGTTTTAAGATGACTTGCAACCCCCCGAGAGACCTTTCAGCCTTGTGCTCACTCTCCCTACATCTGCAAAGAAGAGTTTGACCCTTTGAGCACTGTGTTTCCCCATGGAGATGGAAGTACGTTCTGAAATCCAGAGTGGGAGTTTCAGAGGCACTGGGAGCTGGCTTGGCTCTGGGGGAACGGTCTTGCATCTTCCCAAAGGGGAGAATAAGGCTAGCAGAGAGTAGGTGGGAGATGAGCCTTTTGCAAGGCAGGACACAAGTATCCCTGCACAGCCTGCCGGCTCTGCCTGTGCATGCAGGCAGCCAGGGGCCCTACCTGGTCGGCATCAGCCTTGCCCCGCTTGCCCTCCTGCGGGCCCCCATCCGTGCGGATCACTTTGGGTTTCCTCTTCTTGCTGGAGTCTGACGACATGCTGCAGCCTGTCAAGGTCTGGGGGGCAAGAGGCAAAGCCATCGTCTGCGGGGAGCCAAAACTGCCGGGGGTCGGGGCTATCCCAGGCTCCCTTCCGCCAGCCTGCCTCGGACCCCGGAGCCTCCCAGCCCAGCGAGCCCCTGCTCCTCCTCTCCGCCCCCCAGTCCCAGGCCTTCTCCCCACGAGCTCTCACCTCCCCCAGACCCCGACACACTGGGCCTAGCGGCCTCCGCTACCCCCAGCCCGGCACACCGAGCCCGGCGGACCCCAACGCGCCGGCCCAGGGGCCTGTGCCCCCCCGTGTGTGTCCCCGGCCCGTCCCCCCCTCCGGCCGCGGCGCCCCCCGCTCACCCCGCCGCGCGCCTCAGCGCCGCCCGG
>NW_020799121.1:1660198-1662946 GCF_003259725.1 Athene cunicularia | reverse complement strand
CCCCCCCCCCCCAATCTCTGCAGCCTGCCCAAGCTCCCTGGGCAGTGCCGGCCCCTGCCGCAGGATGTGGGGCTCCCGCCCTTCCCCTCCCCAGCCACAAACCCCTCACCGCTCTCATCCCTCACAGGGCACCCCAAAACAGGGTGTGGGGGAGAGCCAGGAGCTGTGGGGGCACAGAGACACCTCCCCTCCCCCCACAGCCCTTCCCCAGCAGGGCCGGGGTGCAGGCAGGGAACGCAGGCAGGGAGCGAGCCCCTCCGGGCGCAGGCAGACACCCCAGCGCAGAGCCCCGCTCACTGCAGGGGCGAGATCTTCAGGGGAATCATTATCCGTGACTCCATGGTCCGGATCAGCGGGACTGGAAAAGGAAACGAGAGAGAGAGGTGAGGGCAGGGGGTCCCCAGCATGTAAGGGGTCCCCGGTGCGGGCAGGGGGTCCCGCTCACCCGTGTAGTACACATTCTCATCCCAGCCCCTCTTCCTCCAGGCCGCGTTCCTCGTCTCCTCCCGGGACTGCAGGTCCTTGTAGGCTGCGGGGAGGGGGTGGGACTGGCACCCAGGGACCCCCCCAGCACAGCCCCAATGTGGGGGTGCCCCAGGAGGGGGGACATGGGCAGCGGGGAGCCCACTTACCCCAGAGGTGGTGCACAACATACAGCTCCCCTATCTGGGAGAAGAACCCGCCGACTGCCTCCTGGTTCTCCTGCCGGTACTTAATGGCCCGAGCCCTGGCGCACAGGAGGAGAAACGTGGTGGGGGGTAACTGCACAAGGGGCCCCACCCTGCTCCAAGGGGACCTTTTCCCATCTTGGCTACCCCTGTGCCCGAAAAACAGTCTCTTACCAGTTATTGCCCCATTCAATCATGGTCCCTGGCTGGAAATTGAGGAGAAAAAAATAGAGTGAGCAGCCAGATCCCGCCTGCTCCCCCTGCTTGGGGTCTCCTCACCGAGGAATTTGGAGAAGGCTGCCCTCCGAAACATCAGGCAGGACCCGCACCCCAGGGGTATATGGGTCCAAAGGCTGCCCCAAGGTGTGGGCTGGCCCCCCACGGACGCTTACCTTCAGCTTGTAGGTCCTCAGCTCGTAGATGTTGGGTCCCTGTCGGGGCAGGGGCTCATTCCAGAAGCTGAACTCCAGGAGCAGCTGGTTCCTGCGGGACAGCAGCATGCGGCTCCTCTCCTTGCGGAAATCCAGGTACTCCTGGGGACAGCCCCAGACAGGGGTTTTGGGGTGGGGGTGAGCACGACCAGGCTGAGGGGGTGCCAGGCAGAGGTGAGGAGCAGAGCTCAGGCAGCTCGCCCTGATCACAGCGATACCTTATTCTGCTTGAGCTTGTTCATGCAGTCCATGAGTGCTGGGTACCCGCCTGAGAAGCGCCAGAGGTGCACTGGAAGGACAGCACAGGGCTGGGGAGGGAGGGCAGTGCCCCAAGAGCCCACCTGGCAGCTCCCACCCCTCTCCCCCTGCATGACAGCCAGCCCCCAGCACAAGCCGAGGGCTCTACCTTTGCTCTTCACCCCTCCAGCAGCGCAGGCACCGGGAGCCACTGCCTGCTCTCACCTGCCTGGTCCTGCTCGCCATACCACGTGTTCCAATTCCCCACCAGGTCACAGGGATAGTCGGCATCTGAGTGGAGCTTGGGCAGCACCTCCTCTCTGCAAGGGCACAGGGGGAGCAGATGGGGAGGGCGAAATCACTCCAAAATACACCCATTTTCCCTCCCAGCTGAGGGGTCTGTGCATGGACTGGTCTGCCCTAACAGAACCCCAAGGTGCCCTGGGGCTGCACCCACTTCACAGGGAGGTAAACTGAGTCAAGAAGCAGGGGCACAGACCCACCCAGGGTCTCAAGGTACTCCACAGAAGGCCCCTCCACCCCCTGTGCTCCAGAGTGGCACCGCAACAGCCCGCTGGGATGCCGGGCAGTGCTCCCTCCAACACACAGCAGGGCTCACGTCAGGCTGTTGTAGGCGTCCAGGCACTCCGGCTTCACGTTGTGGACTACGGGGAAAGGAGAGAGGGGCTGCCAGGGACCTGGCGGCGGGGGCCAAGGCAGAGCAGCCAGGTGGGGGTCCCCATGAGTGAGGAGGGGCCAGCACAGAAGGAAACACTCTTGTCTGCGTTCACCCCCCAGCCCCACTCACACTGGATCTTGTAGAGGTTGCTGGTCTCCTTCTTGGAGAGGAGGTTGGAATGGGCGTCCTTGCGGGGATCCACTTTGTGCACAAAGAGGGAGCGGAACCAGCTGCCTTCAGCGTCCCTCGAGTACCCCCTGTGAGACAGCGGGTCAGCGGCAGGGGGGGCACCTGCCAACACCCCCTTCGCTGGGGGAAACACTGGCAGCTCTGCCTGGGAATGGACCGGCTGGAGGTCAAAATGGGACCCAAAGGCCACGCTGCTGATCCTGCCTTCTTGGCTCTGCAGGAAGCTGCCTGCATCGTCTGGCTGCCGGGGAGCACCGTCCATCTTGGGGGGGGGGTTCATTCAGTTCCATCTCAGGGGGAGCCAAGGCACAGCAGTGCCCGGCTCATTTTTGTCGGGGTAAGTAGGAAAAATGAAGGGCACAGCTCTCCCACCTCAGCGTCTGGGGGGCTTTTAGCCCACGCTGCCCCGACGGGAGCTGGGACACCAGGCTCGGGACGAGGGGGGCAGCCCCCACCGGCGCCCCAAGGGACCGCACTCAGCCCCAGGAGCTGCTCCAGCCGACGGTGAGCCCTCCGCGGTGGGGCAGACCCGCTGCCCCATGGC
>NW_020799121.1:1608606-1656892 GCF_003259725.1 Athene cunicularia | reverse complement strand
AAGCTGTAGTGAAGAGCCTGGGGCTTGTGGTATCGCAGGTGTTGAGGCTCAAATCCGCGAGGGTCCAACTCAAAGTGCTCAACAAACGCACATGAATGACATTTTCACACTTCCATGAGTTGTCAGCTGAGCCCCGAGTGTGAGGAGTGTTCCTGGGGGGATTGTGTCCTGGTGCCTACTCCTGTCGTGTCTGGTTTTGCGTAGATACTTTCCTTTTTTGGGCCTTTTTTTGTTCTTAAATGTTCTTTCCTGGGCGGTTGCTGTCAAGCCCCAGGAGTCTGGTTTGTTGTTGCTTCATTTTCATCTGATCTAGAGGAATTGGACACACAAACATTGAAATCCATCTCTATCCAGTTTAACTTTTCTTTTTAATAGTTTATATTTATTAAATCTTATCCAAACCGTGATGGAATTGCAGTGCCCATAAGCCAAGGGGTGTTTGTTTTCATACATTTTCTTGCTCTTGAAATCTGTTGTCAGCTCTGAAGAACTTTCTGCCTTTCCCAGGGATTAAAGATTTATTTTAGACAGTAGTTGTGCGAGCTTCCCACCGTTAAGCTGCCAGGAGAGTTTAAGTGGCCTGGCTCCATTCTTGCATGTTTTTCCGAGGCTGCCAGTAATAACATATGATGAAAAGTAAATAACTTTTTGTTTCAGTGGTGCAGCCACTTGTTGTTTCACGTTAGGATCAGGGTGTTTGCGCAGTGGTAAGGCAACACTCTCGGGGTGGGGGGGGGATTTGACTGTACAACTTGTGTATCTTCGGATGACTTTTTTTTGGAGATTCTTGCCAAAAAAGCTTGTTGCTGCAGATAAACTTCTCAAGCCCTTCTGGGAGTGCGGGAAGGAGCCCATGAGCTGCGTGTATGGTCCTGCTTGGGTCTCCTGTATCTTGTCAGAGCTGGCACACAAGGGATGTATGGGGGACTTCAGGCATTGTCCTTTAGTGGGGAGGGAGGGAAATAGTTGGATACAGGTGGGTGATGGGGCTGTTTCACACCATGCTTGGTGCAGGCAAGGTGTGAGTTTTATTCAAGCACAGGGCAGCCCAGCCTGAGGTGTGAATTTTATTCAAGCTTTATTCAAGCAGTCCAGCTCCCTGCCCCCATTGGGGAAAGCTCCTTGGTTTGCTGACTCTGCAGAAATGCAGCAAGCCCAACACGGGTCAGACACACCCTTTGGCCTCGAGTTGCAGGGGCTGGTGTGAGGGAGGGGACAGGAAGGTGGCCCAGGGCAGAGCTTGGCTTGTTCCTCACCACAGCAGCTCAAGGTGAGACCTGGAGCCAGGAGTAGCTTTTGTGCTCGCGGTGGTCTTGGCTGCACTGCCTGAAAGTCAAGAGGGGTGGGAGAAGTGATGATCTGCTCCTCCCTGAAGGGATCCAGTCCCTGTCCAAAGGTTTGCCAAGGCCCTGGAAGGGCAAGATGGGAGAAGAGTGACACGACGTTTGTCCGAGTATCTGTGTGTGTTGATGCGGTGGGTTTCTTTGGATGGGAAGGAGGACTGCTGACCCGAGCAGGGGGCTGGGCAAGGGGAAACCTCTGCTGCACGAACACTCTTTAGAGGACTAGTGGAAGGAGGTCTCATGGGAGTCTTGCTGTTGTGCAATTTGGGCAGCTCTTGAGATTTGTTTTTACAGCCTGTGAGTGGAACCTTGTGCTGAGGGGGACAGAGAGCTGATGGCTTGTTGGAGGTCTCGTTGGTAGCCTGCTCCTGGGGGCACGCTGCTCCCTGCTGAGCTGGACAGGGGGAACCACAGCTGCCTCTTGGCTTCTGCCTGTGCTTGTCCCCTCCCTTTTTGCCGTTGCTGGTCTCTGGCCATGGGCATCTCCTGGCTTCACTGAGGGAATGAGCTGGGGGTTCAGCAATTCCTCTGTGAGGCTGGTAGTCCTGGGGTTGTACCTTGGGTTGGGTTTTGTTTTGTACCTGGGGTGCTGGAGCCTGCTTCCTGCCTAGGGCTTCAAACTTTGCTATGAATAGCAGCCCATCAGGCAGAGGAAGGAGTGCAAGCGTGTTTTTCTGCCTAATCCACACAGACACCTTGGCTTCACCCCAGGTTGCCCACCCAGATAGCCTTGCCAGGGAGCCAGCCCTGCCTGCTTGGCAGCCATCTGGGGAACACAGTTTGCTTAAGCCTCTGGAGCTGTGAGGTGGGTGTTCAGAACAGGATGGGGCAGCATGAAATTGTTGCTCCCTCCTGCATCCTCCACGTGCCAAAGCTGCGGTCCAGGCAGAGCAGGCTGATTTCTGTCATCCTGCTGTGCCATCTTGTCATGTCCTTGGTCCCATCCACATCCAGAAGCCCCCATCCTCCCTCCACCCTTTTGCAGATCATCACTGCTTGTCTCCGTGCTCTGCCTCTGTGCTCCCAGCATTGCTGTGTTGCTTTCTCCCCACTTTTCCTTCTCCAGAAGGTGGATGCCTGGCCAGTGATTGGTCCGGAGTGCCTGTGACTGTTCTGGGGACCCTGATGCTACATGTGCTGGTCTTCAGCATAGCTTAACCAGTGGCCTCCTGGATGGGTACTGATCGCATTGCTGGTAAACACATTTGAACAATCAGCACTTTATTGTAGAGGCTTTTCTTTGTGGGATTAATATAACTGATGTTTTTTGTTTGAACTTTATTCCAGAGCTCTCGAGGCGTGCTCTGTGTTGTCATGAGTTAAACTTCCCAGCCCCACTGTGCAGGACAGAGGCCACGTCCTCACCTCGAGGCAAGTGACAGCAGAGGCCTGAGACCTCAAGGCTAGCCCAGCAGCTGGAAATGGCAGAGGCCACGGAGTGTAAGACCTGGCAGCGCTGCCTAGGCAGTGTGGTGAGCAGCTAGGGCTAGTGAGCTCTGCCCTGGCCCGTGGAGGGCGTGTGGAGCAGCTGAGAGATCTGAATCTGTAACCTGCTCTGGCTTGATGGCTGGCTCTCAGGGCTGGACTGAAGGTCACTTAGTGCAAACTGTAGAGCTCCAGCTCCTGTCCCAGCAGTCCCTCTTCTTCTGACCCCACCAACACCCTCATAGCTGGAGGGACCTCAGTTTCCTGTGTTAATTTTTCAATGTGCCCCGTAGAAATCCCCAGCTGTGTATTTGAAGAGATTAAACCTGCTTTGCATCTGTTTACTCTGCAAATGATGTCTCCAAATTGAGCCTAAATCTAAAATAATTCATAGAAATGACATCTTAATCTTTCTAACATGACGATGAAGCTTAATAATCACAGTTGGGGTTTCACTTTAAAGACTTATAATTTGTTTGGGGAAATCTTGAAGGCACAAAGTGAGTGTCTTCCTTTTGTTACTTCCATCATGGTTGTCTGAGCCTGGTACCTAATTAATTGATAGCATCTTGAGGAAGGATAGGCATTTGCATAGCTCTTAAAATCCCCATCTTAAAGCACTCCCTAGCTGCCCTACCTTCCTGAGAACACCCTCAAATAGTCCATGTGGTCCTTCAGCTTTCTGTGCTTGGAGAGCAGCACAAGAGAAATCTTGTTGAAAGACATTTAATGTTGATGTTCTCCTGCGATGAACGCCATGATAGGCGGTATGCTGCTTGGGTACCGATTCAGGAAGCTTATTTTAAGTGGCATTAGTGTACAGCAGCGCTTGCCAGGGTGTGGTACTTGCACTAATGGCTTGATGTCAGTTCACAGTGTGGTGCCAGGAGCCTGCCGTTCCTGATGGTTTCCTCTGCAGTTGCCACCCCAATTGTGAAACTTGCTGATGGTGTCCCCAAACCAAATTAAAGTAGTTGATGTGGCAAAGGTAATTTGATTTTGGTGGTGCCTCTCTAGATGAGGTCATCAGTTATCTGTTATACAGGCATAACATCTTAAAACCCTGTGGTCTTTTTGAGTCTGTGCCTTCCGAGGCATCGTTTGTCCTGTCCCTCCAGCGGGGTGGTGGTGGCGTGGTGTGGCTGCTGTCAGGTTGGTCTCACACATTCCGATGTGCGTTTTTTTTCCTCCAAGAATCACATTCACTAGTTGATAGGAGAACCCATCAGTCTGTCTTCTGGTCTGGTGTATGTCTTTGCCCATTTCTTCCTATTGCAGTGGTCAGTGGCTCTCCATCTCTGGAGCCACAGCACCTTTTCTGAAGGCTGTGTTTTTTCTTCAGCCCTTTCTACTGTGCCTGTGATCTCGGACCTGAAACTCCTGCAGGGATGGTTATTCTGCTGAGGTGCAGCTAGCTGCCCAGCTGTTTCCTAACCTTAATCTTTTCAAACAGCAGCTTCTGTGGGTCTTAAGTTAAAAATGAATGGAAAAGCTTTACAGCCAACCTAGAGAAACAGCTTAAGCATTCAAGCAGCAAGGAAAGGCAAGTTTGGACTGATGTATCGGCTGGTCTAAACGTGCATCCTGTTACTGCTCAATGCTTAAGCTCTCCCTCTCTGTCCAGAGAATAATCTTGGTTGGAAGGGGTCGTTTTAACAGTGCCCCACTCGGTGCAGGGCCAGTTGGATGAGGTTGGTTGTAAAGCTTTTCTGTTTGCTTGTGAGATCCAATTTCAGTAGCGTGCAGCTGGACGTTACTCTCTGTTAACAGACACAAGGAGTTACGTAGCTGAGCTGCAAAAGCTCATCTCTGAAACAGGAACGAGCGAAGGTTTGGTGGTGAAGATCTGCAACCAAGTAAATTTTTGAGTAAGAGCTGGTACAGTAAATCAGGGGTGAGTTTTGAGCTCTGTCCCCAAAATGAAAAGGCAAGAGAAGGAAACCAGGGAGCGGGGTGCCCTCAGCTTCCTTCTGCGTTGCCAAATACTAGGAAGGGGTTTTATAAAGATCCTTCCAGCCCTGGTTAAACGTTTAGCAGCAGCTCAGTGATGCTAGTAGGGGCTGTGACCTCTCTCGGTGCTGCTAAGCTTCTGCAAGCAGGCAGAAAGTTAACTGGAAAAGACGAATCTGTGGGCAGTAACAGCTATTTTAAAAAGCTGAGAGAAATAATCCCCCTCAGCTACAAAATGATCTTCAGTAAATTGTTGGGATACCAGCTGTCAAGTCAATGTTCTGGTTCCTTAGTGCGCCCATCTGCCCCGATCCTCTGTCGGCTCTGCAAGTGCTTGGGAGTTTGTGCTGTTTGGTTGCTGCTGTTCTCTCTTTAAATACAAGACACAGCAGGTAAGTGCTTTTTCTCACTTCATGTCTTGGAGGGGTTTATGCCAAAAAAAGTCAGAAATTCTGCTGATTCACAACAGTGTTGTTTGGGAATTAATTTTTCAGAGATGCCTTGCTTGGTGCCATTCAGTTCTGCATTCCCTTAGGCTGTGCGCAAGTCACATGAGACTTATTATGAACACAGATCCCCTTTGGCTTCTCTCTGCCTGCACCCGGCATCTGAAATGCTCTCTGGATTCCCTGTGTCCCATTGCAGCCTCTTCTAAGCTGGTTATGAAACTCCATGTTATCCACTTCCCTCCAAAGATGGTTCAGAACCGCTGTCAGTCCTGTCTCTGTGGCTAATCCAGAGGAGGTATGTTGATGGAAAGGGGAAGGAGAGAAGGCATTTGAGACAGCATATCTTTGTCTTTTGGTATATAGACTCTAGTTTTGATGCTGTTTAATACATACTTTTTTTTTTTTTTTCCCCTCCTTTCTACAGACAGTGTCCTTCAAGTAGGTGGTTTTTTGAAATTAAAAGTGCTTGAACAGGGAAGCAGCCCTGGAAACAATCTACTTGAAGCTGGCAGGCATCACTCTGTTAGAAAATCAAACAGCCCTTAAGGCTTGGAGGGGCATTTGACAGTATACGTGGTTTAGCCTTGCTTCATTCAGAGATAAACTTGCTGTTGCTGCAGCAAGGCTAACCCTCTCTCTTCAGGCTGACAACGCTGGTTTCTTAAAGCCTAGCTTGGCGTTCCCTGGGGTAAGCTGTCTGTTTTCAGAGTGCATCAGTGTGCAGAAGATCATCTGAGCAGGTCAGGCTTGTGCTGAAACACCCTGTGTGTGTTGGCAGTGGGCTCCCACAGAGGTGTGAGGCTCAACTCTGATTGCCACCCTGCGTGGCCCTTCCTGGGGCGGGGAGGAGTGTGCTCTACTGCAGACTGACCATGCAACAGCAGCACGGAGATGGCTTCGTCCAGCGTTGTATCTTTGTGCATCCCTGGCACGGGAAGCCAGCGGTCCCTGCAGGAACAAGATCCTTCTCTCAGCCTCTTGGAGCTTCTTCCCCTGCATCGAGCTGCTGTTTGACCCCATAACTCTTAATTTGTGCAAACCCAACTGCGGGGTGAGATGAGGCTTTGGGACGTCATCGGTGGTTGTCCCCTCTGCCTCTCCCACTTGCTTTGGTGCCGTCTGGCCAGAGCCACAGCAGCGTGTTCACCCGTGTACCCTGCTCTGTCTCTGTCTTGGGCAGACACCACAAAATGTGCTTGGCTGCACCATCTGTCATTACGCCTGGGCGCCTTTTCGGCCTCCTTGGTGGTTAACAGAAATAGATTTTAATTAAAAGCTCATTATCGAGTTGTCGTGTAGCATTAGTAAATAAAAATAACTTTTACAGCCCTGTCTTGTGGCTCAGTAAGTGGCAATTGAATGTATTTGACATCACTTTATTTTTAAAAAAATGGAAGAATATTGCATATTTGATTCCCCCTTTGCTCCAAATGGACTTTAATCCAAATAAATGATTGTCTGTGGCACTCTTACCATTCAAGTCCAGAAGAAGAAATAAATGTGGTCTGCAGTCTCAAAGTTATCTCAGTTTCGGTTGTAAACTATTGTGGGTGTTTTGGGCATCTCCTGGTGGGATGAGGAACATATACAGCCTACCCACTTATTGATTCCCAGATCATTAGTGGCAGGATGTTCTGCTCAGCCCCTGCCCTCTCCCTTCTGCCATCTCCCTCCCTGTTTCAGTGCAGAGGTGTCATATCCTCTTGTTAAAGCTTGCTTCTAAATGGAAATAACATCACGCAGTGGAAGCTGAGCGTTTCTTCCTGGGGCTTGGTCCCCCTTTTCTCTGTGGTCTTTTAGACTGTCGTGTCATCCCAACAGGGGCTCTGTGCTCTCTTCTCATCTCTAGCACAGAACTAACGCTTAATGAAATGATCTGCTACAGTGAAAAGCCATTTTCTGCATTATTTAAGGATAAATTGGTGCAGTAAAATATTTTATAGGTGTTTAGTAATTTCTTCAAGGTCGTTCTGTAACCCAATACTGTGCCTCTTGCAAAGTGGTTGGGTGTTGTGGGATATGGAGGGACTGTTGCCATAGGTTTGCTCTGGGAGGCAGTGTGCCTGGGCTGAGCCGCTGAGCACTGCCTTAATCTGCTCCAGTTGCTTGTTTGTGCCCTTATTCCCCAGCCAGACCCCAGGGACAGCTGAAGCTCTGATGGTTTGCATTTGTGAGGACAAGGAGGCAAACTCTCCATCCGCCAGCCCTGGACAGAGCCAAGTTCTGTCTCCTGGAGTTTGGGCACATCCCTGTTGTCTGAGTAGAGGTTCTTGTGTGAGGAACCTTAATTTTAAATGGATCAAATATGCCCTTTTTCCCCCCTCCCCCTCCCTCTTCCTCGTAGCTGGTGTAAATCCAGTTTGACATCGTTGGAAGAAAAGCATCAGCCTATGCCAGTGGTGGGAATCACTTTTCTCTGTAGAGCCCCCACTCAAGCCTCTATGTGCAGGGTTGCTCTCTCTTGTGTCCTGGTGCCCATTTTTTGTAGTGCTTGGCCTTCTTCCTTATCACCCTGTGACAAGAGGATCTCATAACCCTTCTGCTCGTTTTTGCGGCTGGTTTATCGACTTGTTAGCAAAGGAGCGGTTGTGAAACTTGACAGAAAGGTTGTGCACTGAAATAAATTGTCCAGTTGCCTGCTAGTTGGAAATGACTCTTGGTGCAGGTTAATAAATAATGCAAACCCTGTTAATAGATGCCAAATGCGATGTCTCTGCTGGAGAAAAAGATGATGCCAATAACCTGTACTGGAAGTACTCTATTCTAGCCACTGGCTGCTGAGTTTTAAGTGTTTAGTGCTGTTTACTTAAAACGCTCTGCTGATAAATTGTAAGCGCTCTGTACTTAGTAAAGAACATAAATTCCAGCTCTGCAGAATAACAGCCTTGCAGCACTTACCCTGTTTATAAAGCAGCTCGTCCACGTATTCCTTCAACGACTCGCCGAATATATCTAACAACCCGCCGTGCGATCGTGCTCATGGCAGAACGCAAAGCTGCAGATGCAAGAGGCGATGCCTGCAGCTGATCAAGGATGCTGAAGCGACACATCCCTCTCCATCCTGCGGGTCGGGTTAAGGTTATCGTGATGCAGCTTTTTATTGGGAGATTGAGCTTTATTATAGCATCGTGCCAGCCGCTCTGGTGTAAGGCTGAAAGGGGATTTTTTTTGCTCAGAGCCTTTTTGTTTTGTTTTCAGGAGCACGTAACAGCTTGCAAAGTCGTCTTTGTGCTTCAGGTGTCACTTTAGTGCAGAATGAGGGAATGGTGTTACGGGCAGAGCATGGGATGGGGAACTGCCAGCCTGTCCTGGCTCTCCCCCAGACTCTCTGGCCAGCCTTGGACACCAGCTCCCTTCACCTCTTCTTGCCTGGGGGGGTCTTTTTTGTGTTTTATGGCCAGGAAATGTGGTAGTTAATGATATGAGGCCTATCGAGTAAGGATGATGAGGGCTGAGGTCCTGAACGTCTGTAAAACAGTTGGAGTTCAGCTGTCAAAAGATGCCACTTGAATGCAGATCGTTATTTTAAGTACCGAGGTGTGGAATGAAATCATGTATGTTGAAATAAACGTGGCTGCTGTTCCATTTATATATTTAATGAAGGTAATTCAGCACAGTCGGGGAGGATGTCTGTGCGGTGTTACGGTTGGAGACTTTAGCACTGTGCAGGCAGGAATGTTAAATATATATTTCTGCCATAACGTACGCATGCGATGACAGAGTGGCGGTGTAAAATCTTAACAGCAGAAGCAATCGCTTAAAATATTCCCGTCACCAAATTGAAATTGCAGGGGGGGGGAAACCCACAAAACTCTTGCTTTAATGCTTGCTGCTGGTCTTCAAAACTAGCTGCCAGCTTGCTTTTAGGGAGAAAAGCTTTGGGTCGTGCCAGCTGATGCAGTGTGGTGAATAAGGTTTGGGTGCCTGTGTGAAACTCTGCAGGGGTGGCTTGGTGGAAATCCCATCCGGAGTGTTGTGGAGGAATCGGTGGGGTTGCCCCGGGGTTGTTCAAAATACTGATCCCGTGGGATGTGGAGCGATGTCTAGGGAGGAGGCGCTCCCGTCGGCAGCACACAGGAGCCTGTCCTGGGAAAGGTTTGGTGCAGGGCTGTGTATGTGCAGGCACTGATCGCTCCTCTAAAGCAGTAGGCTGAAATGTGGTCTTTGCAGACAGAAAAAACAGCCAATAACACTTTATACAAAGCAGTTTAATTCTAGTTAAGAAATAGCCCTTTGATGGTAGCCTGGTTTTATGTGCTTACAGAAATGGTACAAAATAGCTGTTTAAATGTGTCTCGCTCTGTTTTGTCTGAACCCTCAAATTAACCTCCCTCTTAAAATAATAGTCAGGAAAAGATCTTCCGCAATCTGAGCCATCCTGTGCCGAGCTGGAGCTCATCATGGGGACTGGAGGCTAGCTAAATGTGTGAAATTAGGGTTTTATAATTACAACACTGCAAAACTTGCTCTTCCTGGTGTTTTTGACCTCAAGGTGTTGACGGCGCTTGATATGAATTGTGGAGAGCCGTCTGGGGGTGTTGTTTTTTCAGAGGGTAGCATCGGCTTTATTCTTTTCTGGGACTGTCAGTGTGTGTTGTGTGTGCGCCCTGGGAGGGCGAGAATATAGCGATATACTCATTTAAAGGAAGCCAGCAGAATGGCAATAAGCTTGTCCTCAGCGGCTTTGCCCACAAGGCGGCAGTGGGTGATAGCGGGAGCGGCACGATGCCTGCACCAGCAGCCTCTGCCGTGCCTGAGCATTAAAATTGATGCTGTCCAGGTGGCACCAAGATTGAGTCGTAGTGACAAGAGAATGTGCCGAGATCCTTTTGCCCTAGGGCTTTAGAGTAATGGCCATATGTCTCGGTCCAGCAATTGTTTCCACCGTGCAGATGGAAGACCAAAGTGGCTTTGGCATATTAGATTCATCTGTTTTATGTCCCTCTTCACCTTTCTGCCTCCCAACGCCTTCTGTTTTTATGAGCAAACTTCAGTAACAACATAGATGCAGCTTCAAGATTGCTCGAAGGACACAGTCTTTGAGCAGAAACAATTTTCTCTGCTCCTGAGCTGCTTCTGTCACCAACAATTTCAGTAGAAAATGCAGTTTGACTCTATCAAAACGTGCTCCAGGAGAACCGCTGACTTCAGTGACATTTTTTTTTTTTTTACCTCTGCAGGGTCGGTAGCTCTGGATGAACACACTTTGTACATAGATCATTTCACTTGTGATTTTTGGGAGCACATTGTGCTTTTGTCTGTGAAACCCTGTTACTGATGCTGGAGTTTGTGCAGCGCTTCCTGGGGCTATAGATGGGGACATTAAAACCACCAAGGGGCAATTAAGAGTGATTTTTATTTTCTTGCTGGGAACTGGTAGTGTGTGGCGCAAAAGGCACCTGAATGGACCCTTCAGGTCCTCTGTTGAATGTCAGTGGGTTGCCAGGGGAAGAAACAGGGGGGCTTTATTTACAGAGTTGTTTGCAGGGGTGCAAAAAAAAATCTCATCTTGGTTTCCTAATGAGGGAGGAGTTGGTGATTGGTAGATGAGATCAGATGGAAGGATATAAAAATGTTTCCTTATCTGTTCCAGATGCCTTCTTCACACTCTCCAAAGGTATTGTGTGGTGAAAAAAGAATGCATTTGGTTGAACAGAGCTCAAGTTCTGAAATCCATCTTTATAACTCTGCTTCCTGTTTGTTTTCCGGCAGGTGAAGTGGAAAGGGAAGGACCTGTTCGATCTCGTATGCAGGACACTAGGACTCAGAGAAACCTGGTTCTTTGGGCTTCAATACACTATCAAGGATACAGTGGCTTGGCTCAAAATGGACAAGAAGGTTGGAACCCCATTTTGCTTGAGAGGTCGTGTGGGATGGCAAAGGAGAATGTACTTTTTTCCTCTTTCTTTGCTTACCCAAGGCTGTGTTACGTGTGTATTGAAGTAAACTGGGTGAAGTGTATTTATCCTATAGCATCTGTAAGTTAAACAGGGAAGAGTTGGCAGAGATAGCCCACCCCTGCTCCTGAGCTGTGAAGCCTCAGATCATGCACGCTGAATCCCCCTGAGGCATTTTGGAGGTTGCCGTGCTAGTGCTGGACTTCAGGGTGACTGTAATGTAAATGAAACCTAAAAGTCTCTCATCTGTGCCCCTGAATGACAAAACCTTTAGTGGAAAAGTGAAGTTGCATCTTGACTTTTGTGGTTGAGATGTACAAAGAGCTAGGGGAAGAGAACCAGAGGAGTGAAAAGGAGATGGAGGTGAGGGAGGAAACACTTCCCAAATATGTGAGCCTCCAGGTTGCCGAGGGGTGGGTTAGAGAAGTGACAGGTGTGGTTCTGTTTGCATCCAAAGGATGTTACACTAAAAGCAGACAGTAATCAAGACTGTAAAAGAGATCTGTCTGTCTCACATGTCATGCCAAGGTTTTAAACTAACACGAACCTGAACTGGACAGTGCCAGCACAGTAGAAAGGTAGTGAGGAACAACACTGAAATAAATACAAGAGGAGGCAGTGCAGGGAAACGGCGAGAAGTCGGATGGTGGCGTAGCAGGATATAGCATTGCTCTGGCAGATTCGGACGTAAACACCAGAGATCAGAATCAACCTTTGCTGTCTCATTTCGCATGCTGTTTGTATCTGCCTTGTTTGTTTTCTTGCATAGTTAAGGAGTGTCAGAAATGTTTGTTTGTTTTCTTTTTTTAACTATGGTTTCTGAACTACTTAGGTTGTTTCATCTGTTCTAGATATCTAAAGTGCTTGACAAAAGATGTGCTGATCTGAACAGGAGGGAGCTTGTGTCTTGGCTCCAAGAGACCAAGCGCTGAAGGAGCTGGAAAGAGTAGCTGAATGGCTCTTGTATCCTATAGGTTCTGGATCACGATGTTCCAACAGAGGAGCCCGTCACCTTTCACTTCCTGGCCAAATTTTATCCTGAGAATGCAGAGGAGGAACTGGTCCAAGAAATCACACAGCACTTGTTCTTCCTGCAGGTAGGAGCCATGTCTGTTCTCCAACATGAGGGAGAAGGAGCCAGGATGAGCAGAAGCATGAGAAGGTTCCAGGGTCAGAAAGTTGGTCAGCAGAGTGTTATGTTCACACCTCTCTGATGGGAGTTGTCTTCAACAACAAAAACTTCTTAAAATAGGTCAAAGATGGTTTGTCTGGATGAAGCAGTCACAGATGCCCAGACTTGCAGACCTCGTAAACTGGCTGTCAGGAATGATTAGGTGATTTGTAATATCAGAGCGTGGTAGCTAGGGGAAATGAATCTGTCAGATGTGGGCTTGAATGACACACACAGCCTTGGAGTCCACCTCTCTGCAGGGTGTGGATATCAGTTGGCTGAGGGATGGCAGTTGCCTTTGTACATGATAGCATCGTTATGTGGAGCAGGGAATTTTGTCCTCAAGAACAGAATGCAGCCAACCTGTTTCATGTTCAGGCTGTGTAGCAAGGTTCACCTTTTGCAAAACAGCCTTCAAATAACTGGAGCAGAAGAAAATCCCAGAAACACAGCTCCATCAGAGACTGATGGCAAAAGCAGGGGAGATGGGGAAGCCCAGTGGTACTATCTGCCCCCTGTAACTCCTGCCCTTACGTTAAGCATTTGGAAACTGGTGAATGCATATTCAGACTTTTTTCTTTTTTATTTAAAATACATTACAAAACTTTGTGTCCCGAGAAATCAGCTCAGCTGGTGTTTTAGCAGTGCTGTGTGGCTAGTAATGGAGAGTTTCTATCACAGGAGCTCTCTTTCACACAAGATCAGTTTTCCAAAACTATGTCCTGTGTCAGCTACAATTACAAGGAATAGAGTAGTCCTACTCAGACCCCTAGGTACTTAGTGAGATGTTTCTTTTGCTCTGTGGCTGTTAATTTGAAGTTTCTAAAACAAATAAGTTATAAAAATTTTAAAAAGACAAAAATTCTTATATTTGTTACATGAAAGTAGAGGCAACCTGGATTTGGATGCTCTGGGAAATACCACTGTAGACTTCAGCGTGCCCTGCCCTTTCAAATGGATATCAAAGTGAGCTCACCAACTTCTTGGTACTCCTCGGTCTTCCAGAGTTCATCTTTGTTCTTCAGAGCTGAAGGACTTCTAAATGCAAAGTATTGCTGTTAATTTCCAAGGTCTGTCTCAGGCACTAGTGTCTCTGTAGGGCTATTTTTAAATGTCTGATTTGCCATGGGCTTTCTCCTTGATGAGGAAAAATGCTGTTGTCATCTTTGAAAAGGAAAATTGGAGAGGAAAAGCAGTTATAGCTGCATTTTATAAATGCAGACGGTGACTTTTCTACTAGGATTTCTGATGATGAGAGGAGCCTGGGCTCCTGTAATGCATATGGGAAATAGGAGCACATGTAAGCTTGCAAACTCTCCTGTTTTTATCTTAATGCAGGAGAATATCTTCTGTGATTATGTTGTAACCAACTTTGAAGGCTCAAAACATGTTATAAATTCAAATACTGCATCTCTGTGACAATCCATTGAAGTCTCGTAGGAAATAGTATGCTCTTTTTTCTATCTTTATTCAGGAAAATTAAGTGTGCAAACCCAAAAAATATCGAACATGACAGGCTTAATTTTTTAATGCACAGAAGCCAGGAAACATAAAGCTGTGGCTTTTGGGAACTGCACATTGGCTCTCCTGGGAGTGTGCACAGGGCTTTGCCTGCTGCTAAAAGCACTGCCACGGAGGTGACCTGCAGCTCTCCTTGCTGCCGCTGGGATTGGAGAGAATTAGCCTTGAGCACAGGTGAGCACTGACTGATAATGAGGCCTGAATATCCCAGAGCAAAACCTTTGTGTGCTCAGAGACTTGGCTGCAAACCTCTTTTTTTAATTTAGTGGCGTGTATAGATGTTGTATCAATCCATTGCTTATGCCTTAAGACGTTTTATCTCCATGTTTACATTCAAGACTTTTGCCCCCCCGCTTGCCTTTAGCAATGGAATATAGTTTCTGTCATTTTCCACATATAAATTTAGCTCTTCTCACAAACCTGTCTGAAAAAGGTGGCCCGTGAAAGCCTGAGCCCTTCCCTTCCAAGCCACCAGAGACTTCCTGGGCCTGAATTGTAATTAGTGTTAAGAAAATTGTTAACTGTGTGGTTGACAGCTCAAGTTAAAACAAACTGCAACCATCTGCTGTGACAGTCATGCTTTGCACTGCTCCACTAAATGTGTGTTATGTGTCCTTTACTGCTACGTGCAGGTGAAGAAGCAGATTTTGGATGAGAAGATCTACTGTCCTCCTGAAGCCTCTGTCCTGCTGGCCTCTTACGCCGTCCAAGCCAAGGTAGGCACAGGGGGATTCCCCCAGGGCCTGCTGGCGTTGGCAGTGGGTTAGCGTTGCTTCTGGGAAGTGAGGCCCTTCGTGATGTACCCGCTTCCTGAGGAAGGGGGAGGCAGGGAAAGTTGTTAAAACCTGGGAAGTGAGGGGATGACACTCGCGCTATTGCCTTCTCTGCGTGGCTGGTTTCTGGCTGCCTTCAGACGTTGGACGGATTTTTGCTTTCTCTTTCCAGGACTCTTTAGCAAGTGCGCAGCTCATGAGCTGCAGTGCCTGCTCAAGTGTGGCTTACTACTGGAGCAGGTGAATTCCCTGAGCCCATGCTTTTTTGGATCTCCTCCCTGCTCTTGCTGTTGTAGCCAGAGGCAAAACAGCCATGGGACTCGCAGCTCCGTTGCTTCCCCAGAATACTTGTCATCATGATAACTACTTTATTTTGACTACTACAGCTTGCCACGTAAATGTTATTGCAGTGTTAAAGGGCTCTTCTGGCTTCTCCATTTATCTGGGGTTTGATCTTGGATGTTTGGCCTTACTAGACAGAGGAAGAGAAGAAGTCAATGCTCATTAAGTTCCCCTCATTCCTTGGCTGAATTCTTCTCTGGACCCAGAGTCAGTGTGTTTTGCTGAGGATTTATTTAAGAGCACTCTGTTTTTCAGGCTGAAGCATGCAGCCTTGGACAGCTTGCAGCAGCCCATAGCAGAGGGACCCCTGGGGTAGAGAGAGCAGCTCGAGCTTCCTGTTCTTGCAGAAAGGGAAGTAATTTATCACTGTATATGCACAACATGCACTGCAGCTCAATTAACCAGTCTTCTAGCTAATCTCCAGTTTATGTGTGTAAAGATAATGTCTCTGGAAAAGGAGTGACTGGAGTCCAATTGCACCTCAGCTATGCTATCACTGGAGCCTCGTGGTTGTAGTCGGTTCTGACTCTCTGGATGCAATTTAGGGAGGCATTTTGGCTTGCAGGACCACAGGTAGGTGGCCGTGCCTGGGTCTGGCCTGTTGGCCTGTCCTTGAGGAGCACAGCTGTTGAGCAGTTGAGGAGGAGCAGGCCAGCTCTCTGCTCCGTGAGACCACCTTAGCTGGCAGTGCCGGAGGGGGGATTTGGCTCTGTTGCCTGAAGAGCGGGCCCGATCCAGGCTGGTTGGAAACAGAGACCAGTCCTCGGTGTTTCACTGCAGCTTTTTCCGTGTTGCCATGTAATCTTCCTCATACTTTAGTCCATGCCTGGTTTGTCTGAAGGCAGCCCTGGGTGACATGCAGTGGTGTTCTTTGATGATGAATGTTTGAATTTACTAGAAAAAGATGTTTCCTCCTTATAGTCAGAATATTGATGAAACCGTATTTTGTTCGAGAGACTCATCAGCCAGGGAAAGACAAGTTACTTTAGAAAGAATACTTTTCTGCTTGTCTGAAACATTCATCGCTCGTATTGGAGTGCATGAGTAAACACTTACTTGGCTTTTTCTCCATTGACCTGCTGAGCTGAGGATACATAGGGGATGACTTTTCCTGTTACCAAAAATGAATAAACCATTGGGTAAATATTGAGCTCTGTTAACTCTTGGCCGTGACAGCTTCTGCTTGCGCGATCGGAACAGGCTGTGATTTGGTCCAGGACTGTTGTGCCATCCCTTTTCTCTTCTTGCAGTGTGGCCGCTGACCTTGGGCTCAGTAGCACGCTTGACGTGCTCGACGCTTGGTCTGGAGGAGGTCAGCTCGAGTCAGAGCAGTTCTCCTAACCTCACGCATCTTGATTCTGCACAGAGATTGTGAGAAGGTGGAGGAGGGATGTCTTTTCTGATCTTTCCTAATGTGCTTTCATGTCTGCATCAGACATGGCTTTTCCTTGCTGCACCTCCAGGTGAGGTTTCCCCTTCTGCTTTTTTGTCGGCAAAGGAGAAAGCTGAAAGCATGTCTTCAGTACGGAGCTGGAAAGAAAGATGTTGCAGGTCATCTCCTTCCAGTTAAATAGGATAATGATGTGCTTTCTGGACAAGAAAGCAGCCACTGAGCGCAGTAATTTCACTAATAACTTGCTGATTTGCATGATTAGGGGCATAATAGCCTGACATAGCGGTGTGTTTGCAGCCATTTGATTGACAGCCAGCTTGGTTCGTACTGCGTTGCGCACCTACCTGCAATAACAAAGTAAGCGTGTGGGTCATAAAAATAAAAGCTTATTTATTTCTGTATCGTTGTGTTGATTTGGGGAATTACTATGTGTTTTCCCCTCTAGCCCTGCATTCAAACCACCCACACTACTCTCAGATATTGGAGGCAGTTCAGGTTTTAAACAGCCGGGAGAGACATGGAATCTACTGAAAAACGCCTCCCAGCAGAAAATGGTCACATCCACGAGGTTCTTCCATTTCTTGCCCCTTAAAGGCAGATAGCTGCCATGCTGCAGCCCTCTCAGCACTTCAAATCTTTTAGCACTTAGCAAAGGGCTCTTCTATTATTTTTTTATTATTTTTTTCCCCAAAACAGACAATACTTGATGTTCACACTTTGAAGCTGAACATGCCTGTGTTTATCCAAGACGATGTAAGCCAAGGTAGATGAATGAGGTAAAGGCTACTTCCATGTGTAACCATGAATATTAATCATGTAGTTCAATTAACAGGAGCTGAAATTCATGACAGTTTTGAAGTAATTATTTAATTGAGAAGGTCTTTAGAAGTTTGTTTGCCGAATCGTTTGAGCCAACATATACTGCAATACTTAAACCATTTGTTGATTTTTGACTCGTGAATAATTAATGTTCTCATCCAGACTCCCTCTCAGTACAAATATTCCTTTGGGACGTGGCAATATTTTTCACCACATGAAAATCACATAATCCATACTTAGTCTTGGGTCTCCACAGTAGATCACAACAAAAAATAATTGTGTTAATCCTATTTGCTATTATTTTCATCACCTAAAAATGATTTATTTTCTGCCTCTGCAAGGTTATTGGAGTTGTTTCCTTTGCCAGTGCCACATTTTTATTGCTGTTCCCTTTTGATGTGGGTTCAAGGGACGTGTATCTGCAATGCGCTGCTTTCTGAGAAGCTCAGAGCATCTGTAGACCTTGCAAGACAGATAGTTGCTGCTGCTCAGCACCCTCCTGAATGAAATCCGTGGCGGTTTTGTTATGTTAATTGAAGTCTGAGTCAGTGTTGATTGTTGCATGCTTCCTTCACATCTGCATTGGCTCCAAATCAATATTTGCGTCTTTAATCCCCGCTTGTCGTCTATGAAACGTTGCTTGCTGGACTGCAGAGGGGATGTATGTGTAGACTTGTGATGCTGAGCTCTGGTTTTAGCGTGCGACGTGATGGTTCTGGCATTAAAAGGAGGCTGATACAGAAAGCTTCCTGACTTAATACGTGAGCACCATGTGTGACTTGGTCTTAGTTTTAAAAATTGTCACCATTTTGTACTTTCTGAGCTGAGGTTCTTCAGCAAAGCAGGAAGGGAGGGCCGTCTCCCTTGCAAAGTGAGTGACTTGAGCAAACGTTGCTGTGTCATGTGTAATTGGGTAATGTCGCTGCAGAAGTCCTGTTTGCTAGGTGAATGAAAATCACAGCATTGCGTGTACGTGCCTCACATCCATCGTCCTCTTCTCTTGAACTTGCTAGGTTATTTGAGGTGCTGTTTTCTGGCTGTTTCCTGCCCTCTTAAGCTGTACGGGAGGTAAATTCATTTTCACATGCACTGCAGGGACACTTGGCTTTTCAATCTGTTAATAAGCAGTTTTATTTCTCAGTCACTTTATATGCTGCTCAAAAAGATGTAAATCTAAACAAATAGTAGTAATTACTGGATGCACTTAAATCTGAATTGGATTCCATGACCCAGTTGGGCAACAGACCCTCAGGCTGAAACGCTGACAGCTGCCCAAGAGCAGCCTGCAATTGTCTGTCAAACTTCTGTAATTTTTTTTAAATATTTGTTCGTGAGGGTGGTGAGCAGCAACACAGAAACCACCATCTGCCTCACCTGCTGTAGATCAGCCTTTGGCAACAGGTTTTTTTCCATATCTTGACTCCCTGTCCCTGTGGGAAGGCAACGACCTCACAGCTATAGAGTGAGTCTTTCCCTGCAGTGGAGGATGTGTTTTCTGGGCATGGTAATTAGAATAATTCCTTTGGAAGTGATCATCTTATCCAACTGGTGGACATCAGCTGATGGTGAGAAGTTTTGTTTTGCTTCCCCCTTTGCCGCATGAGTAGGAGGAGGGTGTTAGTTTCTATCGGCAATCAAATGACAAAGAAAATAATTATTAAATTTACTGAGCAGCGTGCGTTCTCTGCTCTAACAGGTTGTGATGTGAAGGGTGTAAGCAGTCTGCATTTTTTTCTCTCCCCAAGGGGTGGGTGTGTAAGGGTGAAGAGTTTTACTTGCCCATAGACTTGAGAACGGTCAGTGTTGGGTTAATGGTTGGACTAGATGATCTTCAAGGTCTTTTTCCAACCAAGATGATTCTGTGTTGTTAATGTGGAGTGGGCACGATGTCTGTGCTTCTTTCTAGTACGGCGATTACGATCCCAACGTCCACAAGCGAGGCTTCTTGGCCCAAGAAGAGTTGCTTCCAAAGCGGGTAAGGAGCTTGGCTGAGTGGATGAGTAGGGTTCCAAGCCTGGTGGTGTTTTGTGTAACAGAGCCCTTTGCAGAGAAGGTCTCTGTGGGACTGCCTGCGGTGTGCACCCTGCTTTGCTTTCCTTGGGCTTCCTTACCAAGGCAAGCAATCCCAAAAGATGTATTGAGAAAGGAGAAATCAATCTCTTTCTGACATATTTTAATAAAAACAGAAGCAAATGTTTTCTTTCTTTTCACGGTTTCATCCTGCCTGCGTCTCCTCACGATGGCCTGGGGACAGTTTGCCTGTCCTGTGCGCTTGGGAGGGCTGAGCGAGCGCTGGGGGTCCGCAGAGTGCGGGGCTGAGCCTGCCCTGCTCAGAGGTGCCTGTCTTGAGGTCGGACATAGTGCTGGGGAGGGGTTGCTTGGGGCTCAGGTGTTTCTGGCTTGCTTGCTGCCTGAGGACACTCTGACAAGAGCAGCAGTGTGACCTGTTCTCTGTCTCCTCTTGTATCTCAGGTAATAAACCTTTACCAGATGACTCCAGAGATGTGGGAGGAAAGGATAACGGCCTGGTACGCAGAGCACCGAGGCAGAGCAAGGTGAGTTGTGTGCTGCAGTGGTGGGTCAGGGTCAGTCCCCTCACCTGAAGAGTCAGCAGGGCTTGGGGAGCTTGTGCAGGTGATGGATGAGCTCTGCTGACAGCAGCATTGATCCCACCACACCTCTGGAGCAGACTCACAGAGGGCAGAGGGCTTGTTTTGATCGCTCTGCATCTGCCCTGCTGTCCCCTGACTGCTGACGGTGTCCTTGAGAGAATTTAGGACTGATGGTCAGTAAGGGGCCACCTGCAGAGGGGCAGGGAGGCAGGCAGCCCTGCCTGCCCTTTTTGGGCCAGGGGAAGAAATGGGGATTCAGACTGATGAGGTGTACTGCTGCATTGAGTGGTAAAATGCTCCTTGTGGGGGATAAGCCTAAAGTCAGATGGATCTGAAACGGGGTCCTCCCAGCCAGGGATTTCATATTTATGCTTGAGGGATTGAGAGGTGGAGAAAGCAAGGCTTGAAGTGCTGCATCTTGCCAGGCAGGCGTCAGCAGCCATTAAGATGCCGGCAAGCTGCAGAGTGGGATTTGCTGTTGGAGTTTTTATTGATCCTGCCAACAAAGACAGGCTTGACCTGTGTGATAGAGATAGTCCAGGCTTTAAAGCCTTGTGTGTGCCTAGGATCAGAAAGAGCAGCCATCTCCCTCTCTCTGATCCTACCAAACATTGTAACACTGGCCTTTTTTTTTTGTCTGACAGAGATGAAGCTGAAATGGAGTATTTGAAGATAGCTCAGGACTTGGAGATGTATGGAGTGAACTATTTTGCGATTAGGGTGAGTGTAAGCTGCGGGTCATCTTTACTTGCTGATGTCACTCTTGTGTTAGTCTTCATCTTTTGTGTTGCTCTGAGATTGGGTGAGTGGAGCTTCGGAGAGGCAGCAGACCTGGGGGATGGCTGCGGTCTGTTGGTGAGAGTCCCTGCTGCAGCGTGTTTCCAGGGTGGCAGGAACTCTCTTTAATACCTAGCGCTGGCGGGTCACTGCACGTAGCTAACAGTGGCTCATGTCAGACCCTCCAAGTGGAATAAAAGGGTTTTCTGCTCTGCTCTTTCATCCCCCCCCAGAATAAAAAGGGCACGGAACTGCTCCTTGGAGTTGATGCCTTGGGTCTTCACATTTACGACCCAGACAACAGATTGACCCCTAAGATCTCCTTTCCATGGAATGAGATCCGGAATATCTCATACAGCGATAAAGAGGTATGGATGCATCTCCCCTCTTCCCTGAGAGCAGCAAGAACACAATTGCAATTTAAATTGTCTTCTCTCACTGCTGTGCTTGCTATCACCAGCTTAGCTAAGGGCAGTTCAGCTTCTCCAATTGAAACCTTAATTCCAAGCCTTTCTGAAACCTTCCAGGAGTGGGTGTACAAGAGGTCAACTGGGGGCTATTCTGTTGGTTTGAGAGTACGTTCAAACGCCCTATGTAATTTTTTTCAAAACTCAAAATTGCTGTTGATGTGCTTAGCTCAAATATCAAAGTTCAGAAGTTGAGATCTCTGCTTTACTATATGCATTACAGTATATATTACTGTGTATATATACTGTTCTTTGAAATATAGTGAGATGTGTTTCTGGCGAGAAGAGCTCTTGCCATATCATTACATCATCTTGAGTTTTCAGCCTGCCGGGCTTGGCATAACAGCTGGAATCTTTTTAGGAATTTGAGTAATTTAAGACTGCTCTTGGATAGATATTTATTAAATCCAGAGCATAAATACAAATCTTCTGAATCACTGGCCACCAAACCTAGTTGTGAATAACAGTGAAATTGGCTGTGGAGGGAACACTGATCTGCTCAATTTTCAGTCTGAGTGAGCTGCTCAAAGAAAACCAGCTGCCATCATGATAAGGAAGAAAATTAGCTTCTTAATTAAAAATTGTTTTCCATTCTAAACGTGATATTGATCAGGGTAAAAGCTAAAGGTTTCTCATCAGCTGCATTTATTGCATGTCTTGTGAAGTTTTACAAGTAGTAAGGCCGTGCTGGGATTTTCTTTGCTTGTTTTACTCCTTAAAAATAAAGAGCTTCACAACTCTGCAAAACAACCCAGCACTTAGTGACTTTCAAAGGCTTTCCTGCCCGTGACAGATGAGTGCAGTGGAAGCTGTCTGCTTGGGCATTGCCTCAGAAATCTGGGGATTGAAGCCTCTGTAACCAGGCCTTGACACAAGACTGTAATAGAGCTTTGTCTTGGGGGAAAGGACTGCCACCTTCCATCAGGTCAATCATCTGTGTAATAAGATGACCACAAGTAGACCTGATGTGATAGTAAACAGGCTTAATAGCTGGGTATGACAGCTGCGTTGACACAACAGAGGGGTTTAATCTGTCGAAACAAAGACTGACTGTTTACATGGAACTGAAATTCCGCTCCTGACATATTTCTGCTGTTGCTTTCAGTGACTGGTGTGGGTTCTGCCAGAGCCCAAGTCCAGGGACATTCACGCATGTCTGCCTGTGTGAAAGTCTTAAAAGATTGGCTCTTAAACTGACAAAACAAAACACTGCCAGGGCGAGTTCTGCTGAGCCTTTTCAGGCAGTACAATGTATTGACAAATAGACCTACTTTAATGGACACAGACTGCCTGCTCAAGCGCTATCTCTTCAGCCGGTTATTTTTGTAGTGTGCGGGGGAGTGATGAAATACATGCATGCCTTCTAAAAAATGCGGTGTTGCGGAGCACTCTGTCTCTTCAAGTATCCTTTTGTTAGTTCAGAGTCTTCTGTCTATCCAGGGACTGTGTTACCAAAACTTCTGAGCCTGGCGATGGGCAACTCCACCTATATCTTCTTGAGAGACCCGCTGTGGGAAAGCTCTTTGGAGAGGGTAAATCCAGGCCATGGTTACAGCTGTTTGGTTGGCACATGAAGTGTAAATACAGGATAGAGCAAGCGAATAATGTTTTGAATTGCGGAGCAGTCTTGTGACACGGCTGACTTCTGGAGAACAAAATGCATGGAAAATCATTTTGGGGGAGCCCTTGGGAGCGGAGATGTCAATGGGAAGGGTTGTTGCTGTGTTCCTGATACAACCCTCCTGCCCATCCATCGGGCAGCTGAGCTGGTCCGTCCTCCCTTCAGAAGTGCCATGAGTTTCTGCTGTACCTTCTCCGTTCTCTGCAGTTGCCAGGAGAGCAGCATCTCGCCTTTCCTCGGGAGGTGCTGAGCTGTCTCTGCCTTCTGCAAGGTGCTCTGCAGAGGACATCGGCTGTCGGGCATTGCAGTCTGTAGGTGGACAGCACTCTCGTTGCTTCTGTGTGGCACTCACATTTTTCTGACTGGGGGAACAGTTGTCTCCTTGGTTGCTGTTGATACTAGTTCTCTTGCTTGGCTAAAAGCCATGGGGACAGCTCTCAGCCTTGTTTGTCTGACACTGCTGACCTCCTCTGAGCCAAAGCTTTCAGTAAGACTTTTATAGCTGTGTTTTTATTAAATGCACCGCTCTCTGATAACTCTCTCCCTCTTTATTTTTTCCTTTTCAGTTTACGATTAAGCCATTGGACAAAAAGATTGATGTTTTTAAATTCAATTCATCAAAGCTGCGTGTGAATAAGCTGGTAAGTCTACAGACAGAGTAATTTTTATTTCCTGCAGCAGTAGTTTCTTTTGGGGCTTTTCCTTTGAGCAGTCGGAGGGAGTGTGCTGTCCTGGCTGGACTGCAGGTGTGATTTGGTATAGCAGTTACTACACGGCCATAGCCTCTAGAAGAGAAGGGGGAAGGTCAAGTCAAGCTCCTTCACAGAACCTCACCCCGCTCTCCTGTTTTTGTGCTCCCTTTTCAAGCTCTTGGGTTACAGCTGACCTGCATGGCAGAAGCACTTAGTGAGTAAAACTTTCTCATCAGCCCCATCTTTGCTCAAGACCCCCTTTCTTCTCCTGCAGATCTTTTCTGTCCTGTGACGTAGATCTCCCTTTTTTGGGATGCAGTGTTACCAGAGTCACAGTCCTGGCTCTTCCTAGGCTGGTCCCTTCTGAGGACACTCTCCTTGTACAAGGATGGAGGAGGCTCCATTGAGCTGTTCTGTTCTTCATCTGTGTTGGAGACTATGTATAGCTAGTGTTCTGGATTTGGTTTCTAAAGGAGATTTTGATCCAGATTCTGTAGTAGCTGTGCACCATTGTTAAGTTGCACAAAGGATCTTTGCTGGTCTGTACTTCACGTACCGTAGGGAAGTGGAGCTTCCTGGCAAAGGCCTCATTCACTGCACTCATCAGGGTCGTACTGCTGAAGCTCCTCTGGCTCTGGAGAAGTAATATGTGACTTGTGAAATGGAAGATGGGCATGTGAATCAGTCCTTAGAAAAGAGTCAGAGTTTAGAAACCTGCTTTTATTGCTGAAAGCTGTCTCTCTTCTGTGTACCCACCCCTTCGCTAACCCTCCTCTAGTATTGCCACCTTCCTTGTCCTCCTTGAGGACCAGAGGAAACCACATTGGTGCTCAGAACACTTCAGCAAAGTTATCTTTGAGGAAGCTTTTGATAAGACTTCTGTTTATCCAAGATGGAAAGTGGTTTTCCTTCTTCTTTTTTTAAATTTTTTAATCTCAGTGCTTTAAACATGCAGCTGGGAGAAGGTGCAAGTTCATCTTGAGCCTAAAGAAAGGGGGCAGTAAGAATCAGAGAACTGGTCAGAGCTGTAGAAGTTTCTGTTTGAT
This sequence comes from Athene cunicularia, assembly GCF_003259725.1. Classification (NCBI taxonomy): domain Eukaryota; kingdom Metazoa; phylum Chordata; class Aves; order Strigiformes; family Strigidae; genus Athene; species Athene cunicularia. The sequence continues at coordinate 1,632,594 of NW_020799121.1, read as the reverse complement.
TATTTGGCCTTTTTAGGGCTGGTATGAAACTTGCCAGAACTGTGCTGTACTGGATGCACAGAAAGCAGAAAATTGGTCTCTGCCAAGAGCTGATAGCCCAGGAGCTGATGTTTGGTATGGGACTTGGCTCTGCCTTGGCTCCCTGCCCCTTATATGGGTATGAGAGCTCATAGATTTTGGGATCAGTGGGTGGAAGTGCTTACAAGCACCAAACCAAAACAGTTCTAGTGGTTTTGTGTGTTGAGAATACAAACCACCTCATCGTCATCACATGTACAGCTGTTTCTCTCCGCTCTTCACCCTTAACTGGAATAGATTCTTCAGCTGTGTATTGGAAACCACGACCTCTTCATGAGGAGGAGAAAGGCAGACTCGTTGGAGGTCCAGCAGATGAAAGCACAGGCCAGGGAGGAGAAAGCCAGGAAGCAGGTGAGAGACCTCTTGTTATAACGGGACTGTGAGCCCAAATCAGAAATGCAAATGAACTTGGGAAGGAACAGTCTCCAGAATGACATCAAGCACACAGAGCAGCTTTGAGGGAAGGTCCAGCTGAACATCTCTTTTTAGTGTCCTGCTCCCACATTGCCAGTCATTCTCAACTTGGCTCTGCAGGTTGATGGCAGCCTGGCAGCCCGAGTCCAGCCACCACACTCGGGGAACCAAACTGGGAGGATGGGAGGGAAGAGCTGATCTGGGTGTCCTACAAGTGTGTGTGCATCTTCCCTGCCTCACTTTGTGTCTGGGCTCCGTAGCTGGAAAGATGTAGTATGCTGGGGTAGTTGCTTGTAATTAAAGCAGGGGCTGTGAGGGGGAGCTGTGCTTTGCCGTAGTTTTTCACCTCATTTTCTAATTACATGATGATGGAATGCACACCGACATTTCGGGGCGTGCAGCCTGCATGCTAATTCGGTGCTGGCCTCCTTTATCTGCTGCAGGTCAGCCCAGGCAGCGAAAATGGCTCTTTGGAGGCAGCAGCGTGTAGCTGATGAGCATATATCAGCAAATTGGATTGTATGAATCATTGTTTTCTGCTTGTAGACCTTTTCTACTCCCTGAAACCTGCACAGCTAATCTGAGTCCTGGTGCTTAGAATATAAATGTCCCTTTCGCAATAAAGCCGCTAGATAGCAGCAGAAGAAGCCAAAACAGTCACTTGCACTCAGGAGGGTCTTATGCTCAAGGGACTGCTAAGTTAATGGATTCGAGCATTCCACAGAGGTCCCTGTATGGTGCTAGATGTGGTGTTGTGCTCAGCTGACCTGGAGGTGTGCCATGGGTTATCCTGCAGGCACCTCCTGAAGCAGTTCTCCTTCCTGTAGCTTGTGGGGTGGCAGGAAAGAACAGGGAATGAGTCACTACAAGGGCAACCAGGACAGCTTCTCTGGGGAAGGGGGGCATCTTGCTTCCTGTGGGGATTCCTCTGGGCAATATGGAGTTGGCATTAGTGGAGCAAAAGGTCCTTCTTGGAAGGAGCAGCATGGTGTCCACACTGGTGGCTTCAAGTTTTACAGTCCCGTGAGTTTTTGATGCCTATGAATAATGCCAGCAAGACCTGAGATCCTGGGCTTAGTTGGACATCTGGGAGAGGTGAGGGCACAAAAAGAGCGGAAGATTCTCTCTTCTCCTGAGATCTCAAATCCAGAGCACTTGTGCTCTACAGGAAGGGTCAGGCTTCCCTTGCCTGAGCTAGCCACCGTGCTGCCTCACCCTCTCTCTTCTCCCTCCCCAGGATCTGCTGTTGTTAACTGGTTCCAGATAGTCCTTTTATATTGGGAATTCTTGCTAATGGAAGTACTAAGTGGGATACAGATTGTAATGATAATTAATGGGGGGAACCTTTAATAGAAGGAAGCAGAGCTGTTAGAACAGTGGGCGTCCTGCTTTCAGAACACAGTTGGTGTCCAAGGAGCAAAGAAATGTGTCTTGTCGCACTTATTTCCCTTATTAAACTCAGCAGGTGGCCTGTGCAATGCTGGGAGTCCTAGCTGCAGTGTGGATATTTATAATGCACCCATCTCTGTTGTACTGAAATGCTTTAAACTAGGTGTGTTAATTAGCTCGATGACTCCCTTTGGGCACTCAGCTAGCAGAGAGGCAGTTGTTGGGCACACTCTGTCTGCACAACACTCTCAGCATACTCTGGTGGGTTGTCTCAGCGTAGCTTGGATCTTCCCCTCCTGGAGAAGCACTGTTATCTCCTGCAGACTGAGCTGGAGGCAGAGAGTTCATTGTATCTAGGAACTGACAGAGGTGGTCACACTCTTTGTGGCATCCCTATAAATGAGTGGAAGTGAAGTTTCCAGGATACTGGGTTAGATGTCTGATCATGTCCTTCAAAATCCTGCCTTGTGGTGTGTCTGTGGAAGGACACTTAGGCAAGGAGGGAAGGAGGGACCTCAGACTACCCCTAAGCCCAGTCTCACTGTCTGTTCAACTTGCCATAAGAAACTCCAGGCATAGTTGGAGCTCTTGGGACCCAACTTGTGTGAGTCCACCCTGGGAGTCAGCGCAGGAGGGCACGGTCTGGGGATGTAATCACCTGCAGGCAGCTTGTGCAGCAGCGCTGTGGGTAACAGCCTGATCAGAGGATAGGGGATTGTCTTGGGAACGGCACGTTTCAAGGGAGTAGGGTGCATCAGGTCACCCCTGTTTAGTGACGTTGCCCGTGTTGATAAGCAGAGAGGAGGCAGCAGTGGAATCCTGTGCTCCAACCCCCACACTGTGACCCTTTCTCATCCTGTGGAAAGCCTTTCTAACGTGTGTTATTTCTCTTTGCTTTTGCTGATCCCTTTTTCCTAGATGGAACGGCAGCGTCTGGCCCGAGAGAAGAAAATGAGAGAAGAGGCTGAGAGGACGAGGGATGAGCTGGAGAGAAGATTGATGCAGTTAAAGGAAGAGGCAACAATGGCCAACGAAGCTCTGGTAGGTCTCTGGGAGGCTGTTTCCCGAGGCATTGCAGCTGTTCCTCACTCTTTCCACTGCTGAAGCGTTTTAGGAGGCACACTGTGACTGTCCTGTGGCTATTCTCAAACTGCTGCTGGTGGACAGTGAGCAGGAGGCTGGATGGGATGGATTTCATCTTGCTAGCCTGCTGTGGGAGGAGCACAAAGGAGGGTGATTTGGGACCGAGCCCGGGCACATCCAGGTCTTGGCTGCAGAAGGCTGCAGGCTTTCATGGAAGGGAGGGACTCTATGGGCCATGGCGGCGATGCAGAGTGATCAGCTCAGGCCTCTGCTCTGAGGGTTGTAAGCACGTTTGGGGAGATATTCAGTGCATTTAATGGCTTCATGTGCCTTGATTCTCAGATGAGGTCTGAAGAGACAGCAGACTTGCTGGCTGAGAAGGCTCAGATCACAGAGGAGGAGGCCAAGCTCCTGGCTCAGAAAGCAGCTGAGGCTGAACAGGAGATGCAGCGAATCAAAGCCACGGCCATACGGACGGAGGAGGAGAAGCGTCTGATGGAACAGAAGGTGCTAGAGGCAGAGATGTTGGCACTGAAAATGGCGGAGGAGTCGGAGAGGAGGTCAGAGGGTACAACCTTGCAGCTGCCTCTGCTTTGCTTTCCTACCCCCTTCTGACTTAGCAGGAACGGTGGCTCACGGTTTGAGTCAGTCCATCCGATGGTTTGCAGTGAGCCCTTGGCCTCCCCTGCATGTACAGCAGCAAATGGCCCCAGGGCTCAGCTGGTTTCTCTCTCCATCTCGCTGTTTGCCACATCTGGACTGTCCCTGCATGGGAAGAGGTGCTGGTAGAGCAGTGGCGGCCTTGATATTTCCCTGGATTGGAGCTGGAGACCCTTCTCTGAAGCCTTCTTTGGGAGAGATACTGTGGTGAAAGCAGCAGGGAAAGGGGCCGTCAGCTAGCGGGGGAGAAGGTACCGTGGTCCCTGGCACTCTGCCTTCCACACCTCTCACGCCCTGACAGCAGCAGTGGAAGCCAGCTCCACTTTTGGGTGATTTCTGCAAACACCCACTGCACTCCCCAAAGTACTTGACAACATTAATAACACTTTTTTTTTTTTTCTTCTGGATGGTAGAGCTACATTCCCTATGCTCTCTTTATTCCTCTGTTTACCTCTCAGTTGTTTATTTCTCCTTACCAGTCGTGAGCTCTCTGTTTCAAGTTAGCCTTGAGGTCTCCATGGTTCCTGGAGTCCTTGCTTCTTGTTAAAACTGGTGTTTCTGTCCTCTTGATACCAGAGCCCAGGTCCCATGGCACATTTGATAGTGAGCAAGTAAAAGATCACTCTTGTTTCCTTCCAACTGATTACTCCTTGCCGTTTGAGAGCTTGCTTGGAGTCAGCCCTTCTGCTTAGACAAACTCTGCCCTTGTCCATCTCTTCTTGCCTAAGTGTCCTTCCCTCCTTTGGCTTTCTTGGGGGGGGTGGGGGGTGGCCCTTGAACCTCAAGGGTAAATACTAGCACTAAAATTGTTGGGCTCTGCGAGTGGGCAAAGCTGTGCAATCTGGGTGCTTTTTCATTACTGAATGTAGTAAGTAATCATTAGCAGAGGCTTACTGTCAGAAAACTGCATCTCCTATAAGTCTGAGCTTAACTTCTGAAGTTGTTCTCCTTGTTCTGGCATCTTGGCATGCTTCTCCAGCCCTTAGCCTTCCTTACTGATGCTCATGCAGAGCCCATGTTGGAGCTGTCCTTCTGTAGCTTGGATTTTTGTGCTAATGAAAACGTTCCACATGTCAATGGTTCTGGTGTTGCCCTTACTCAAATGATTTCTTAGTTTGGGACTTGTTGCAGGACAAATCTCAGCCTATTCCACACCTATACTGTAATCCTGCTTCTCTGTCTTCTCGTTCCTCTCAACTTAATCTGATATTTGCCATTTTCTATTTTTCTCTGTAGAGCGAAGGAAGCTGATCAGCTAAAGCAAGACCTTCAGGAGGCTCGCGAGTCTGAGCGGAGAGCAAAGCAGAAGCTTTTGGAGATCACCAGCAAGTCGTCCTACACAGTAAGAGCGATCTGTGTTGTAGTCCCCACTTCCCAGCCCATGAACGTGCCCTCCTCTGTAGCCTGGTGGAGTCTCCTGTCGCCGTGCTGTCAGTGGAGGGTGTGAGCTGTCTCGCTGCATTGCTTAGCAGCTGTTCTGAAGCCCTTAGCAGTGCTTGCCCTTTTCATCCAGGCATCCTGTCCAGCAGAAGATCACTTTGCTCTTTTTTCTTTCCCTCCACATACCCTGCCTCATGCTACAAGAGCTTCTGGTGAAATTAGAGACAGCGAATTTTAAGCCAATTTAACACATGCCAGAGCCATGCTTTGCTAGCACTTTTGGAGTGACCATCTCAGCAATAGCCTTTAAAATAGGGTTAAATACTTATGAAATGGAGGATGTCCTTCTTCTTATTAGGTAGGATAAAGGTTGTTCAGAACCCCATTCTATGGGCATAAACTGGATACTATGTCTCTATGTGCTGGAAAAAAGCTTCCTTGAAGGGAGATTATTCCATAATTGCCCATTAAGGGGATTTCACACCTTCCTCTGAAGCATCTGGTCCCTGTTGCTGCCGGGGACTGAAACGCCAGACTGAATGACCATTGCTCCAATCCGTCTGGCAGTTCCTTTCCTCAACTTCTCTAATTGTGCTTCAGGGCCTGCAAAACCCATCAAGTGCTCCCCTTCCCATAGCTCGCACCTGCCAGGGCTGCTGGCTCAGCTGCCTCGCTGGCCTGAGGGGTGAAGGGGGAAGAGCTCGACAGCTTCAGGAATAAACTCGACGGACATATGTGGGAGGTATTGACCTATCTAGTACTCAAGTTTTAATTTGTACCTGCAGGCTCCTTCCCCCCTCCTCTGGAAACTTTCAAGGAGCAGATTGAAGAGGGCTTGAGATGAAGCAGCTTTTCATCCCAACTCTCTGAAGTTCCCTGCAGAAATGTTCAGGAGCTTTTAAAAATGGCAGTGGTGGAAAACAGTCAGGTGGTCTTAGCTATGGGACACTCAGTCAAGTGCTAGCTACCCCAGCGCTTGATAAAGCTTAGCTTTGGAGTGCTCCTTATTTTACACGGCATTAGAATTCTGGGATCCACCAGTTCTTTAATTCTGGTTTTAACTTGTGCAGAGGGTGGAGTGTCCTCATGGAAACTGCTGCATGGCTACATCAGCCCAGTGTTGTTTTGGCAGCTCTTATACATCCATGTTCCCTTGTGTTGCTGTGTCTATCCTTAGTCAGTCAGGCAGACCCCCAGCTACCCGTGTATGTGGCTGTGTTCCGGCCTGCGGAGTTAAAGCCTGCTTAGTTGGGGGTGTTGTAGGGTTGCGTGGAGCTCAGCTCCACCCCTCCAGCTGCATCAGCCTTCCTTAAAGAGCCTTGGCCTTCCTGACGTGACTGCTGGTGCCAGGAGGGAAGGGGACATGCCCCAGTGAGGTGGCAGGGTCCCCCCATGCAGCTGCTGCTCCTCCTGCCCCTCTTGTAGCCCCGGGAGGAGCGCCCGGTCGTGCAGACTCGATGGCTGTTTATTTCCAAGGTCAGGAGGATGCAAGTGTGACCATTGTGCCAATATCCAGGTGACAACACCTTGCTGGGCCTTCCATCCCCTGTTACGCCTGCCTCGCTTCTCCCTTCCCCTGTGGCCTCTCTCATCGCTCTGCTGCATGTGTGTTTGGGGCTAGACAAGTGAGATGTGCAGAGATCTTGTTTCTGTGCTCCACTTCAGAGAGCTGGATTTGGGCAAACCTTCCTCCCCTGCCAGCACATGGAGGGACCCGGCAGGCAAGTGCAGCCCAAGGGAGGGAATAAGCCCAGGGTGGCCTGAGGGATGAAGCAGTTTTGAAAGCTGCTGTTGGAAGGCTTGTGTCCCTCAGGTAAATGGCAGCTCTGATGAACAGTGCAAGATTCCAGCTTCTCACTTCTTTAATGAGGGTGTAACACTGAGTGTGTTCTTTACTGCAGTCCCAGTGCTTGTGCTATGTTGTCCCCTGGCACCGAGAGCTAAACAGGACTTCCCTCTGGGGAAACCAGAGCAGGAGAGGAAGTGGGAAGTGGGTGGATGTGTTGCAGAAAGGCAAGAAACAGTTAAATTTTAATTTTTTTGGTAATTTTCCAGTCTCCCATCCTGGTTCTTTAAAGCTTGTTTCAGTGTCTTTTTAGTCCTTGAAGGCCAGGCTGCTTTTGTGACAGGACTGGTAGGTGATGCATGAGAAAGAAGACATGAATCTGAGTCTCAGGTTGTCAGGGCTGGGAGAACAATTAATTCTTCACTGCCTTGGCAATGGCTTTTCACCTTCTTCACTGCCCTTCAGGTACCAGTCATGGGCAAGACTAAAGGTAGTTATCTCTTCTCTGATCATCTTGAAGTAGTAAGTGGCTGCCTTGAGCTTGCCCACATTCTTGAGCAGCGAAGTAAAGGCAGTGGCAGCAACAGGAGCTCTTCCTGTGGGGGAAGCCTCATGACAGGACTTGCTCGGTGCTTCCTCTGTATCGTCTGTGCTCCGGAGGGATGACCACTGTCAGCATGGTGCTTGCTCTATTAACTGCAGGAAATTGCTTTAATGCAGTAACAGGGTTACACAGTTTGTTCAAGGTGAGGAAGCACATAAGGAAAAAGATCTGTGTCCCAGTGACACCGCACGTCCCTTGGATTAAAAAATGTCTGCACTTTGTGCGGGACTTGCCCAAGATTATTGCGTTTGGCAGGGAAAAGCTTTGCTTCAGGTATTAAGCCTGTGCCTTTGAAAACCCTCAGCATGCTCTTCCCTTGCTATTTCCTCACTCTTCCTCACTGCTGCTGCTCTCTGACTTTGCAAATTTTTTCATTGCTATATGAAAGAGCAGTGCTGAGGACAGGTGAGGAAGTGGCTGTAGTAACCCTGACAAGCTGGCATCTGGACTTAATGATTGCAGCAACTGAAATTCCTGGTCAAGTGTTAACTGCTGTTTGTGTTTTTTTAAAACAAAACCCAACAGTTGAAAAAAATGCTAAAGGTTGTTTGAAGGCCAGCGGGCTGGTTCTGATGATCGTGGCTCCCCTGCACAGAGATCGTGGACCCTCACGTGGGAAGGGCTTTGCGAACACCTGTGTGCCTTACAGGGAAGGGACTTGAATGTCAATGTGATGCAGGTATTTAAATCAGTTAAGTGCTTTGGCAGACCTGTTCCCTTTCCTTCGAGACTGGAATTGAGGTACTCAGCTGTCCCTTTCAGTGCCTGCTCCGGAATTAATGCGGCTGTGTACTGCACTAGCAGCGATCACAAACGGGAGTAAGGAATTGTGTTTCCCTGTCGTGTGAGTCTGACTTACCTGTAATGCTCCAGCTGGACCAAGCAATGCAGTTTTGGGTGCTGCCTTGTTTATGCTTGTACTAGGTGTTTGCATTCCAGCTTTGACTCTGCAGGGTAGATGAAATGTCGTCCCTCTCAGGTTTGTCCAGCCGAAGAGCAAGCAGGGGACAAGCCCTGGCTGTTTGTGAATTCCAGACTGGCAGTGAGGGAGGAAGCAGGTTATTGTGCAGAGTAAATCTGTCACCGCCCTGGCGCTAGTGGTTCTTGTTGAAGCGGAGCTAGCTGCAAACAATCCCTGGAGTATCCCAAATAGGAGAAATGAGGGAGGGAGATAACCAGCTGAAGCTCAAGATCTTGTTTGTTGGAGCAGGTTTCCTAGAACCATCCTGCCAGCTTTTGGTTTGTGCTGCCAAAGCAGGCTGTCTCTGCAGCACCATCTCCTGCCACCCCCCTGGTCCTGGCTGGTTTGGGCATGTGTTTTTCACAGCAGGAATCCCTTAAAGCAAGAAGCAGGATCTAGCAGAGAGGTGGGTGACTTTTTGGATGTCGGGCTGGATTTCTCCTGTCCAGAACGAGGGCTGAGCGTGCTGGCAGCACTGGCTCAGATCCATGCACAGTCTGTCACCTGAAGCCGCTGTGCCATGTTTGATGTGTGCTGCTGCTTGTGACTTCACCTAACGTATCGCAGGAGCAGAGTGATGACTTGAGTCAGGGTGTTTTTCCACTACCCTAATGAGCCCATTTATTAGAGGTGTGACAACTTTTGACTGAGAGAAGAGTCATTTTTTTTTTTTTGTAGGGGAAGATAAAATCTGAGGGCCTGGCAGTGTGTGTCAGTGGGGGATATCGCAGCATTTTGCAGGAGGAAGAAAGTCCCAAATCCTTGCTCAGGTGTGATATGAGTGATTCCCTGTGTTATCTCTGCATTTCCAACTGAACCCAGCAGTGGTTCCTAAACACTTGGAACTGAAAATTACTGCAAAGATAAAAATGTATCCGTGCATCTCCATGGACCTTAATGACACTACATCCCAAGTTAACCCTTGGGGTTACGTTGTTCTTTGCCCACACTTTGGGGAGCAGCAGAGTTCAGGACTCTACTGTCATACAGGGTCTTACATTGCCCCTCTCCACAGCTTGTGCTTTTTAAGTTTGATTTAATGTTAAATAGATGTCAGATGTTTCCCGAGAGACACGCTTCTGTCCAACATTGTTTTAAGTGGCACAGCAGTGATAAAATCTAGATTTTACCAAGTTTTGTCAATAGACTTTGCAGGCAGGTCGTGTTTTGTTTCCTCTTTACGACTACAAAGAGCGGGGTCCCAGAGGAGTAATAGTCCTGAATTTAAGAGCATATTGGGAATGGTCTTCAGGCTCATCTGGTGCTTGAGACACTCTGCTTCTGCAATTGAAGTCTTCTGTTAAAAGATCACCAGCTGAAAATGAGCCTCATCATCTGCTCTCCAGAAAGTTTGAGGCTGGTTCAGAAAAATAGGGTTGTGGGCTGTGTTGCCTCAGGAATACACGTGCCCCCCTCCCTTTCCCCATGTGAATGGTGAGGTCCACCCAGCTCAGTGCCACTGCAAGGTAGAATAGACCCAGCTCCAAGAAGAGCGTGTGCTTACCTGTGTGAGTAGCAGATCAGGACCTTATTACAGTGTTAGTAAGTAGCCCCTTGTACTGTGTGTTTAGGTGTTGCTCTGATTTTACTTCTGTTACAGAACATTTGCAATAGGAACACTTGTGTGGCCAAAAGGGATTAATTTGTCCTCTTTCTCTTTAGCAGTCCATGAACTCAAGTACAACAACACTGCCTACCGACCTGCCGAGCTTCAACCTCATCAACGAGAGCCTGTCCTTTGACTTCAAGGATACGGACATGAAGAGGCTTTCAATGGAAATCGAGAAAGAGAAGTATGTGGCCCCATGTCCAGTCTGGGCCAGGGATGGGATTTGTGCCCTGGTTACAGTGGGAGGGCTTGCACTGGGGCTGAATGTGACTGACATCCCAGATGAGCACCAGTGTGAGATGGAAGGGGGAGAAGTTTTTTGGATTCACATTCCCCAGGTCATTAGTAGCTCCGCCTGGAGCATGACATAGCTACTGGTTGACCATTTCTCTGGTTGGGGACCTGGTGTCACAGACGCTTCTCCGCTGCCTACTTAAGGGCAAGTTTAAGCACACTGAGCCTGGCATCAGGCAATTACTCTCTGTATGGTTAACCTGGCTCTTGTTCAGGCTTGAATTGTCCATGTTGGCAGAAAGAGTTAACAGCGCTCTGACTGCTGGTGCTCACTGACCTGTTGCAGGCTGGTGCTTGTGCATTTGCAGTGTGTCCAGAGAATGAAAAGGTAGCTGGAGTGTGTGCTAAGGTCCCGTGTTAGGGCTTTAGCCCCTTTTTCTTGGAATCTGTGTCATGTTTATATATAAAAATGTGCGCAAGCAAGTTTGGATGTGATTACAAGCTTTGATCTTGTGTTTTCCTGAGGGTGTAAGTGTAGCCTTCAAAATTACAAATTTAGCAGAAATCAAAGCAGATCAGATTTTAATCTCTGTAGTAATAATGTGCTTTGTTCATTGATTGGGTAGTAGATCAAAGCTAGAAGGGCTCTGCCATAGCACTCTGGCCAAAACTTCCTGGGGCTGGAATGAAACAGCCCTGGATCCCAGAGGGTGGTTTATTTTGCCTCTGCTCAGTACCCTCTCTCATGTATGAAATAACAGACCACTGTGCTAGAGACAAAGATTAAAAACTTTTCCTAAAGCCAGAAGGAAAAAAAAAAAGCCAAAAATAACAGGATAATTCCTGGTTCTGTACCCAGGTTGCTAACTAGGTCATCCCACTCTTCTAAGCAGGAAGAGCTTGGCTCTGCCAAATTCTGAAAGCAATAGCATGCATGCTTTTGCTGACTTCTCTGGGACTGTTCGCCTTCCTCGGGTGCTGAGATAAACCTTGCTACAAATTCTGCCACTCTGAAAGGGTTCTTGTTAGTCTGCTGTACTTTGACCAGGGTTTCGGTGTTTAATCACAAGTACAAGGCTGGCATGGTGTGATTTTTCTCCAGTCAATGCTTCATCATGGAAGACAGGGATGAGTCCCAAGAATGGCTGGGTTTGGTGGTGTTTTTTTTTTCTTTCTTTCTTTTTTTTGGGAGACCTTTCTCTCTCCCAGGGATGCCATGTGTCTACAAGATACCTGATGTTTTGGGGGCAGTGCTTTCTCCCACACGATTTACAAGTTAAATCCCTCTAAAACACGAGAAGTCAGTACATCAGGGTCCTTCCTTACTGGAAGGATTTGTGCCTTCAAGTTTGTGAGCTGTGTTTGAGAGGGTGCAGCAGAGTAGAGCAGCACTGCTTAAACCGCTGTCTTGTAGACTGAAACTGTGCAATTCACCTATGTCCTGGTGCAGCTTCACTCAGAAATGGGGAGACTTAGAAATATCATGCAGCAGCTCAAGCTTGACTTTATTTTTTTATAGTACTTTAACATGCAGTTTTGTTCCTGGGTCAGCTGTCTGGGTCCTCTTTTTAATAACGAACAAATCATTGCTTGGAGTAGTTTACTGTGTGCTGTAAACTAATGTTGTCAGTTCCACACACTAGAAATGATGAAGATAAGGTTTTCCTGTTGTAATTGCCAATTTCCTATTATAATTGACTGCCATGGTATCGTGTCACCACGTGCAGCTGGCCAGTACTAACCCAGGACTTTTTTGTGTGTGCTAGGGTAGAGTACATGGAAAAAAGCAAGCACTTGCAGGAGCAGCTGAATGAACTGAAAACAGAAATTGAGGCACTGAAGCTAAAGGAGAGAGAGACAGCTCTGGATATATTGCACAACGAGAATGCCAGCCGAGGCAACAGCAAGCACAACACTATTAAAAAGGTATCGGAGGGCTCCAGTTTGTATCTTGCCTGATGAAAGCCTTTAAAAAAAACCAACAAAATAACCGTTCTTTTTGATTTAGCTTTTGCACAAGTTGTTATAATAAAATTGTTTGACCTAGGCTTTCTTCCCTGGCTGCTTAGCTTTGAACCAGGGTGCAGAGAATTTCAGCTTCTGGTGGTCCTGGCTTATATTTACCACAAGAGCCTTGTCTCTTCAGTGCTGTGTGAAGGGATGCAAAGATCTCGAGGTTTGAAGGTCTTGCTGAACCTTAACAAAATCTGGACAGGGGTGCTGTTAGAAGGGATCTGCTACCCTAGTGACCCCAGGAGCAGGAAAAGCCCCACCTGCCTGTTGCAACCATTCCCTGCAGGCATTGCAAGGAAGCAGTATTCATCTGGTCTGGTAAATAATAAGGGGAAAAAATACTCCTGATTTAGGGGCTTTCAGTAGAAAAAGCCAAAAGCCTCATCCTTTCTTTTAATCTATTCTTGAGTAACCTGTAGTGCAGCTTCAACTACTAACAGCAAAATCTTTTCGCTAGCAGGATGTGTGTGAGATGTCTGCTCCCTGTGCTGTGGACCCTGGAACCACCTGCCTCTAGAAACAGGGTTGAGATGAGTAGTTTAGCCAAAAAGTTAGGATGGCTTGGTCTGCTAGCCTGGGGGTCACACCCAAAAAGTCACAACAAAGCCTGTTCTTTATTTTTACATCCTGTCCTTTTCATTTTGGTTAATAACCCTGCTCTTCTCCCAGCTGGACTCTGAAATGAGGGGCTGAGGGTGCATCCATAATTGGTATGGTGGGATGTAGTGGTCAGCCCCTCTCACCTGCAGAGGCTTTTACCCAGGTGGCTTTCTGCTAGCAGCTATCTTGGTGAAGGACTCCTGTATGGCATGGGGTGCAGGCTGTGGTAGCAACTCCAGGTTTTAAAAACAAATGTACTGCTCCTGGTGAGAGTTATGTCTGAAAGGATTTGAAAATACCAGTTCACAGTAACTTTCGTGGCTGGGAGTTTATGATCACTGAATTAGGGCAGGAAAATTTATCTAGTGGGTCTCACTTCCTGGTTTCCCCATGCTGGCCCTGAGCTATTCAGGTTCCTGTCCCACCAGAGCAGAGAATATAAAGATCTTCAGAGACCCTTTTGTCATCGTAGAATCTGAAGACATTTCTGCTCCCAGTAGGTTTTGGTAGTTTTTTCTCCGTGCTTAGAATCCTCAGTTGAAATGGAGAATGCTAAATTTTCACTTCTGACAGAGACGAGTTCATAGAGAGCTGATGGTCCCATTTGTCTCAGTTAAAGAAGGTGGCTGAGCAATCATTCCGATGTCTGTCAGAGCTCATTGCTGTAATTGGGACTGTGCGGTCAGTCTTGGTTACTTTGAAGCTGGAGTCTTGTCTTGTCCCTTCCCCTCAGGAGGGAACCAAAGCTTCCTGGCTCCTGCATCTTAGCTGGAGGAGCAAAGGTTTTTAAATAATAGTCTATTAGTGGAGCACATCAGAATAAAATTACAGACTGCTTTTGTTCATGCCTCCAGGAGGTCAGGAGGGCTTTTGTCTTTGCAATTGTGATGGAAAGGAAAATGCAAGACAGTGGAAATGGAAAAGGGGATAGCAGTTTAGCAATACTTAAATAATACCAACCCTCTGCCCCACCTGGAAGCTGCTGATCACTTTAGTGCTCCAGGCAATCTGTACAGATTGAACAAATGACATTACTCATATCACAGAGGATTATTTTTTTGTTGTTCATTTTATTTTGCTGGTTTAGCCTCAAGCCCAGGGCAGAAGACCTATCTGCATTTGAGACTTCAAAGTAGGTTATTCCAAGGTACTCTGCGTGGGACGATGGGATCACTGGCTGTAATACTAACCCGTGCATGAGCTTGCCTGCGATATGCACCGCTCTAGCCAGCGCCCCTTGCTGCCACCCCTAAAACGCTCCTCAGGCCCGGCAGCGGGGTGCAGTGTGGTGAGATGGGGCTGGCCATGGCACAGCACCCTGCCTGTCCCCGCAGTGACCCCTGCAGCATGTCACAGGCAGCCGCCCTGCTCAGCTCCCGTGCCCTCGGTAGCATTCGCAGCGTCTCTGCGTTTGTTTTTGCACCTGATCCTCCATGCTGGGAAGCGTCTTTTCTTGGCAGAAAGTTGAGTTGGCAGCATCAGTGGGGGAGTGCAGGCGTAGATGCTTAAATAATTAAACATGCCTGGTTTTGCTTGGCTGCTGGTGGCTGGGAATCTATTGGAGGTGCACGGTGGCCTTTGAAGATTTCTTTAATGAAGTAAACCAGGACCTTCCCCCTTGTTTGCCATAGAAAGAAATTCAGGATTTAAAAAAAAAAACAACCACCAAACAAACCCCATCAACTCTTTGTTGCCAAAACTGTCTAACAGACTAAAAACACACGCCTCCGTCTCAGAGCAGAGCAGCACGTGGACGCGTTACCCGCGTCTGCCTCTTTGAGAAGTGTCAAGGGAACGTGAAGCAGACGGTTGAGGACAGCCGGTGTCTGCAGGTACCTCCTGGGCCAGGCTGCAGCTGGGGGTGGTGCTGGAGGTAGTGCTGTTGGTACCATTGCACCTGGGGACACCGGCTGTCAGCACCACTCTCCTTCCTGCCTGCAATGCCTCTGCCTGTCCCCTGCCTCCTTCAGCACGCTGATGACTCCTGCTCTGTTAATGCCATCTCTCTTCTTTCCAGAGCCTGCTTTCCTCTGAGGATTTGCCCTCAATCTGCAGGCTGTGTGTGTGCAGAGCGTTGACTCTCTCCTTTGGGAGGATGAGTTTGGGGAGGCTTTTCTGCTCTTTCCTCGACCATGGTTCTTGCACACCCACAGGGTTTAGCGAGTTTGGAGTGGTAGCGCTAAGGGAAGGAACAGCACGGATGCTGTGGTAGCAGTGCTCACGAAGGCGGGTGCCAAAGCTGGTGGTGAGTGCCTTTGGAAAAAGCTTTCATTAAAAGTTACTCTGAGGGCTTGCACAGCCTTGCTGGCATAGCAGGCACGCACAGCCAACGGTGGAGCATTTTCTCAGCACATCTGGAACTCTGGCAGAGGCAGGAGGATGCTTTAGATGCAGACTTCCCCCTGGCTGGTACCCAGAAGTGATCAGCACAGGTTTGTGCCATTTTGAATGGACCAGCCCTTTCAGGGCTGCCGGCAGAGCTGTAAATCACTCAAGTTAGGGTTTTGTGCTGGCTGGCTGCCACCAACCACTCTTCAGGGGGGCTGCAGGTGTTCCCAAGACGGGCTGCTCACATTGATAAGCATTTCCTTGGGAAAGAGGCTAAAACAAGGGGTGACCCTGCAAGTCTGGGCCACCTTGGATGTGTCTCTGGGGCAGGCTGACTGTGGTTGAAACCTGCTGTCCCATCCCAACTGGCTTGAGGAACTCTGTGGCAGGTGAAATTGGGGTGAAATCCACTTGTGGCTGCAGCATGAGGAAGTGAAATGAAGCCCTGACAGTTTGTGGAAAGACTAATCCAGCAGCTGGGAGAGATTCGGTGCCTGGGAGGAGCCCCCATAATTAAACCAGATGCACAGCAAGTGCTGCAGTGTGACCTCTGGGTTTTGTTGCCTGCCTTTGAAGACGCCTGCTAAGTTTTTCATGTTTAATTACGTGGTTAACATGCTAATCCTTTTTTATGAGCTCTGTGGGCACAGCAGAAGCACCTCATCTGGAAACTGATTTCCCTTCTCCGTAGTGCTCTCCACCGTGGGCTGGTGCTGCTGACTCCAGCTGGCTCAGCTTCGGGAGGGTGTGCTGCTTAGGCTGTAGTAGAAGATGAAAAAACCCACTTCTTCCTCGCATCCTCTGGTGTAGGAAGGCTCCCAGGACAGGCTGCTGCTCTAAAACACAATCAGGTCTTTCATTCCAGTTGCTTTCTTCTTGCACAGTCATGCTTATTTACTGTGATTTAAGCCCTTTGAAGTATCCATGCAAGGAGCAAATCTCCATGCCTGTTCCCAGACAAGCAGCTTTGTCTTTGAGCAGTGCTCTGGTCCTTCAGCGGACAGGCTTGGCCTTTCCCCGCCAGGTTCTCGCCTGGCTCTCAGTTTGTTGTCAGACACAATGCTTGAGCTCACACCTAGGGACCAGCGCTTTTGGTGCCCATGTGGATTGCATGGACGTTGGTGGTGGGGTGAGCTGTTGCTGACGTGCTCTTGCTGGCTGCTCTCCTGACTGATCCTAATTGCAGTGCAGCGTTGCCCTCAACTCTGGTGATACAGGATTTTTTCCTATCATCGAGGCACTTGAGGTTTGGATAAGCTACTTCAAATCTGCTTATTTATCACCAGTAGACTAGTCTGGGCTTCCTCTGTTATTGGACCATGAACAGTCATGTTCTACCCTGTCCCTGCAGACCCAGCATTGTCCCCTTCGAGTTTAGGCAGTGAGCAGCTCCTGGCCGCCAAGCGTGGAGGGGCGAGTGAGGCAGAGCACTTCTGCAGGCTTGTCTTCACTCCTCTCACCTTCAGGAAACACTGTGGTCTGTCCTCTACGGCAGTATAAGGACACCAGTGAATTAGTGATGGGCACTGCCATCTGAGTCTCTCGTGATGCAGATACAAAGCTGCTGTGCTACCACCAAATGTCACGAGGCTACTTAATCATCTGGACAGGCATAAGGTTTCTGGGAGGCTGGTGCTGGGGCAGGTGGCTTCCCTCTGCCCATTCCCCAGCTGTGCCTGGCTAGCATCTTGCTAAGGATCACTGAAACATGTCCCTTGAGGACTTCAATAAATCTTGTGGGGTGTCTTTGTCATTTCCTGGGGCCTCCCTTCCTCACCTCTCCCCTTGTGGGACCCACAGACTCCCCTGCCTGAAATGGGTCTGCTTTGCTCCAGTGGTTTGCTGGGGAGATGGAGAACCATGACCATTTCAGGGAAGAACATTCTTGTGCCTCTGGAGTTTCATCCTGCAGAGGGAGGGTACCAACACAAGAAACACTTCTGCTCTGGGAAGGGCAAAAGGAGGCAGCCTGGGTGGTACAGAGGAGGCTGAGCCACACACAGGTGCATCCATCCTTCCCTGTGGAAACTGTGACAGCCCGCATACGGGTGAGGTGCTCTTCAGTCTCATGCAGAACTGCAGCATTGCTGTGGCATCACTGTATAATCCACTCCCACCAGGAGAGGGGAAGGCTGCGTGCTGCAGAGCGGGCACACGACCAGCGAGGGACTTTCCAGGAGAAGCAGCACCGGCGTTCCCCATCCCCTCGGAATCTGTGAGGGTAGAGGGAAAAGATGACTGAGGATGCTGGCTTTTTGTGCTGCCTGGCACCTGGCTTGGATGCAGGCGAGAGCCGGAAGATACCCAGTGAGCAGAGCACCTCCAGACACCTCTGGACACACATTTTCTGAGTACAGGAAGAGGTGGAGGCACAGCCCACGTGGGTCTTGCCCACACGTAACCGTGTGTGCAAGTCTGTGTCCCTGCTAGGTTCTTTTTTTTTTTTTTTTTTTTCTGCCCTTGTTCTCCTCGGAGCTGGGAAGTGAAACTCCCTGGCAGCTAAACTGGGACACGGCAGCCTCCTTTCCTTGTTTACAAGGAGTGAAAGGAAACTAGGAAACATCAGGCCTATCAGCTATTTTTGTGGCAGCCTTTGAAAAGCATTTCCTTCAAATGGAGCATCATCTTCTCTCTTTTAAACGCACTCATCAAAGCGTTGGAGGCCGGGGGAAAGTTGTGCTTGGGAGAGAATAAACGACAGCGTGGGAGTAAGAGAGAAATGACGAGGTGGGGACTGGAAAGGGGGGCGGGGAGGGAAAAATAGGAAGGTTTTGCTTTCAAAAGTAAATGTGGGAATTGAAAGGTCCACCTGTGCGGTGGGGTCGGGGGAGTGAGCAGGGATGGAGAAACACATTCAGAGAAGGAAAAGGGGATAAGGAGGATTTACTGTATGCAGCACCAGGTAATGATTTAGCAGGGACCATAGATCTCCCCGCCAGCAGCCAGAAAGCATCCCCGGCATTGCATGGGGCAAGGTGATGCTGCTGGGAGTGGCACAGGTGCCCCTCTCCTCCAGCCTGGCCAGGCTGCAGGATAAACAAGGAAACGGCAAAGGAAAGACCAATTTGAAACCTCTCCCAGTTCCTCGGGTCCCAGGAGGATGGGGGAAGGTTGATGTCATTTGCAGCCCCTTTCCCTGCCCATGCCCTGTCTCCAGTGTGTGGGGAGGGCACTGGCTCCCGTGGGCTCGCTGAGAGCCCGGGTGGTTTCTCTCTATTCGGTTTGCCCAGCCAGCAGAAGTTATGTGCCTGCAGTTATTGGGTTAGCTGCTCTAAACCGCATTTGGCTATGAAGGACTTATTGGGTTGCTTTTGTTTGTTTGTTTTTCTTAAATCAAATCAGTCCAGCAGCCCTGGGTAAAAGCAGAGCTCAGAGGAACCCCAGCGTAGGAATGCAGGGAGTGGGACTCTTCCCTTTCTCATATCTTGATTCATTTGAGCTCTGGCAGCTTAATTGCACTCCTTCTCTCTCTCTCTAAATTTTCTTTGATGGCTCTGGTAGTGCATTGTGGAGCCCACCCTCCCTCCTGCAGAAAGGAGATTATCATAATACTGCTTGTAAATCAATTTTTTTTTTTCCCCTGTCCGTACTGGCAAGAATGTAACTCGCTCTTAATCACTCTGCCTCGCCTGCACAACGTTACGGTTATGGGTATATATATTTATTTCTTTTTGCCTGGTTGGGCAAAGGGGAGGCAGAGAGTGTGGGGAGTTTGCAGGGGTGCTGGAGGCCACCTTAGGGCTTTCCCGCAGCAGATGGTGGAGAGGCCAGAGCAGAGCTGCACTCTCTTCCCCAGCTGCTCTGCTCCTCGCTTTTATGTCCCGCTGCAGAAAAGAACAAAACCGGTTGCCCCCTGCATGAGGGAGTGGGATTTCCCTGCCGAGAGCTGTCTGGGGCTCACGCTGCAGGGCTCCCCCCACCGCAGGCTGCTGCAGCACCTCGTGTGCCCCCGCAGCGCTGGGGGAGATGACTCAGGCTGCCCCGAGGGGCTTCCCTTGGCTCTACCCGTCTTCCTCCAGCGCCTCCCCCCAGCGCATCCCTCGGGTTTTGTTAGGCTGCAGCCGTGCCAGCCTCGCTGTCGAGGCCACAACACCGGCCAGTGGCAGAGCTCTCCCACCTGCCATGGGAGTGAGAAGCGCCCTGCCTGCAATTGCTCAACAACAAGAAAAACAAGAATAAAAGAAAGAAAAAAGGAGGGGGGGAAGTTTTCCCTCCAGGCATAAGCGGAGCATGGGTAGTAGAGGGTCAGTGTGCAGTCAAGAGCAATCTTAATTTCCTCTTGGATTATTCATGTGCCTGACTAATCGGATGCGAGAAGACAGCTGCCTGAGCGGGGCCGGGCAGCCCCGGTTCCCGGGGCGGGAGGTCCCAGCGCCGGCTGCCGGAGGTGCCTTCGCCCCAGGGCCGGCGGAGGCAGAGCAGCCTGAAGTTGCTGGCCCCTTCCCTTGCTCAAGCCGCCACCAAGCTCCTGGCAATAACCCAGCTCCTGCTAATGAGAAGTGTTCCAACGGGGCCCATATCCCACTCGTGCGATGCTTTTCTGATGCCCACCGGGTTACTGGGGAGAAAGACAGCCAGAGGCTCCTCTTTGGGGAGCCTAAATGGGAAAAAATCCTGCCCCGACGCCAGCACTGCACAAGCCTCTTGGCTTTCTGAGAAACAGCCAGAGTGTAACGTGGGGGTGATGAGAGATAGGGGGGTGCCTCAGCATGGTGGGAGCGAGGGGGACAGTGCAGGTGCCTGCTCTGTCACCACTGAAATCCCTGTGGTCTTTGCCTTTGAGGTGACAAAATCTGGCCGCTGCTGAGTGCACTGAGCCCCAGGCATGGCCCTCTCGGGATGTCAGCACTCACACCTCTCTGTGGGACTCCATCTCATCAAGGCTCCCACTCCCCCTATGCCCACAGCTGGGCTACTCTTACCGTGCCTCAGTTTCCCTGGATAGGTTAAAACAACACTGAGCGTCTCAGGGAGCTTTTGAAAGTCACGGCTGAAAGCTGCTGGTTTAAGAGCTGGGCTGCATCTCTTCCTTCTCCCTGTGTCCATGCCAGATGCCCTCAGAGCTCTGCCTCCACGTGCTCCCCCGACGCTGCAGCAGCATTTGCTCGGGAAGGTGCAGCTTTGGGCACAGAGGCTGCTGCCCGAGCCTTGCTTTGAGGTAGCCCAGGACTGCGAAAGCACGTGGGGGTTCAGTAGAGAGCTGTGTGTAGCTAAAGGCAGAGAGCAGAATAGACTAATCTCCCTACAACCCCGGGGGAAACATCTTCCCTCCACCTCATCAGGGGTTGTAGCTGGCTCCTTTCTTTTCTGCATCGGAGCACTGAGTTGGCTGGGGGGGACCTGGGTGGCATCTCCCCTTGTTGTGCTTTAATGGAGCGGCACTGCTGTGGGCCGGGGAGGGGCTGAGGGGCTTTGATTCACCATCCAACCTGCAGAAGAGATGACTTCAGTGACAGGGTGTTAGGAAGTGGAAAGCTGGCACGTAAATGTTCCTCCTCAGGGATGTCTGGACTCTCGGAGGTGAAACAGGAAAGCAAAACTGCCCCATTTTGGGCTGTGGTGGGCGCAGGGGCCCTGGTGTGAGCCCTGGCTGACACGTGGGACCACTCAGCCTCACCCACCCCTCTCAGCCCCCTGACACCCCCTCACCCACCGCCCTTCTCTGCCAGGGGCAGCAGTCCCTGTTCTTGCGCCAGGTCACTGCAGCAGGAGGCAGGGCCCTGCTCAAAGGGAAAGACCGAGATGTCCACTCAGGTTTTAGATGCCAAATTCTCTGGCCTGTGACCCAGCCAGGTGTCTGATTGGGATCACAGGCAGGATTTCTGCTGGAGGAGCCAAAGTAAAGCCTACACTGGGGCTATCAGTGGGGCTGGCAGCAGGCTGGGGCAGCCCACTCCTTTTTTTTTTTTTGCCTCTCCAGCCTTGAAAGAGAGGCAAAGAGCAGCCCATAGCACTCAAAGCCCCTGACCCATCACATCCACCCTCCATCCAGCTCTGGAGGGGCTGCTGGAGGAGCAGGGGGGTACTAAGGAGGAGGAGAGCCAGCCCTGGCCCAGGAGATGCTGTCAGCAAAGAGTATTAAACTCCTGCAGAAATTTCCTCTGCAGTACAGATTTTTTCAGAATGGCATTACAGCTGTGAAGGAATTACTGAGGAAAGGCCGTGGGGGGAAGCAGGGCGGGGGAAGCGCTTGGCTTAACTCACTGTAACGTGATCATAGGATTCCTGTTTCAGCAAAACCGGCGTCCCCGGCGGAAGGCACCGCTGCTTAACCCAGCTGAAATGAAGCCTTTGCAATTAGCCGGCTGGTTTGGCAAACTCTTGCGGTGTTTCAGCAGCTGGTTGGAAGGTGGCACTTCTCCCACCATGCTCCTTTGGGTGGTTATCTGTAAATACTGCAATTTTTTCCTCAGTGCTGAGGGTGTTTCTTTCATCTCTCGTTTGGCCAGTTAGAAAATGGGCTCGCTGTCCTTCCGTGGGGTATTATTTTTCGGATAACCTCGCTAGCGCTGCAGAAAGATTTTCTGGGCCGGGTTTCCAAGTCCTGCAGAGCCTTGGCTCCAAGGATGCAGTCCCACAGGCGAGGGCTCTCTGGCTCCATCCTGCTGCAGGATGGAGCGAGCTGGTCTGGGATGAGGTTCAGGGGCAGGGGGATGCAGCAGCCCCTCGCAGGTGCTGGGATGGGGGTGACGAGCTGCGTTGTGGCTGCTCGGACCACACTGGGCACGTGGGCTCGTCCCATGGAGGGAGGTGGCTTGGGGTTGGACATAAGCATGGGACAGAAGACAGTCCCTAGCGGGTGACATGTTGGTGACATGGTTGACATGGCTGGCCTAGGGACTTGGGGGAAGCTGTGACTTTAGAGATGAGCGTGGTTCTCCCTCTGTCCTCAGCTGATGGAGATTGTTTCTCCACCGACTTTGCAAGAGCCCCGTGTGTTCCGCCCCCCCCAGCAGGGCAAGGAGAGGAGGGAGCACACTGGACGCTGAGGGCACAGGACTGGCACCCTTGCTCCGGGCCCCTGCGTACCCCACAGCGGCCCCGCTGGCGCTGCTGATCAAACCCCCCAGCAGCCTCTGCTCTGGGGGAAGGTGGTGTGGGCAGCAGCGAGCCACCGCTCCCCCCAGCCCAGCCCACCTCCCCATGCCCCACGCTTTGCCTTTGGGCCGTGCTTCTTGCAGCTGGGGGCTCAGCTGCTGCAGGCCTGCGCCACATCCCTGCTTCTGCCCTCCCTGGGACTTTCAGAGGGGCAGGGGCCGGGCCAGGAGGGGGTAAAGGCAGCAGCTCCCTCCTGCTCAGCCCGGTGCCCACCCCGGGGGTGAAGCTGCAGTTTGGGTGCCTTGTGGGAAGGAGGGGGTCAGCCCCGTCCCCCTTCAGCCGCCCCCTCTGCTCTCTTGCAGCTCACCCTACAGAGCACCAAGTCCCGTGTGGCCTTCTTCGAGGAGCTCTAGGAAGCGACCAGCTGCTCCGCACCGCTGCTGCCTGCCGGCCGGCCCCCCCACCAGCCGGAGCCTCCCCCCAGGACCGGTGTGCCCCGACCAGGGCAGGGGAGCCGGGCATTGCCCCCCGGCCCCCTCCAGGTGCTGCCAGCCTCTGCACACCGATGGACTCAAGGCCTGGCTGCCCACGGACTGTGTGATGTTCTCTAGCTTAGTGTCCATTCATCCTCCTCCCTTCTCTTTTTGTTTTTTTTTCCAGCCTTTTTCTTCTTTTTCTAGCATAGTTTTTTGGCTTGGCCCTCCAGGATTTCCCCCAGTGCCGGGGTCGGGGCTGTGGCCGTGCCCCCCAGCCCAGCAGTCAGCGGAGGAGCGTGCCGAAGGGTCCCCCCTGGCCGGGGCGCCGTCCGTGTCCTGTGGGATGCTGAGCTGGGTGCCAGCGGTGCTGGCAGTGCCGGGAGCCCCATTAGGCACCCAGAGCATGTCCTAGTAGAGTGCTGTAAATCAGGGGCCGTCGCGCCGGCTCTCCCCACGCCCAGGGAGGCAGGCGGGCAGGCAGCGGGATGGCAGCGGCTGCAGGGACCTCGGGCTGTGGGGGTGAGGGCTGCTGCTTCGCCAGGGAGAGGAGGCAGGGGCAGGGCGTGGGGAGGAAGGTTTCATCCTCCTCCTCGTTTCTGGTAAGGAGCAGGCGAACAGCTAGTGCCAACCAAATTAAACCTTTTTTTTTTTTTTTCCTGCTAACTGTGACAAACCTGGGCAGCTTGAGACCGGGGGGTGTCCCTGGGGGCTCAGGGCTGGGCTTTTGCTGCATGCCCAGGTCCAGCACCCCTGAATATAATGTGGGCCAGCCCCCAGCTCCTCCCCGGGCTCTGTGTCCTGGCAGGTGAGCGCTGGGGCTGCCTGCTCCTGCCTGGCCTTAACAAGGTGCCTTTGTTCACAGCTCTGACCCCCTGGCCGTGGCCACGGGGAAACGGGGATGCCCTGACCTTTCCTTCGTGTCTCCGTCCCAAACCCTGCCCTCCGCTCAGGGGGAAACCTCCTCCCAGCTGCGATTTACCCTTTAACGGAGCCGGTGCTGCCCTGGGCATCTCCCACATCCTCTTGAGACCCCCAATTCCTCCCTCCCACAACCTCAGCTGACCTACAGCCACACCAGAGTCAGTCGGAGGGTCAACCCGGGGCTTGGTGTGTAGTAGATCGTGTCCTGAACCCTTTTAATTTAAAACCAGTGCTGCCTCGGATCGACACCCCACACGTGGCTGCGATTCGGGTGGCTGTGGCCTGGCACAGCCGCTTTCCCGTTCCCCTGGACTGTTGTACTCAGAAGAAATAATGGTTTTCTCCTTTGTTTTAATAAAAATTCAAAGCACTAAGAGGGGGAGCTGGGACTTGTTTGGTCTTTTTTTGGGGGGG
>NW_020799121.1:1601357-1608556 GCF_003259725.1 Athene cunicularia | reverse complement strand
TAAAAAAAAAAAAAAAACAAAACACCAAGAAGCTGGGACTGTGAGCAGGACAGCACCTGTTGGACATAGGGGTCACTGCTGCCACAGGGTGGAGGGGTCACAGGATGGCCAGGTCAGGGCCAGGAGCCCTGGGGGGGATTGGGGTGCTGACTCGGTGCTCACCCAAAATGTGCACGGTGTTGGTTGGCAAAACCTGCCAGGAAAAGGCCTTGGGGAGGGAGGGTCAGAGGGAATGGATGGGGAAACTGAGGCAGGGCTGGTGCTGGCGTGGCTGTCTGGCTCTGGGGAACGTGATCGGTATCCCAGCCTTGTCCTGCCATGCTGGAGACCAGGCAGCACCTGAGGGCCCCCCCTCTGTAACTCATGGGCTGCCACCCCGATGGCTGCTCCGCACCCCCAGCTGCCCCCCTGCACCCCTGGGTGCTGCCCAGGTACTGGGTGCCTCGGGGGGCTGAGGGGAGGAGTGGGGGGCAAGGGAGCCACTGGCACATCCCTGGGCAGGGCTGGGGCCAGCGGCGGGGGCCTGGGGTGCTCCTGCATGTGTGGGCTCGTATGGGGAGCGTGTTTGCACAAGGGAAGGGCCCTTGCACGTAGGATGTGTGCTTGCACAAGGGGTTTGCATTTGCACAAGGGGTGCTTTTGCATTACGGGGGTGTGGATGCACGAGGGAAGGGCATCTGCATGCGGGTGTGTGTGCCCAGGGAGGTGTATGTGCACAGGGCGGTGAAGCAGGGAGGTGCACTCATTCACCCCAGTGATGTCGGGGTGCACCGGGCACCCCAGCACACAGGATGGGTGCTTGGGGTTGGCACACAGGTGTTAGCACTGACCCGGCTCTGGCTCACCACTTAATGGACACAGACTGGTGGGAATGAGGGGAGCAGCCCATGGGACACCCCATCTCTGCTCCTGGGCACCCCGGGGAGCTCAGAGCACCACGTGGTTTGGGTCCCGGTTGCAGGATGCCCACATGAAACGCTGGCCTCTGGGGTCAAAGCCAGCTGGGGTCCTGCTCTTTGGGGACAATGTCCTGGGGACGTGGGGGCCTTATTCCTTCCTTGGCCAGTGGTTGCCTGCCCTGCGCCATCCCCACTGGCCACATCCATCCTCATCCATCACTGCTGGCATGAGCTGATGCCTGGCACAGCCATCTGTGTCCCTCCACCTTTCCCTCTTCTTGATCCTTTGTCTTCTGATGAGAAAAAGGGGGAAGAAAATGAAATTAAGAGGGAGAAGGAAGGGGAGAGGCAGCCTCGCTGTGTTGGGTGGCACCCGGGGCTGCCCTGGTCCCAGCAGAGACCTGGCGAGCTCAGTGCTTCTCCCCCTGCCCTGACACCTCCTCCAGAGCAGCCACGCAAGGCTGTAATTAAAAGCCTGATGTGTGTCTTGTTGGCGCAACTAGGGGCTTAACAGGCTAGGAGGGAGGATTGCTAGTGGGGAGGGCGCAGCTCCGGAGCAAAACCTCTGGCTGGTACCAGCGATGCTCACTCAGCCATCGAGGCAGAGCACCAGGAAGGGGATAATATATGGATGCTATAAAATAAAAAGCAGGTGGAGCTTCTCCAGCCACCCTGGTTTCCCTGCGAGAGGAGGATGAATTGCTGGAGGCTGCTCGGGATGTTGGGCGAGCTGTGATGGGGTGCAGGACCCCATGGTGGGGTGTGGGAACTGGGTGGGGGGCAGGACCTCGTGATGGGGTGAAAGACCACACCATGGGGTGTGGGGCCAGCTGGTGGGATGCAGGACCACGCAGGTGCAGGACTGTGTGATGGGATGTGGGACCACACAGTAGGGTACCAGACCGTGAGATGGGGTATGGGATTGTGTGATGGGTTGTAAGAGAACATGGTGAGGCACAGGACCACGTGGTGGGGTGCAGGATCATGCAGTGGGGTGCCTGACCTTGTGGTAGGGTGCGGGACCCCACAGGGGATGCAGCGTGCTGTGGTTTGGGGCAGGACCATGCAGCAGGGTGTAGGGCCATATGATGGGGTATGGGACTGTGCGATGGGGTGCAGGGCAGGGTGGTGGGCTGCATGAATGTATGATGGGACTCGGAACAGCACAGCAGCTGCGGGATGACGTGGTCTGGTGCAGGATGGTGCCGCAGGCTGCAGCACTACATGGTTTGGTGCAGGACCATGCGTGGGGAGTGGGACCTCGCAGTCTGCTGAGGACCCTGCAACAGGATGCAGGACGCAGGGCAAAGTGATTTGGTGTAGGACCATGCAACACACCGTCAGGACCAGCCGTTGTCCAGGAGAGCTTGGGAGCTGCTGCCCCAACAGCTCAAGGGCCAATATCTCTCTGGGCACGGAGGAGAGTGAGCTGGCACTGCTGACCAGCACACGGGTGGCCCTGATGGGGATGTGGCCCTGGAGAAAGAGACGTGGCCTCAGCCAGGATCTCACCAGCCAGGATCCCACCCTTTCACCCTCGACATTAATTTTCACTCCCCTATTGATCCCCTCAGGCAGCATCATCCCTCCCAGCCTCCCCCTGGCATCTGCTGCCGCTGCTGCTTGGGGAGCACCAGCCCGGATCTGGAACAGGAATGCTGGAGTCCTGCTCCTACCCAGACACAGGATCACCTGCTGTGGGGACACTGGGCATGTCACAGCCCTGTGGGGATGCTGCCAACTACTGGCCTGGGTACCCCAGGTCCTGGCTTCGTGGCAGCAGGTACCACTGGGTCCTGGTATCATCCTGCCAGGCATCCTGGGGCAGCAGCTCCCAGCACCCTGGAGAGGCGGAGCCCATGTCACTACCTCAGGTGGCTGTGCTGGTGTGGCACAGCTGAGTGCTGGTGGCTGCTGGTGAGCATCGCCTGCGTGCCAACAGTGGGATGGGAGCAGAGCCTGGCCCCTGACAGCCGTGTCCTGAAGGCAAAGCTCACTGCAAGGAGGGTTGCTGAGGTGGTGTGTACAGAGAGGATAAAGCCCTATGGATGCTGTGAGGAAGACATGGAAGCCGTTTCTAAACAGTCGTACTGCTCAGCCAAGGGTTTTGTTTTGGAGTCTGACTTCAGCGTTGGCTGTAGGGAAGAAAAGCCCCTCAGAGACCAGCCTGGTACCAGCACCCGCCTGTGTCACAGATGCACAGGTGCTGTAATCCGGATTTTGTTCCATTTATTCCCCTTCCTGCCGCTATCACTGAGGATTTGAGCTGAAGGTCAGCTGGGTGAGGTCAGGGATGGCTTCACCTTTGCGTGGTGCCTCTGGGACTGAGCTCTGCCTTTGCTCCCCTCTTGTGCGCCCCTTTCAAAAAGCTGGAACCCACCCTGAGTTACTGCACTTCTTCCTGGGCAGGCTTCCCTTCTCATGGATCCTTTTTTTATGCTGTTAATGAGTTTAAGAAGGTCCTTGACTGAGGTCTCTGGGAGTTGTCTACCTGCTCAGTCTTCTGGCAGGAGCAAGTGAAGTCACTGCCACTCTCAGCATCCCAGGCTGCATCTGCTTGGAAGAACAAGAACAGGCTCATTTCAATTTTTCACAAAGAAAAATCAAGTTGAAGCAGAAGTCTTGCCTCATCTGACAGAGAGGCTATTTCCCCACTTTCCCCAAGTTACATGGGGGTCTCAAAGCCTTTCCCATTCTCCCTTCCCTCCTTACCTGCACCAGCTGCCTGGAGCTTTGCCCAGGGTTTCCCCCATCACGGGTGTGACTTATTCTGAAATACATCCCCACGAGGGAACGGTCACAGCCATGCGGTGTAGCAGGTCCCAAAACCTCCCCAGTAGGTTATGCGCAGCCACCCCCCGCCAGGTGCTGGAAGCTGGCAGCCAGCGTGGCAGCAGGGACAACCTTGCGGCTCAGTACGTTGCAGCCATCCCTCTTCTTCCATCAAGCATTCATTTAAGAATCATTTCACTAAATACCCAGCTGACAGCACTGGCCCTGGGAGATTGATGCCTCTGGTGCCTCCGAGGGCTCAGCGCCAGCGGGTGACTTTAAAATGACACAGTGGCCACCCTGGACCACTCACGTCCCCTCCCTGTGCTCAGCATGAGGGATGTTACATCCTGAAGGACACTGTGGTGTCACAGCCCCCCAGCATTCTCACACTGCCCTGGGGTGAGTTATCCATGGGGTTGTCCTGGGGCATTTGAGGGCACCCAGCCCAGGTTTGCACCATCTCATTCCTGCCAGGTTTCCTCATCCCTGTGAACTTTCCCATCCCATCTCTGTGAGTGATCCTCAAGCCTATTCTCATTCCCATCATCATCTCCATCCCGGTGAGTGATCTTTATCCCCATCCCATCCCCGTGAGTGATCCTCATCCCCATCCTCATCTCCATCCCCATCCCTGTGCATGATCTCCATCCCCATCCTCATCCCCATCTCTGTAAGGGATCCCCATCCCATTCCCATCCCCATCTCATCCCTTCCAGTTCCCTCTCTCCTCCACAAGGACAATGGGAATTTCAACTGGGGGACGTGGCAGAGACTGGACTTGCAAACACCCGGATAAACAGAGCTGGAAGGATCTGCTCAGCATGGGGAGAGGATCCAGCACAGGAGCTGGGCAGGGGGATGGCAGGGAGCAAGAAGGGCAGCTCAGCCCTGCCAGGGGAGGCTGAGGAAGCAGAAGCAGTAATAAATGAGGAGGAGAAGATTAAATTAAAGATAACCCCCCCCCCCAATCTTCCTGAGTGAAATAAAGACGATGATGTCGGGATGGAAACCCGGGAGCAAGTGCTCTTGAGAGCAAGATCCGCGCAAAACTACAAATAAGATGCAAAACACCAGGCCTGGATCGTACTTCTCCCACCTCGTTAGTGGCATCAGCTAATGAGGGTACCACTTGAGAGTGTCAGGAAGGTGCTGCTGTCACAGGAGGGATGAAGGGATGGGGAGGAGAGGTGGCATTAACCTGCTGGCAAGGCTGGCCTGAGCCCCTAATAAAATAAAGGGAGAATTGTGAAGAGGAACTGCTAATGAGGAGGAACATTTGCAATGTCCCAATGGTATGGGAAATGTGTAAATCACCTGTCTGTCTGTGGCTGGAATTTTAAGCTGAAATCCCTGGGGTTTGGGGATGCCACTGCCTCCACTCTGTCATCTCAGGATTGAGGTCTGAGGAAATCAATTCAGAACTTCTCACCCCAAAATAAGAGAGGAAATTGAAGCAAAAGGGCTGCGGGGCAGAGTGGCGGGCGATGGCGCAGACGGGATCGGGGGAAGGTCCCAGCCTTCATCCCATGAGGAAGAGAGCGGGGCAGCCATGCAGGAGAGGAGTCACCAGCCAAGCTCAGGGAAAACCCTGAGCGTGCTCAGCCAGTGATCCCTAATGAACAAAAACCCAAGCACAACTTCAAATGCAATTAAGCTGTTGTTTAATTCTCAGTTTTCCCCCGTGCCGCCGCGTGCTCACGCCCTCCATCCCCAGGGATGAAGCAGCAGGAGCTGGGCTGGACCGGCTGCCTCCCCCATCCACGGGGAAGGATGCTCCAACAGGTCCCTGTTGCTGCCGAGCGCAGATATCTCCTGCGGGGATTTGTGGGGAAAAGCCCAGAAATTTGCAGTGTTATTCCTGCTGGGGTTTGGGTGGTGGGAAATTAATGAGTTTCCACTGCAGGGCCTCCGGTGGGCAAACAGAGAATTAATTGGGAGGGCAACTTTGTTAGCATTAAGGAGCATATTGATCCACTAAGAGAAATGATTTTCAATTAGGCTTCTTTGCCTCTTTGGGCTTTTTTAATCCCCCAAAGTATCTTATGATTATCAGCATTGTCTCCCTCAGGGCTGTGCTGTGAGCTCAACTGCAGTATTAGACACTGGAGACTCCCCATGGGGCGCAGGTCTGTGTGCCCCAGCACCATCCCGAGCCCCGGTGAAGGATGAAGTTTTATCAGAGCTGGAAAAAGCCACCCCTGAGCCGTGAACATCCCGGGAGGAAGGATCCTGCCCTGGGAGCCGACACCCCGCAGCAGCGGGGATTTGATCATCCCTGAAATTCCCCAGCTCGGGAGGGAACGCGGCCGCGGTGCTTTTCTGCTGCCGAAGAAAGAAATTTTTCCCAGCTAAAAAATAGCTTAAAGGGGACCCCAGCTGGTTAAAATCAACCGTCGGCTGCACAGGCAGAGCTGCCGGGAGGCGGCTGGGGAAGGGCGATGGGTTTTGGGGAGCCCGGGATGGGGACACCAGACGAGGTTCCCGCCGGAGTGGGGGGGTTCAGCGCAGGGGCCCCAAAATCCCCGGCACCGTTGAACGGAACGAGGCGACGGCTGAGCCTGGGCACGTGTCGAGGTGGCTGGGGGGTCCTGGGGGGTGTGTGTGTGTGATGAAGGGGTTGGAGCGTCAGGAACCCAGTGCTGAAATTTTGGGGGTTCTCGTGACAGTCCCAACACATGAAGCACATCTCGAGCCTGTCCAGCTGTGCCTCAGTTTCCCCATCGCTCTCGAGCAACCTGGGGGTTCAGATGAACACCTGAGAGGTGCCAGCCGTCCCCCTTCCTCTCTCCCACCCCATTGTGGCTCTGGGGACATTTTTCCCCTTGTCCCCAACCCCTTCCCTCCACCACAGCGCCTCCAAAGGCAGCCCCCCGGCAGGGAGCCGGGGCTTTGGCAGCCTCCCCACATCACCATGCCCGGACAGAGAGGTGCCACCCAGGCGTGGGGGACACTGTGACCCCCATCTCCCAACGGGCCGGGGTCTGCCGGGGCCACCCCCACTCAGGGAGACACTCCAGGCAAGGCGGATGGTGGCACTTGAGAGGAGAGGGGTCCCAGATCCTGGGCAGCATCCCTGCCCGGGTGCCGGGGTGCAGACGGGTGCCACGGGGCCACGGACGCCGCGGGGAGGTGACACAGCGGGGACCCACCCCGGCGTGTGAGCCCGGCTGTGACGAAGTGAGAAATAAGGTGAAAAATGTGATCAGGGCTCGGGGGGAAGCCGGGGGGAGTGGACGCGTGGATGGAGGCTCTCGGCCCTGCTTCGCGTCTCTTCCACGGCTCGTTTTTGCCCAGTGCGGGAGCAGGGATCTGGCTGCGGTGGCCCTGCCACCCCCCAGCCCCCTGGAGACCTGCGGGTGACACCTGCCTGGCCCAGGGGGCTGTGTGCAGGGACCTGGGGTGGTGGTGGCTTGGGGTGCCAAGTACGGGGACCTGGGGGTGACAAGTGCCCGGGCATGGGGTGCCACGCGCGGGGACCCCGCGGTGCCGGCTGCGCTGGCGCGGGGGGTGTGCAGGGACCGGGGG
>NW_020799121.1:1594943-1601307 GCF_003259725.1 Athene cunicularia | reverse complement strand
CGCAGCCCCGATGCCACCGGGCTCTGGCCGGGAGGAACTGCCGCCGGGGGGGTGGGGGGGTGGGTTCTGCGCACCCGTGCGATGAGCGGGCCGCTCTCAGCTCGCTAGCGCCAGAATGGCTTTTTCCACCCCAAAAGTTTGCCGGGGCGGCGGGACGGACGCTACCGGTACCCCCAGGTGACTCCGACTCCGGGTGTCCCAGGGGAGCCCCACTCTGCTGGGGCAAGCAGCACCCATGGCCCCCAGCACCCCCCAGCGCCAGCACTGGCACCGCAGGGGAAACTGAGGCACCAGGCAGCCCCACGCACGGCCCGGGAGGTGTGTGTGTGTGGGCATCGGGCCTGGGGACTCCCTGTGGGGAAACTGAGGCACAAAGCCCCGAGGCTTGAGCAGGGGGGTGAGGGGCTCCTGCTCCAAAGCCTGCCCAGGAGCCCCAGGTGAGGGGGTGAGGGGCTCCCAGCGGGCGTGCAAGAGTGTGAGTGTGAGTGTGTGCGCACAGCTCTGCAGGCTGCATGTGCTTATGTGCCTGTTTCCAGCCTCACTGCAGGGGTTGTGCTTGTGTGTGCACACGTGTGTACATGTACAGCCCCGCTGCACGAGTGTGCCCGCACGGCTTCATGCACATGCGCTGCAGGGGGTGTCTCTGTGTGCGTGTGTCTCTGTGTGTGTGTGCACACATCACTGCAGCGCGTGTGTGCACATGTACAGCCCCCCTGCAGGGTGTGTGCACGCACACAGAGCAGGATGGGTCCATACTCACAGCCCTGCTGCAGACAGCGTGCGCGTGTGTGTGTGTGTGTGTGTGCGCACAAGTCCAGCATCACTGCAAGGTGGGGTGTGTGCGCACAAGCATCTCGCTGTGCTCTGGCTGCGTGTGTGCCTGTGCAAGCACAAGTCCAGCGTCTGTGCGAGGTGTGTGTGCACACACAAGTCCAGCATCACAGTGGTTGTGTGTGTGCATCTGTGTGCGAGGTGGTTGTGTGCGTGCACAAACACACACGCAGCAGCTCTGCACCGCAGTTGTGCGTGTGTCCCGGCTGTGCGTGCACACCAGCGCGTCATTCTGAGGTGCGTGTGTGCCCGGCCTCGCTGTGGCATGCGCCTGTGCACCCCTGGGCCTGCGCGTGGCCTCGCACGCTCACCAGTGCTGGGGCGCTGTGGCGGTGCAACCCCACCTCCTGCAGCACAGTGGGGTCCCCCCCCCAGCACCCCGCCTGCGGCCGTGTGCCCCCTCCTCTGCGCTGCGTGGCTGTAGGGATCGATGGCAGCAGTGGGAGCGCCGAGGTAACACCCCAGGGTGCCAGGCACCACCTCTTCCTGGTCACCCTCTGGTTCAAGGGGACATCTGTGACACCCAGCTGCCCTCCCGGCCCCGCAGCAGCCCCTCGGGGCTCTGCGCTGGGGCTCAGAAGGCTCAGGGTGCAAACCGGGGCAGGGTGCCGCTGGCTTGGCCGGGGAGGATTGGGGTGCCCCGCAAGGAGGGGGACACCTTGCTGGGACCCCAGTGTTGGGGTGGCCTTGTCGTTCCCCCAACACCCTGAGCTGGGTGATGGGGAACCACCTTTGGGTGGCCGGGGATGAGCATCTGTGAAGGATGAATTTTGGGGGTGTCTGGACCAGAGCGGGCCTCCCCAGGAGCGCAGGGGGAACCAGGAGCATCCCCCTGCCCAGACAGGGATGCTGGGCATGGAGAAGCTTCACCCATCAGCCTGGTAGGCCAAAACCCCCTAAAACTCCCCCAAAACACCTCAGAAGGTGTCACCGATGGGCCATCATCCAGGCAGGGATGTCCCCAAGCGCTGGGGATCACTAACACAACCCTACGTGGTTTTACCCCCCAAAACCAAAGTTCTGAGCCCCATTTTCTCCCAGCTGACCCCTCCAACACGAAGCCCTCCAGGCACTGGCTGACCCGCACGGTCCTGCCGCCTGGCACAGGCAGCTTTGCCTCTTGCAGAGGAAGAGGCATCAACACCCCAGCCCAGCTTCCCAGTGTTCCCAGTACCAACTTGCCCAGTCCCTTCTTTCCCATCAGCCTGGTTCCAGCTCCATGTGTCGAGGGGTATCAAAAAGGCAGAAATTCACCCCAGAAGGAGCAAAGTCCCAAGCGGGATGGAGCTGATGGGCACTGTGAGGCTTTTGGTTGAGCAATAGCCATGCGGCGTGGGAAGTGCTGTGCCTCAGTTTCCCCACTGTCACCCTGCAGGGATCTTCCCCCACATCTGAGGGGCTCATTTTGAGCCAGAAACCCCGAATCCTTACATTTTCTCCCTCCTCCATCCTATCTTTGTCTGCAGGGGGGAGGGCTGGACACCAAGGCGACCCCAGCAAGAGTTGGTAATTTGGTGGCTGAAGTGCGGCAGAGCTGCAGCACCCATCTGCAACCCTGGGCTGGGCGCAGAGTCCCCAGGGGAATATGTGGGTACTGGCACAGGCGGCACCCAGCACCCTGCCCGTGCCAGCACCCGGGGCGCAGGATGCTCCCAGCTGGGAGCTGCAGCAGTGGAGGGGGGTCTCCTTACCCACAGCCCCCACCCTGGCGGGCACCCCAAGCTCAGGCATGGCCAGGGAAGGTGTTTTTGGGGCAGGAGTCTGGGTTTTTGGCTGTGGAGGTCCAGGCCACGGCAAGGGCAGGGTGGGTGCTGCGAGTGGGTGGCTGGAGTTGGAGCAAAGACCTTGGCGTCCGTTGGTGTTCTCTGGGGGGGTCAGACCCTTCTCGGGGAGGTTGTGGGGTGCACACTGTTGGAGTCAGCATGTGTGTGTGTGCACAGACACCTGTGCTGCCTTACACACCCCTCCCTGTACCCCCACTTGCACAACTACCCCCACCTGCCAACACCCAGACCCCAACACACCCCCATCACCCCCCACACACACACCCCCAGCCTGTAACACTCCCCACCAGGACCATGGACACACACAGAGTGTTGCTTGGGGGGGCTCTGGTCCCTGCCGCGGGGGGGGGGCAGCTCCTCCTGCTGTGTCTCCGTTCTCCCTCCATGAGGGGGACACTGCTATGGCCAGAGGGATGGGTAATTCATTGGGGACCACCAGCGCTGCCCATGGGGGATCTGTGGGGACAGGGGCTGGGGGGGCAGCCGGACTCACCCCTGGTCCCCCCGCAGAGATCCGCGAAGCCTTCAAGGTGTTCGACCGGGATGGCAACGGCTTCATCTCCAAGCAGGAGCTGGGCACAGCCATGCGCTCTCTGGGCTACATGCCCAACGAGGTGGAGCTGGAAGTCATCATCCAGCGCCTCGACATGGACGGTAGGACCCCAGCGCCCCAGGACGGGGACAGGGACCGGTACCCCCCGCCCCTTGCTTTGTGGAAACGCCCAACTTGCCCTATTTCCACCCCACTGGCTGGTGGCTGCTGGACCCAGCGTGGGATGGGGGATGCAGGAGGGCCTGATCCAGGCTCTGCCCCATGCCCAGAGTCTCCCGCTCATCCATCATCATCATCATCATTGCCACTGCAGCTTTGTTTAGG
Organism: Athene cunicularia; assembly: GCF_003259725.1. NCBI lineage: Eukaryota > Metazoa > Chordata > Aves > Strigiformes > Strigidae > Athene > Athene cunicularia. The sequence continues at coordinate 1,597,815 of NW_020799121.1, read as the reverse complement.
AGGATTGAACAATCCTGGAGTGTTTGTGGGCACCTCTCCTGGCTCTGCAAACCTGCTGGGACCAGGCTGCCGGGGCCAGATCCTGCACCCTGGGGTAGATCCTGCACCCTGGGGTGGATCCAGCGCCCCGGACCATGCCCTCAGCATCCAGCAGGGCGTGCTGGCCGTGCATCTCCAACACTCGCTGCCACCATCGGCCTGTCCCTGTTGCTCCCGCACTCACAGGACCTTAAAGAGCTCGTTAATTTATTGGTTTCTTTTTTTTCACCCATTTAAAAGCCTTTCCGGCAGCACTGCCAAGCTGCTGCTCCCTTCATTACTCATCGTTAGTGCTGACCTGACAGCCCCACCACCAGCGTCCGCAGTTGCAGGATAAGGCCAGCCCATGGCACCCTGTCCCCGCCCCTTCCCAACCCCCCCAGGGTCACGGCCACCACGGGGGTCCCCAAGGGGCATTGGGGTCCCAGATGGAATTGGGGTTCCAAATGGTGTTTGGGGTCCTGGATGGTGCTGGGGGTCACCAGGCAGTACTGGGGGTCCCCAGATGGCATTGAGGGTCCCAGCTGGCACTGGGGACCCCAACCAGTGTTGGGCCTCCCAGCTGGTGTTGGGGAACCCAAACTTGGTTGGAGGTCCCCACCAAGTGTTGGGGTCCCTGTTGGTTTTGGGTGTTCCCAGCCAGCATTGGGGGTCTCCAGATAGTACTGAGGGTTCTCCAGATGGCATTGGGTCCTGGCTGGCACTGGGGACCCCAGCCAGTGTTGGGCATCTTGGCCAATGTGGGGGGACCCCTAACTTTGCTGAAGGTCCCCAGATGGTGTTGGGGTCCCCAAATGGTTTTGGGGGTCCCCGACCAGCCATAGGGTCCTAGTTGGTACTGGGGCTTCCCAGCCAGTTTGGGGGTCCCTGGCTGGTGAAGTCCAAGAGTCCAAGGGCCTGTAATACCGGCTGCTGCTCCAGGCCATTGCAGCTGGATGTTAATGACTCCTGGGTGGGATGAGGGGACTCTGGGCACTGCCTGAGCCCCCCAAGTGCTGTGCCCAGAAGCAGGGTCCCCCCAGGCTGCCCAGAGCAGGGTCCCCCCAGGCAGTGCCAAACCCAGGAGGAGGGTGCCCAAAAAAACTGCTGAGGCTTGGAGCAGAACCCCCTCAGGCTGCACAGGAGTTGGGGTTCATCTGAACATCATCAACTCCAGGAAGGGTGACCCCTCAATCAGCCCCATGAGGACCCTCCTGGGGGGCAGTTGGGTGTCACATGTGCCCCCGTGCCTGGGCAGGGGGTGACAGCCACCTCTGTGTCCTACAGGCGATGGGCAGGTGGACTTTGAGGAGTTTGTGACATTACTGGGGCCCAAACTGTCCACCTCAGGCATCCCGGAGAAGTTCCACGGCACAGACTTTGACACTGTCTTCTGGAAGGTAGGGACACCCCCACCCTCCCCCCGGGGGGCATCACCCCTGGACCCACACCGAGAGCACCGGGGGATGGCTTAGGGTCAGGGTCAGGGTCAAGGTTAGGGTTAGGGTTGGGGTTATGGTCAGGGTTAGAGTTGGTTTAAGGGTTAGGGTTAGAGTTGAAGTCAGGATTAGGTTTAGGATGAGGGTTAGGATCAGATTTAGGGTCAGGGTTGGGGTTAGGGTGAGGGTCAAGCTCAGGCTCAGGCTCCAGGTTAGGGTTAGTGTAAGCATTAGGGTCAGGGTCAGGTACACTGGCCTGAAGCTTTTCTGTCCCTGCCACGGCACGGGGTGGTGGATCGTGCGAGCACCCACCGGGTGCCCCTCACAGGCGCAGCCAGCCCTGCTATGCTGGGGGGGTTGGCAGGACACCAGACCTTTCCCTGCCAAGAATGGGGAAAAACACAGCACCCAAGGGTGCTGGGGGACCCCACAGCATCACCGTGCCCCCCTGCCCGTGGGGTCAGCCCCTGCCCGAGCCCCCCTGCCCGCTCCCCGCAGTGCGACATGCAGAAGCTGACGGTGGACGAGCTGAAGCGGCTGCTGTACGACACCTTCTGCGAGCACCTCTCCATGAAGGACATCGAGAACATCATCATGACGGAGGAGGAGAGCCACATGGGCACGGCCGAGGAGTGCCCCGTCGACGTGGAGAGTGAGTGCCAGGCGCCTGGGGATGCCAAACCCCCCCACACACACACAGCCCCAACGCCACAGGGATGGCACCTGGGGTAGGGGGCGGAGTGGGGGGGGTGTTGGGGTAACCCCCCGGCTCTCCCCCCAGCCTGCTCCAGCCAGCAGATCCGGCAGACCTGTGTGCGGAAGAGCCTCATCTGCGCCTTCGCCATCGCCTTCATCATCAGCGTGATGCTCATCGCCGCCAACCAGGTGCTGCGCAGCGGCATGAAGTAGTGGGGCCGCCCCGAGCGCCTGCCTCCGGCCACCGATGGGGAGCCACACCTGTAGCGAGGAGTATCGAGAGAGATATATATCCATATTCAAATCAGACATGCAAAAACCCCCCCGGGAGGGGGGCAAACCTGAAGGGGGAAGACCTGTGCTGGGTCCCCGCTGTCTGGAACGATGCGATCGCATGGCTGTTTGCAGAACATGGAAACTTTGATAAAGACACACAAACACACACAGAAAAGACCCTCGCCAGAAAAAAAACCCAAACCGTAAGTGCATGTAACGTGCATGGAGCCCCGTGTGCTGCCCCCTCCCCGCGCCGGGGGCAGATTGCCCCCCCCGGGCGTAGGATCCCATCGGATACACCGATACTATCGTCTATAGCTCTATATTTATGATAAAAACCAAATCATCCCCTAAGCAATACACGCGCCTGAGATGGTTTCTAGAGATGGGAGCGTTTGCATGGACTTGGCTGCCAAGGGCTGGATTTCACACACACACCCCCC
>NW_020799121.1:1576741-1594893 GCF_003259725.1 Athene cunicularia | reverse complement strand
ACACCCCCCGGCCCCCCCGCCCCGGCCCCGCGTCGTGCCTCGGTTTCCCCACCTGCCAGATGGGGGGGATGTCGCTGACCTCCCGCGTGATGCATCTTGAGCCGATCTTCCTGGGAAGAGCTGGAGTGACCCCAAGGCCGGGGACCCCGCATCAGCCGGGGCCACTTGCCCTGCACACCCCCAAGCCCCCCCCCGGCCTGTATGTAGCACCCACCTGGGCACTGGACTGGTTCGGATTTGGGGCCGTTTCTCATTCTTTGGAGTTGTTTTTGGTTGTTTTGTTTTTTGGGTTGTTTTTTTTTTCTTTCTTCCTGGTTGGTTGTTTCTGATCTGAAATAAAACTGGGATTTCTGAAGCGCTCTGGGCTGCTGGTGCTCCTGGTAATGTGGGGGGCACACGGGGGGGATGTGATGGGGCAGGGTGATGGGTGCCAAGGGGGTGTAGGACCATGGGAGCACACGTGGGTCCTGCTGAGCTGCTGACAGTGTGTGGATGAGTCCTCCTGGCAACGGAGGTGGGCAATGGCCTGGGCTCTGTGGCCCCCCAACATAAACCTGGGGCTGGAGGGGACCCAGCTCATTCCCAGCAGCTCCTCCCAGTGCTGGGTGGGGTGGGTTACACTCCTGTGTACCCTACCCCAGTCTGGCTGTGGATCCTGCCATGGATCCTGCCCTTTCCCAGGGGTCGGTGCAAACACAGAGCAGTTTTATTCCCCCCTCCTCATCTCTGTGCCCCGGTATTTTATGTTGACAGCTAATGACTGTTTAGAGGCCATCTGCCTTACGGAGTGCCTCAACGGTGAGAACACGCAGCGTAAGCCCCTTCCCAAAAGCACTTTCACCTGGATTATCTGCGGGGGAGCCAGGATCCGGCCCATGGCAGAGAGGGGCATGGGGGGGCTCAGAGAGACTCCAGGGGGGTCAGATACCTGGGCCAGGCTGGGGATTCTGCCCCAGTGCTGGCAGGAAGGGGAGCATCCCTGTTACTCCTGATTTACACCATGGTGGGGTCTGGCCCAGGTGTAACCCCCCATGCTGATGAAAACAGAGCTATGCTCATGCAAACCGCGGTGGCAATCACCTCTGCGTGTGCTCAGGGGGGCCCGCGCCTGCCTAATGGATCGTCCTCCCCGAGCCCCTAAGTGATGCATTTTTAATGGCAAATAGATTAAAATAATAAATAAAAACAGGGGGTGAAGCTCTCGGTGCCATGAGCGTATCAGGGAAGGCTGTGGCACCCTACCGTGGGTGGTCTGGGGGGTTCCCCCCCGTGGGGAATGGGGCTGGAAGGGACCATTCCCGGGGTGTCAGGGCTGGGGCAACCCCAGCCTTCAGCTCCCCGGAGCCCTGTTTGACCCCCCCAGGGGGAAAACACGTTTCCTTGTGCCTGCCAGAGGTTTCCCACCCTCCAGAGGGGCCTCCCCAGCCCTGAGCGGGGGGAGACCCTGGTTTTGGGATGCCAGGAGGAATCGGCTGCATTTTATTGATTTGGGGTTTGGGTGTGTGGGTTGGCTTTTTTTTTTTTTTTTTTTTTTTTTTTTTGATCTTGTATAATTTATCAAACAAATTGAACTGAACGTCCAAATGAGAAATGAAAATGGGAAGTGCTCCACGGCAATGAAATCATTTCGGCTGCCTTGCAAATTGGGGGAAGCTCCGCACCCATAATGAAATTTCATCCATCTCCCCACAGAAAGTTTTGATTTTTTATAAACTGGCATTTCCAAAGGAAGCCACGTGGCCTCGGAGATGTGTATATATGTATATTTTTAACCAGGTCTATTATAGACACTGTGAATAAACATAAGGGGGCCTAAAAGAAAAAGAGGACAATTTAATTTGCTAGAAAATACAATAACATAAAAGAAAAATTAGATAAAAGGAATAATGTGATCCCCCAAGCTCAGCTTTTCAAAGCTGCTCAATTAATTTTGATGGGAATTGGGGGAAGGGATTTCTTCAGGCAGGTTTGGAGATGGCAGGTCCCGATTCAGGAGCAGTGGCTGCAGGAGGGCAGCACGGGGGCCCAGCTGTGTCCCCCCCACGCTGGCCTTGCGCCGCTCTGCTGCAGCCGGGGACGGCTCCTTGCGGCTGCTGTGAGACAGCAATGCTCCTCACTAATTTAATTAAATGCTCGCTAGGAAGGGGGAAAAAAAAAAATCCCAGTACGCGAGCACTGCGGTGGGATGAGAGAAGGTGCTGGGGAGGTGCGGGGCTGCCGTGGGTGAGGGGAGGTGTGAGGGAGAAGGACCCTGTGTGGGCGCTGCCGTCGGTCCGCGCTGGACAGAGGAAAACTGGCAGCAAAACCACGGAGGTTTGCAGGGCTGAGCTTGCCATAGCACTGAGAGTGTTTTGGGATAGGAAGGGAAGAAGTTGGTGGAGGTTATTTCCCCCTCTGGTGCTGTAAGCGGTGTGGGATGGTCTCAGCCTCATCCCTGTCCCTGTTCCCTCTCCCATCCTCATCCCTGTCCCATCCTCTCCATCTCCATTCCCATCCTTATTTCCAGCCCTGTCCCTGCCCTGTCCTCATCCCTGCTCCCATCTCCATCCCCATCCCCTTTCCAATCCTGTCCCCGTTCCCATTCCTACTCCCATCCCCATCCCCGTCCCCCTTCTCTCCCAGCAAGAGCTGCCAGAGGACACTGGGCAGAGCCCAGCAGGGCTGCGCCTTGGCAGGGGCCCAGGAGCTGCTCATTTCCCTAAAAGCTTCCCGATAAATTACTCCTCCTTTTGCTCTATAAAAGGCACGTTGGCTCCTGCCCTCGCTAACGGGCCGCAGCTCCTCACGGCCCACCCCGGGACGGTGCCGAGGACGCGGAGGCCCGCGGGGCCGTGCACATCCCCGGCGCATCCTTTGGAAGCCGGGTACCAGCCGCCCATCCCCTGGGCTGTGTAGGAGCCAGGGAGGAGCGGAGAGCTCTGTCCTGCTTTGGCATTTTCCTCCCCGCCGTGCAGCTCTCTGCAAACGGCCTTTTTTCCCCAGGTTAGCCCACACCAGCTGCGTCCTGTCCCTGGCAGTGATACATGCCATCATTACATCTCCTGACACCACGCTATAAAATACACCCCCATAAAAGCCCGTAATTTACAGGCTCCTACAAGTACCTGGGAGTTACACGGCTCCATGAATACACAACACCCTGCGAGCGATGCGATGCTCAGCCTCAATAGCCGGAGATCACGCAAGCTTTTGAAGGAAAACCCAGTTTCAATTAAACCCCCTCGCCAGCCCCTCTCAGCCTCTCCCGGCCAGGCTGGCGCTTGGCAGGGAACGCTCCCGTTCTCGGCTTTCAGGCTTTATCGGGAGTTTCTGCGTCACGAGCAGCTCGTCTCTTTGGGGGCGAGGAAGAGCGCAGAGGGGCTGGGGCTGTGTTTGTGTTTTACACTGTAATTTTCATTTACAGTTCAGTTTTGCAGCTCGCCCAGGGAGCTGCCTGGTGCTCCAGCCTGCTTGGCCAGAGATGTGTTTCTCTACCAAAACTAAGCTGGATCTGGGGAGCAGTTTCGGAGCCGTGAAGCTTGTGAGCGTTGGGTAAAGCAACACCTCCGGGACCAGCTGCTGTCCCAGGGATGCTCCAAAACACTCCGGGACTGGAGCACATGGAGCAGGGAGGGGACCCTGGGGGTGCTGAAAGCACATCTCCAAACACGGGTGAGGAACTGCAAAGTCTGTTGAGCGCTGATCGTGAAACAGCCGGCACACGCCGTCCTCCAAACATCCGCGGGAGAGATGGAAGCGGTGGCTCTTGGATTTGCCTCTGGCGGTGGTGGCCGTGGCCTCGTTAGGAGGGTGCCTGCGCGGTGGCCTGGCTGCCGCTGCCACTCAAGACTCACAGTAAAGCAGTTTGTTGCCCTTTGAAGTCAGCAGACTCGCGGGGGCGATGGGCTGAGCTCCCCCCCAGCAGCCCCCAGCTCCCCAGGGCTCTCCCCCAGCGCCGGGGATGCACATCAAAGCAGGTTGGAGAGAGCAGCCAAAGCTGCTCCTGTGCTGGCTGGGAGCAGAGCCTGGCAGCTCACACCCCCACGCCAGAGCATCCTACAGCCCTTTTGGGGTTCCCCCCCCCATTTGGCCTCAGGCAGCTGTGCAACCTCTGCACTCAGTGCAAGCGTCCCCTTCCGCCAGGGGACTCTGATTTACCCCCAAATAGGTGCCACGTGGGTGCTCGTAAAGGGAGCTGAGGGTGGGACACGGGGCTGATGCCGTATCCTCTGAGCCCAAGCCCCCGGGCTCCCCCTTCACAGACCAGCCAGCACACGGCTTGGCATAGCAACCACAGTCACACCGGAGGAATAGAAACACCCTTTTAGTCTGGTTTAAACCTCACCCAGCCTCTGACTGAAGGTGATTTCCCCGCTGCAGCAGGGCTCCCGCAGCTCCGCACCCAGCCACGCTGTGGCCGCATCCAGCCCCTGCTCCAGGATGAGTCCCAGGATGGGCCGTGCTGGGGCTGGTGGCTCCCAATGAGCACCTGCCTGCACACCCCAAGGCGGGAGCTCTGCCCTGCCCCAGCATGATCCAGGCGAGATTTGGCCAAAGGCAGCTGGCTCCTGCCTGCGCTCTTCACGAATCTGGACCCACCGCCTCCCTGCGTGGCCAAACCTAGAATGCGCTGGCAGCGGGCGCAGCCATCCTGGACAGACCCGCTCTGCTGGGGGGTGGTTCTGGCAGGGATCCCCCACACGCTCGGCTGCTCTGCCCTGATGCCGAGAGCACCCACCCGCCTTCCAGAGAAAGCCAAGCCAAGGGCCTTGTCCATCCCTCGCGCTCCTGGTGAGGAGGGATGACTCTGTAACAATGCTCACCGCAGCAGCTGTGCAGCTGGGCTTAGCTGTACCAAAGCTGCGCCCTAAAAGCACCCCGACATTCTTCCCCAGGGCACTCTTCCAGAGCAGCAGAGAGGAGCTGAGGCAGGCTGGCCCCCGCGGCCCCTGTGCCTGGCCCTTGGCTCTCAACACAGCCGACATGGGGGTCACGGAGTCGCTCCTCGCCCCTTCCCAGCACCAGGCCCCAGCACACGGGCCTGGCCAGGCAGATCCCAGAGCAGGGAGTGACCCACGGAGGGATCTGCCCCGCAGGCACTCACTGCTTGTTTAGTTTCCTGGACAAGGAAAAACCTTGGGATATTTTTTTCTCTTTGCCTCTCACCTTCAGCCTCATAGGAGCAGGAACAGAGGGCTTACGGGAGCAACTCAAGCTCATTAGGAGCTCCGGTGCCTGGACCAAAGCAGTTTTACACACTGAATTTAACAGAAGCAAACATAAGTCATAAACACTGGAGGAAATAATAAACACCAATTTTAAAAGCCTGGCTACAGTCTTCCTCCCCGGCCTGGATAAGCGTGGAGCTGGGCCGAGAGCGGGCAGCACAGGGCAGTGCAGGGTGCGGCCCAGGCAGCAGCGGTGCGGGGGGCCTGATCCCGCCCTGGGAAAGGGGGGGCTGGCCCCTCCGGACACAGCAGACAGCCCCTGCGTGGGGCCAGAGCTCTGCCGAGCACAGATCCTCACTCCCGTGGCGGGGAGACAACCCACAGGAGGCTGCCAGGTAGGAAATAACACCACACACGCAGGCTGCAAGAGTGGGGAGGCTTTTATTGATGGGAAGTGTGAATAAATAATTCTGTCCCTTTCCTAGAGCAGGCGAGGGAGAAATCCATCTCCAGCACAACCTCTGTGAGGGTCCCTGTGCCTCAGCCCCACTGCAGGTTGGGGGGGACGGGCCACCCTCCAGGTGGGGGGGCCTGCAGGGACGGGGGCAGATCCTGCGCTGGCGGCCAGCCCGGCGGGTACTGGAAAAGTGCTGGTTTCTCGGGCAGAGCACTGGGGAGACGGAAGGGGCAGAGGTGAGACGGGGCTGTCTCAGCCTGACAGCAAGGCCCTGCTTAGGGGCTGAGCTTCCCTCTGACCCCCCACTAGCCCCCAAAAGAGAAGGGTCCAGCAGAGGAGGGGTTTGGTTATCAACAATCAGCTATATTCACACACCCCCCCCCAGCCCCAATCCAACAGCAGAACTGCTGTGTAACCCCCTGTCCCATTCCATCTTGCTAACGTAGTGCACGCCCATGAAAAATAAGGGGGGAGCAATAAGGGAAGGGGGTACAGGCACAGCCCCCCAACAGCCCCAGGCACAGCAGCTGGCAGGAGAGGCCTCGCACTGGGAGCACGGCTGGCCCCGTCCCTTCCCACCCCCAGCTGCTCGCAACTCTTCACACAGCTGAGTTTTGAGAAGAACAAACAAAATTAGCAGATGTTTCTTTCCAAGCAGCCTGAATCCCAAGCCAGCTGTGCACTTCCCCAAGGACAAGGACCCATCGGAAATGGAGAAACTGCCAAAACGATGGTGTGTTTTCACAGAAGCACCCTTCAGCAGAGGGAACAGGCTTCCTCCTCCAACTCACGGCCTGGGAAACACTTTGTCTCTCTCCCTCAAGTTTCCTAGTTGAGGCCACTGCAAACAACACACCTGACTAAGGAAGTGCAAAAGAAAGAAGCATCAATCCCTTGTCTCCAGCTGAAGAAAGTGTCTGGCCATGGCAGGCTTAAATTCATGGGAAATGTACCTCTTCCATTAATTCCTGAGTGCAGGAAACTCATTTGTTCTTTAGCACAAGCCTTGACAGCAATCTTCCAGCTTCTCGGGCGTGTACCTCTGACCCTGATGAATCTTTTTAATTGTTATGCCAGAAGAAATCTAATCAAACTCCTTTACATAATGCTCCAGGGAAGCAGCACCCTCCTCTCCCTGCAGGGCCGATGATGTGGCCAAAAGCCAGCTGCAGAAGTTGAGTGCAGTGTTGTCTAGGCAGCTAACACAGAGCAAAGTCATTTGCTCTGATGCATATCCGCTTGATGGGGATTCTTCAGAGCCGAGGATGAGACAAGACTGTTAGGCCACACACCGAGCCCCTCTCGGGTAGGAATATTTTTGTTACAGCCAGGCCCTGTCACTCAGACAGGCAGAGGAGCCCCCGCAGCAGCGGTGGGGTGGGGCGGGGAGCAGGACAAGGCATGCTGCAAGGTGGAACAGCACAGCTATCAACTAATGAGCTGTTCTGTGAACAGCAGAACGAATCAATAGGGAGGATGCTGTCTGGGTACTCAATTCCCTGGGGTCTCATAAGATGCAAGTGCTATCAAAGGTTTACCTGCAGCTGGAGCATTCCAAATGGCTGTCCCATGTGGCTTCTCCAGTGTCTAGCAAGGGTCAAGAATATTTCCTTTCCGAAGGCATTAATGGGATCCCCCTCCTCTACTCACTTCCACATTCACAAAACCTGTAGGATCTGGGTATCTTTGAGGCCTCAGCCCCCATTCTGATGGGAATCAGGACGTGGGCTCCAGAGCAGTGATGGCAGCAGCACACGCTCACGTGCACTGACATGCTCTGTCTCCTTTGGAAATCAGGTTAAAAATCGATCACACCCTGGCAGAGCTCCACCGCTAAGAGAACTACACAAACTCCATTCAACTCCACCCCAGCTCTCCAGAAAGCAACGGCATGGCATGACTATGAAAATACACATCAAGCAGAGGCTTCCAAATGAAGATAGTCTCCTTGAGCCCAGCCAGGCTGGGAGAGCAGTTGCACAAACGATGGGTGGGAGGTAGTGTGGCAACTCTCCATCCACAGGGCTAATGTAGGTGACAGTCAGAAATGCTGCTTTAAGAAGGTGCTACCCTTCAGCAAGGCAGTACCTGGCCACATGGCCACTTTGAGTCCAGTGCAGCATTTTCTTTTCACTGTGGTGTGCTTGGAGATGCACAAGGCAGTAGCTCCACCTGTGACTGCCTGCTGGGTATCTTGCTAGAAAGCCCCTGACAAGTTTGAGACAGAATCCCAGCCTCGCTCGCTGGCTGAGGCTTAGCACAGCAACAGCAACACTGGGAGATCATGCTTCCAAGACCTCTTCCATCCCAGCTTGAATCCTTCCTACTCAGTGCTGCCAGAGAAGACAGAGGTGTAGCTGGGTCTCTAGCATCTCCTTTTGGAGGTGTCTGGCCTCGAGAGAACTTTCTCTACTGTTTTGTGCACACTAATGGTCTTTGCTGACATTACCAGCCAGGCAAGGCAGCCCGTGGGCAGGTTATCATTCAAAACCACAAATTCCCCAAAGCACCATTAGACCCTGCCAGAGATTCTGCCACACTTCAGGGACCTCGAGGACTGCAGGAGAGGAAGCTCCTTGTCCTTAAAAGCATTTTCAGGAGGAACACAGAGTCCCCAGGCACCAGGAGCACAGGGACCTGCCTAAAACAGGCCCTCTTCCCTGGCACTGCAAAACAACTCTGGCAGACAGTGCAAAACACACAGTTGCTCCAATGGGCCTGAGAGCACAAGGGGAGAAGAGAAATGATAGGGGCAGGCATCAACAAGGCCAGGTAGAGGGGAGAGGCTTTGAATAGCTGGGATTTAGTTCCTGTAATAGATGGTTTCTGAGCCTGCAGGGACAGAAAGGCTGGGCAGAAAGCAACAACCCTAGAAATCTCAGGTCTTGTGCATCTTTGGAGGCAGCAGGGACCAGGTAGTTTTGAAGGTCTGGAAATTCCTCTGGGTGTAGCACTGGCCATCTTCTGTGAGAGACAATCTACCCCAAGATCAAGGGAGTCATGGGCAGGACAAGCAAAATGGGGCAAGTGAAGTGTAAGGGGGGTAGGAAGTTTAGGGCTGTCAGTGAGCACAGCTAAGGGCAGCCAAGCTGATGGATGGAGCGAATAGAAAAGCAACAAGCCCAGACAAGCACCAGAAGGAAGATCCTGCCCAGACCAAACACAGAGAGGACAGGAGCAAATAGAAAAAGAACAAAAGAGATTTGGCACCTTCCCAAATGTCATCCAATTAAGCCTGCGGCACAGTCAGGTGAGCAAGGAAACAGCAGGCACCGGCAGGCGCCCGAATCCGAATGAATGCCGCGAGGAGGAGCTAATTCCACCCTCTCACTGGCAGGGACCAGCAGAGACGTGCAGACAGGGCAGGCAGCGGATGGGGAAGCTGTCAAAAAGATGAGACCAGGCTCCTGCCACTGAACCCCGGGCATTAATAACTCAGCACCATGGTGGCACTGTCCTTCCAGGCACGTCTGTGCGGGCTGAGAGAACAGGAGCACCCCTCTGCTTGCCTTCCCCAGGGCAGCAGCCATGGGCAGCGAGGCCTGGCTCGTCCCTGGGGCACACGGGGAGACATGTGCACAACCCTCTGATGTGGGCACGCAAGGCTGGATCTATACATGTGTCTGTAGCGTGTGCCAAGAGCAGGCAAACAGTGCTGTCAGGCAGAGTGCAGAATGACAGCTTGGGAGGTGCCATCGAGCTGGGACCTCTGATCACCTGCACCTTCTCCTATCCCACTCACACCTCTCATCCTTGTGGGCTCCCTGCTCTGCGTTGTGGGGGCCAGAAGCAGCAGCCAGCCCTGACGCGGATGCTCCCCGGCCACCAGTACCTGTTACTCTGAGCCGCACTCAGTCTCTTTGCTCTCTTCTCCAGCCAGTCCTCAATAGTGCCAGGCGGGACATCTGCTCCCTCCTGCCGCAGCTCCTTCGATCTCTGCTCCCCTGGTTGAGAGAGAGAAGGCTATCAGACGATCGTGCTGCAGTCCTTTCACTCCATTAAACCCGCTGCTCGTTACCCTGCATAGTTTCTTATGGTGGAGAGTTTGCAGTTTGCCTGTGGCAGCCCCTCCTCCTCCACTGTCCACCTGCCATCTGATGTGTGGCCTCCTCAGTGGTGACAGCTCCAGCCAGACAGAGCCGGGAACACGAACTAAGCCAGTGAGCACAGCGGCAGTTCAGGCACTTGACTGAGGGGAGTCTGACATCTCCCCCCGGGGTAGATCGTCCTCATCCTCGCCTGAATCCGCCTCTGCTGGCCCTGAGCCATTTCCAAAGACATGTCCCTCCAACTGGCAGGAGGGACTTTGCCACCCCTGCCCAGTTAGGTGGGAGTGACAGGGACGTCTGTCCGGATCGATGCAGACTTGGCAGGCCGCGAGAGTCTGAGAGGTTCAGAGTGCGCGTACAATCAGGAGAGGGGATTTCAGAGATGCTGTCAGGTCTGCTTAAGGCGCGTGCTGCGTGATGTATCCCCAGCCCCTGCAGAGACAGGGTGGGAGGCTGTCACCCAGCCCTGCGCAGCCCAGGTGCAAAATCAGAGCAGACCACAGCGGAGGGAGGGGAACAAGCTCCTGCGTTTCCTCATGCAAGTTAGGAACAGGCAAGGCAGCACCAGTAGGAAACCTCTGCTGTCTACCAAGAGACAGGGCAGCCTGAGGTCCTTTCAACCTCTCCATCACCCTGGGGGGTTGTGTGGGGCAGATGCCCACAGGCACCCCATCCTGCAGCACTGTTCTCCCTAGGCAGAAGAGCACAGAGCCTGTGGGGCAGCCAAGCACTCACCAGTCCCTCCCACTGGGCAGGAATCTGCAGCTGCCCAGTTAGTAGAGCTCCCTGGTCCCCCCTTAGCAGCAGTGACAAAGCAAGATGGGATACTAGCAGAGCACAGGGTCTAGCACGAGTCCTTGACACGAATGACAGAGTCACACTCCTCACAGCACGTCAGGCATAGCGGGCTGAGGAGATGCTCAGAGCTATTAGATCTCCAGCCTAGTGGAAAGTTCCCACCTAACAGAAAATGGAATGTGATACTCTGAAAAACAAACACTGATATTAATAAAAAGGAAGCTGAGGCCACCATGTGTCATTCCCCTTTGCCCCACTCATCAAACCCTCTGGGGACAAGCACTCTGGGGGGACCCTGATCCCATCTAGAGATCAACCACAGCAGCCACCTGCAGCCGTGCCCGCCAGGAGCCTGCTCCACACCCACCCACCATATGTCACATGTTTAAGGAAAATATTATACGTTCCCAGACAGGGTGTGAAATTAATATTGCCTGGGCAGAGTGAAGGATCACTTCATCCTAGTGGTAGCAACCAATTATTCATCTGCCTGTTGAATATTAATAAGGATGGCAGAAATGTGCTACACAATGAGCAGCCGGAGATGGATAATTTGTCATCCAGCCTTTTCATCTGCTGTTGCTGGGAGGGGTGACAATGTACTCACTGCCACCACAAAGACAGCCTGCTGTGGTCCTGATGTCGAGGTGCTGCTCTGCAACCTGGCCATAAGGATATGGTTGGAGACAGGGCTGTTCAAGTCTCCCACAGTCGTTCCCAAGGTGCACAGCTACTTGGGGTCAACCAAACAGCCTGGCCAGGTGAGGGCACCTGGGAGGCAAGAAGCTCGGTCTGGTGAGCTGTGCGCTGCTCAGACTCAGGATATGTGAATTCAGCTTCCAGGTAAGATTTCCCTTGCAGCCTTGACCACAGCCACCTTAATTCCCTTTGTTCCAGGTTTCTGCCTTGGCACATGCCACCTCATCAAGGGGACAAGTGGTGGTTATGAGAGGCTTCGATGAGGAAGGGAAAAAAATCAGAGAGACTTCTCCCACCTTTACCTACCACCAAGATTTTCCTTTTCATCCCACTCCAAGCCCCAACACAGAACAGACAAAAACTGCCAAAGCCTCTCTCTTTAGAGCAGGAAGCCCCAAGCCCACTGCCCTTAAGTGCCACACCAGGAACTCATGCAGCCACAACTCCCTGTCTTGCCCAGAAAAGCTGCTGTGGAACAAATCCAGACTCACGCTGGCCTAAATGAGGCCCCAGGTGTCCAGATTAGAAAGGCATCCAGCTGGCTCCCCACTCACGCAGCTCCACGAGTTACTGCTCCAAATCACTCCAACCCTCAGGCTGAGGAATAAAGCAGCAGGTACTGGCAGCTGTCTGGCTCTGTCCACCTTGATGCATGCCCATCAAAAAGGCAGATATTTCATCTCACCTTCCTGTAAGTACACATATCCCATCCAGAGACCACCAAAACCACCATGAGATTGGAAATACCCCCTGAATATCAACAGGTATTCCAAGATGTAACTCTGAAACACAATTACCAGCCCTTACTCCTCATGCATGGTTGTGCTGCCAGACTGCAGCAGCAAGACAGGTGTGAAGGTGCTTCCCCCCGGCTTCTCACTGGGGCGTTTGCTTCAGAGTCTAATTACAGGCAATTAAAAGAGCATCTGTAGTCATGAAGTGTCTCTCTAATGATGTCAGAGTGAGAGTCCAGATTTATCTTCTCTCCCCATGCAACTTCTAGCATGAGTTTTCTTCCTGAACAAGGCACCAGCATATGCAAGATGCAACCAGCAGTACAGAGCAGGTCACCCAGCAAAAAGATTTACAGGTAATCCTTCAGCTCCCTCCCTGGGCTGGGAGATGTGGCAGCCCAAACTCCTCTAGAGCACACAAACAGCAGCAGGCTGCAGTTAGAGATGAGGCTGATGAGGCCCTGCAATATGAGCAGCTTAAGAAGTTACCACCCCGCAGCCACGAAGTGGGAGCCGACTGCGAGAGCGCTCCTTTTCCTGCTCATGGCTAAGTTAAGCTGGTTGACGACAGCCACCCCCAGCAGGGTCACGCAGATTCTTTCAATCACACGGATACATTGCAAACACTCACCCAACTGTGCCCTAGCAACTCTGGCTAGCTGGAGCTCACCAAAGAGGCTGGGTTGTGTCAATACTACCAGCAGAAGTGACGCAGATTAGTGGGGAGCCAATAACTTTAAGCAAGAAGATGGCAATTTGACAGTGACTTTTCCTGACATGACTGTACTTAAAATGACAGCCTGGAAGTGTCTCGCTGATGAATGATGCAGCAGATGCAGAAGGCTAATGCTTTGATGCGGTAACAGCTGGGAATATGCCTCCCTCCCTGCTGAAGGTGGAAACTGTTGCTTCTTGATGAGTATATTCTACAGGGTGCAGAAATGCTGAAGCTGAACTAGGACATGCTCTGAGCTGTTACAGAACAGCGAATCGTCCAGAAATCTTCCTACTTAACCCACAAGACTAACACAAACAACAGGGTGAATTCCCTGCATTAAAAAGGCCAAATGTTAAGAATAATGTAATGTTTCCTTTGGCTGTAATAAGAATGCATCATTAGCAAGGGAGCTCACTGACACAGAACTACCAACACCAAACACTTAACAGGGATCCAGGGACAGGTTCAATATTTACATGACAAAGAAAGTGCCATCACAGTTTAGCAGTGTTAAAAAAAGTCAGAAAAGGCTTTGCTTTAGTTTAGGATGCAAACACACCCCTTAACACGGGTCATGCCACTGCACTACAGGATTTCTTTGCACCTTTTCCTGAAGCATCTGCCCCTGGACAAGGGGAGACATGGGTTCAAGGCAGTCTGGCAGCTCCTCTGCTTCTACACCCATGCACCAGAGCTGAGGAACGCAGAGTTAAACAGCACTGTGGACTCACCAAGAGACCATCCACTTTTACCCCACCAGAGGCAGAGCGTGGTCATCTCCAGCATGGTCACACAAGGCTCTACACAAGATGGTGAGAGGGCTCTGGAGCTTCCAGCCTCCCAGCTCATCTCAAATCCTCGACCACCCCAGGCCGCAAGCCTGCCAAAATCTCCCCGATGCTGTGGGTTGAGACGTGAAATCTCTGAGGACACTGACAATCCAGTGCAGAGCAGCCTGATCCCGACCACTGCTCTAACTGGCTCCGTATCATCTCAGTGGCCAAGGCCTGTGATGCCCCACAACATAGAAACACCAGGACTAGGTGCTAACGCCCACTGGGACATCACTGACAGAGGTGGCTGATGGAGGTGCTACAAGGGTCACGTCTCCTGTCCGACTAATGCAACCTGCGGTTCAACCTACCATCACACCAGCTTGTCTTAAACTCTGCCCTAAACCTCACCATCTGAAACACTGGTGCCTCAGTAGCCTAAGGAGGGGTGAAATGTCCCCCTGACACACCGAACAGCAGCTTGGCTTTTGCAGTTGGTCCTTCCATACAGCCTACCATGTTACAAGCTGTACATTTCCTCCACCAAGTCCTGCTACTCCATTCCCTCCATCAAAACCCTCCAAGCTCTCAGTGGCCTCAACTGATCAGATTTAGGGGTCTGTCTGTGTGATGCTCAGCCTGCTCACTTGGTTCACATAGGATTTCTGTGGAGCGGCACCACGAGAGAGTTGAGCAGGATTTAACTCTACAACCAGGCATTCATATTATAGCAGCACAGTCAAGGATGAGGCACCCTGCCGTCCCCTGGCCATTGCTTCTTTAAGTCTAATTGTTTAATTAAATGTTTGACTTGGTAATACAAATGCAAGGTTTCCAAGTAATCTCGCAGGAATCAGCTCTCTCACTAGCCAATTCTCCACTTACACCTGACCCATTTGACAGAAGTCAATATCCAATAACAAGTGTAATTGGCAAAGAAACCTGCCCAAGCACAGAGGAGCTTGCCAGCCTTCCCTGCAGCTCTGCTCTGCTCCAAGGAGCTTTCACTTCCCCTGCAATAAACAGCCTTCACTGACTGGAAACGCTACAGGTTCCTGCAAATACGCTGGCATCCTGTGCCACCTCTCGGGAGCCCAGTACTTCAGCCCCGCAGCAGAGAAGGGTCAGGGGGAGGTTCTGGGCTAGTGGCAGGGAAGAGGAGTGTGACTGCCAGCCCAGCACTGCTGCTCCGAGAAGGGCTGGCTGGAGTGCTCCATCTCCCACGCAGCCCGACGAGATGGGTTTTATTGACTGCCAGAGTTGTTCAGCGATTGATTCAGAGTCGCCTTGGGGACTCACAGACTGACTCAGCAACGGTGAGGACTGGAATAGCTCTGTAGTGCCTGCCTTCCTCCTGCTCCCCCAGGTTCACCAGAGCCCTGCTTCCCCAAATCTGATCCCTCAGAAGGTCAGGAGAGTCTCCTCCCCACATACACCCCAAATCTCTTATATATGCACACTTCCAACACTTAAACCTGTTTTTGCCAGACTATTGGCAAAACAACAGTTGGCTTCAGCTAGCAGTGTGGGCACAAGATCTGCTCAGAAATTGGGCTGCATTAGGAAGAGCACTGCCAGCAGGTCGAAGAAGCGACCCTTCCTCTCTGCTCCATGCTGGTGAGGCCATGCCTGGGTGCTGTGTCCAGTGCTGGGCTCCCCAGTACCACAGACAGCAACATACTGGAGAGAGACAGCAAAAGCAAGAGACAATGGGCACAAACCAAAATACAGGAATTTCCATTTAAATATTTTTTAAAATACATTTTTACTGCAAATGTGGTCAAACACTGGAACAGGTTGCCCACAGAGGTTGATTCCAGCCTTGGAGATATTCAAAACACAACTGCACATGGTCCTGAGCAGCCTGCTCTAGTCTACCCTGCTTTCAGCAAGGCAGGGCTGGGACTAGACAGTCTCCAGTGGAGACCTCAACCATTCCATAAATTCTCACCAACACCTCACTCACGTTTTCTCTAACAACCAAAGTAATGAATCTCATGGAGAAAACAGAGCTGCTACCCCTTTTAGGGCAAGAAGGTGGTAATCCCAGAATGAAAAAGTTCGAAAGTGCTCTTGAAGGCTCACAGCAGGGGAGCAGCCGCCATTTATCCTCTGCCCAAACTTCAGTTCCACCCAAAGCCATGTGAGCAGAGGCCATTTCTGTATCCAAGAACCCACGTCCTCTCCTCAGGACAACACAACTGACAGCAGGGTAGCTCTTCCCAAGAGTGGAAGAAGCAGCAGCTCCCTGGTAACAGTAGAAAGCTGGGGGGGTATCAAATCCATAAATTTAAGGGGAAGTGATGTACCAGTGCCCTCTGCTGCTGACAGTTTTTATTCCCTGACTGAACAGAACCCCGAGGGCTCAGAAAGCCCACTCCCTGCTTCAGATGCTTGCTGCTAAGTAGTAACAGCATTGCTCAACTCTAGGTTTGTGTCTGTGCCAGCAGATCAAGAGCAGAAAGCATATGAAAAACGGCAGCACTTAAAGCCACACTACAGGCTCACACTGCACTGAGAGGCAAGCGGGAGAGATCCACGCTCGGCTCGCTGTGTACAGGCAGCACAGGACCACAGGCTCTCACTGCACAACCCCTCACACACCCCTCTGCAGCCCCACACTCCCTGCAGCATCTCCCCCTCCTCAGAGAGCCTGAGCCATTTTCTTGTTTGAGGACTCACCTTGAACTTGGGCACTCAGCTTCTCCAGGTCCTGCTCTGTCATGTGGGAAAATCGGCAGTTGGACCCAAAATCACACTGTCCTGGAACAAAAGCCACAGAGCTCCATGACAGCCACACACACAAGGTCTTCCCTTATGAATGTGCATGCAAACCCAAGGTCCATTACACCCGCATGCTGGACACACGCTCAAGACCTTCACTCCCTCCAAGACAAACACACATACCCGGGCTCTCCAGACCAGCCTTGGGTCAGCTCATGAAGGCACTGCTGGAGCTCAGGCAGCTGTTTCTACCTCAGAAGAACTCACCTGTTTGCAGAAACTTCCGACATGGTTTCTTGGTTTGCTCCTCTTGCAGGACAGCAGCAGCATCTGAGGAAGACAAAGGGCAAACCAGGGTGAAGATCTCTCACACAGCAATATCCCATCCTATGGTGGTCCCAAACGGGTCAGTTGTCTAGTGGGAAGCCATTTTACATGACAACCAGGAGCTTAAGCCACAGAAAAATTGACAGTTAACAGTCCCTGTTTGCACTCCTGGCCTCAGTTTTTCACTGGCTTGCAAATATCACCTTCTTTGCTTTCTGCTTCATGTTTTCTCCCCACACCAGGATGGAAAAAGAACTGTAACACGAAAGCAATGATGCCGATGCACTTCTGTGCAGCAGAGAAAGACCAGGCAGACTCACAGAGCTCTCAGAAAAGCTCTGTGCAAGGCCTCACAGAACCCTGTGCTGAGTCTCCAGTGGACACCACTGAAATGGTCCTTCACCTCCCAGAGACATCCTGAGGAAAGTGTGTCCCAAAGATAGAGCAGCTCCCACAGACTGTGGAAGAACGTGCACTGGCTGATGCCAGGCCACAGAGTCTGGCGACAAGAGAAGACAAATCCCCTAATCAGGGATGGCATGAGGAATTTTATCAGAGGAAAATCAAGGGTTGCAGCCTGGTAAGAAGACAAGTACTAGGTGATGGGCCTCACCATCACTGACCCAGCTAGAACTGTGCTGGGCTGAGGCTGTTAGTCCTCCACACTTGGCCAGTACAGAGAACCCTTCCAGTTTCCACGTGTGGGTAAGCAGACAGCAAAGTCACCCAGAGCTCGCAAGGGTATTCCTCACCCAGCTAGACAGGAGACAAGCTCAGCCCACAACTTCTGATCCCAAGGAACCAGAAGGAAGCAGATGAACATAGAGGAAATGATTGCATGATCAGTTTAACCCAAACTAAGTCTTTGCTACTGCCAAAATACCCACTTCTGCTCACTCTCTCAGACCCTGGACACACATTCCCACCATATTCATCAGGCTGGCACTAAAGACTATGTAAAGACTAATATGTAACTGCGTGGTGAGCCAGGTCAGAGCGCTGAACTGGGTGAGAAGAGTCCTGTTAAACAGGCAAAAGACACAGGGCTTTCCTCCCAGCACATCCTGACACAGCCTCCAGCCCCAGAATTCCTCCTCTGACAAAACCTAAATGCACCTAGCCCTCCTCCTCCTCTGTTTGCCCCCTTTGCTAAGACAGGTTTGAGCATCCCAGTGCTTTGAGCTTCTCTCCCCAGCCCTTTCATGCTCCTGTGCTCTCCAGTCAAGCAGTCGGCTCCTCAGCCTCTTCCCCAGTCACCTTCAACACTGACATCTCCACCCCGTGCAGAGCACTGCTGCCAGCTTCCTGTGTCCGTTCACACCACACACATCCAGCCTGCCGTCCAGCCTGCTTTCTCCACACGCCCTTCCCTATTCCTTGCTCCTCCCATGTCAGAGATCAACTCTGGTTTGCAGAAGGCACCTAACTCACCTCCAGAAACTGTAACTGACTTTGTTCTCTCGTCTCCCATGTCAGATTTGCTCATGATGCCAAGAGAGCTTTATCTTCAACTCCTGATCTCAGAAACAACCTCCCTATCTCTTCCACCTCATTTCAAGTCCCAGCTGACACCTGCAGTTTCCCCTTCCCACATCCAGACACACGAGGATTTTGCCTTTGAGACTGCTTGACAGCAACAGTATGAAGTCCACAATTCACTGGCACAGACAATCTTAATATAAATCATCAGTGCTGATTTAGCTTATCTATCCTCCCCCCCCCCCCC
>NW_020799121.1:1571031-1576691 GCF_003259725.1 Athene cunicularia | reverse complement strand
GGCAGATAATGCCAGCAGAACACTCTGAGGGTCACTAATGCTCTGTTGCCATGGATATACTGAAAATAGTGATGTTGATGGTGTTGCTGGCAGAGGTAGGGTGTGGGAAGAAGTCTCAGTTTTTCTGCCAGATTTTGTATTTAGAGTCAATGACAACCAACGCTGCTGGCTCAGCTGGAAGAGATAATGAACAATGACTCTGTTCCATGGTCCAACAGAATCACCTCCTGCTCTAGCCTTTTGCATGATTCTGATGAGTTTGCTGACCTCTCCTTCCTTCCCATGGCAGGACCATTTTGTGCAGGATCCAGCTGTGCTGCGGGAGAGAGCTGAAGCCAGGCGGCTGGCCTACCTTGCGAGGAAGGGGTAAGTAAGCATCTCCCTCTGTGGGGTGAAACCATAGCTCTGCAGTTAGCAGGTGTTTTGTTGCTGACTGGAATTGTTGAGGGTATACCTGTTCCTTAACATTCCTGTATATCAGGGTGACTACCACAATGGTGGTAACTTCCTCAGCCAGCTTTTACTTCACTGCTAGTTGTTCTATCCCATCAAATGGGTGGGCATGTCCCTTTATCATAAGCAGCAGAACCTTGTGCAAGATAGGATCTTGGAGAGCACAGCTTCCCAGAGTTGAACAGCTCTCACGAGGATTTCAGAACAGTTTAATGGCTGGTTTTAGCTGCCAGACTCAATGTGTAGAAGGATACAGTCATTGTATGGCTAATGCTGATACTCAGCTATTGCAGAAGCCCTGGAGAGCCAAGGCTCAAGGCCTGACAGCTGAACTCCTTGCACCCGCTTGTTTCGCAGGATCGGTGTATTTTGCCCCCCAAGCATGCAGTGTGCATGTTGTGATGTCCTTTTTCTGTCTACTCCAGGCACAAGCATGACAACTCTGCTGTTGTTGGGAATGTGAAGGGACACGGGCAGAACCGGGAAACAGTGCAGGAACGAAGGAAGAAGGAAGCAAACAAAAGCACAAGAGCTAACCATAATCGACGAGTCATGGCTGACAGAAAGCGGAATAAAGGCATGATTCCTTCCTGAAAGACGCTTAGTGCAGGCGTTGCATCATCCCCAGTCCCAGAAAGGGAGGGGCAGACAGTTGGTACTACCCACCTCGGAATAAGTCGTACCAGACTCTCTTAGCCCTGAGATGCTGCACTCCATTGAGGTGTTTCTTCCTGTTGTGAAGGTTGTCCTGAAAGGACCTGTCACAGTAGTCACAGAAGTATCTTTTTCCCATCTCTCTTCTGGCAGAGCAGCATCAGCGCAGCCTGGGAACCATCAGACAGATCCTCGGCATTCAGCCATGCCTGCCCTGGGGACAGAGGATCCAAGATTTACAGCGCCTGCTTCCAAAGGAGAACTCAAGTCATTTAGGGTTGGCAGATGGAGAAAGAGGGGAGACCCAATAGTATATATTCTTGTCCACCAGAGACTGGTAAGGCAGCATCAACTCCAGGTACATTGGAGAAGAGGCTCGGAGCTGCATTTCTTACCTCCGTTACCCAAAGCAACGACATCTCTTTTGACAGAATTCTCCTTCCCCGAGCACGCTGGAGTTCAGATCACACAAAGCAGAGACTCCCAGCCACCACCTGCACCAAGGAAGGTGCAGCAGAAACCATCCAACGTGCAAACAGGAGGAGCTAGAGGTCAGTGCCACAGCCTCCACCTGGGGCCCAGGATTTTAACCATAGACAAGCCCCCCCAAGCTGCCATGCAAGAGAAAGGAAATTCCCCTGCATCCATCTCTACAACATAAGGAAGAAACTCAGCAACTCCTCAAAGATGAAAAAAAAAAAAGCTGATCTCACCTTTACTGCAGGTGGAAAGCTGCATTACAAACACTAAAGGACATACCATTTTGTTCAGTTCATCCAGCCTCCTATTTACCCCTTTACATCATGGACTGCTCTCCTCATCCTCATCCTCCCCAGCCCGTGGCAGCAAGATGTGTCTGCTTCACCGAGTACAGCACTTGCAATAATTAAGATCACAACAGCCTTACAGCCAGGAGGAGAGAGCCCCCATCTCCATGGCCACTGAAAGCAACCTGGAGATGCCTGGTCCTTCTCCTCCCACAGGGGAGAGGGCCTTACCACACATGTACTTGCAGTCCAGAGACTCTGCTATGGAGCATCTAGAAGTAGCAGGACAGAATTTGGCTGCTCTGATCTGTGCTGGGTCTGCAGCAGCTCAGAGCCTGGCAGGGCGGGTGGGGTTTGGGATTCAGTGCCGCCCTGTTCCCATCAGCTGTCCTTGCTGGAGGTGCAACAGATACTCTGAAGGAGCTATAAGTTCTCTCCCGAGTGATAAAAAGCTACCTGATAAATGCCAAAGATGGATGGACTGGGAGATAAACTCCAAAAGCAATTCTCCAGTTTTTGACACCTTGACAACCAAATGCATTAAAAAATGGCATGGAGACCAGCGCAAGAAATAAAGATTTTATAAATAAAACAGGGTCAGAATCAATCACAGCCTCCCTAACAATTCCTCCAAATCAGCAGGCAGAGCAGCAGCAACAGGCAATCCCTCAGAGCCGAGCATGCTGAGCTAAGGAAGTTCTGCCAAGCCCTCCTGCCAGCCATCCATTCTGGCACCTCATGAGCAACGGCGCCAAACTCCCCTCCTTTCCCTGCTCCCGACAACTGCTGATTCAAAATCAAGTCCCTGGAAATCTCTCAGGCCTCACACCACAAGTTAAAATGTAGTCCCCACCATCTGCATCCAGCTGCATTCACTGGAAAGATCTGGGGTTTTTTTTGAATCAGCTTGCAAAACTCCACACCAAATGTAAAATGTTCAGAGACTCTAAACTCGAAATCTCTTTAAGGTCCCTTCTTTGTCCTCCAGGTGAAAAACCTCTCTGGGAGGTGATGCTGATCAGCCAGCTATCTGTCTGTGACGCAGACACCTGCATCTGCAAACACAATCAGACCTGTCTCTTGCTTGGAAGGTAGAACTCAGCTTTGTAGAGCTTGAGGTCTGAAATTGTCCTACTCCAGCCCAAGAAACTAAACCCAAATGCTGCTTAATGAGCATTAAATCATAATTTTCCCTCACCCTTTAGTAGACCATCTGAGTTTTGCAGCCAGCCTGGCAGCCAGCTTTGCTGCACTGTGCTGGGGCTGCTGGAATCCAAAGTGAACGCTCTTACCCTCAGCATCTGGCCCAGTGGCAGGCTCTGCTGTGGCTTTTAAGTATTGAAAAACCCCCCTTTTGCATCTTATGCCATAGTCTCCCAAAGTTTCTGGTAACATAAAAGCTCCCTGTTTCAGCTGCCAGCTCCTGCACTCCATCTCTGCAGAAGCAGCTGCTGTGAACGGGGAAAACAAATGAGATTCTGCAGCGGTCCCACACAAGTTTCCTTGTGCTCAACGGGAATTCTGCCTGCAGAAGCCCAGCAGCAGCCAAGCTTTGAAATTGTATTTCAAACTTTTCCTTTCATCACCCCGACAGCAATAATTGCAGAAGCTTGTTCCCCCTCCTTCCCCACAGTGAGGGCAGAAAGCTCCTACAGATTTCAGGCAGGCAGATCCCACACCCCAGAGGTGCTGGCTCCCAAATTCTCCCAGCAGTTCCCATTGCAGGGGATGAACGGAATAAAAAAAGCAATTAGAGGAGCATCAGATTCTCCCAGAGACTGCCCCCTCCAAAGATTACACCAAACACTTATTTCCATCTTTTTAAGAATTCAATGGATTATCTTGGCTGGATTCTGACAACTCTGCAGTATCAGCAATCCACAGTGCTTTGCGCTGAACTAGTACATAGGAATAAAAGCTGCTTCTGAGCAACACTGGCTAACCTATTTCCATTTTCCCAAATGGCTCAAACAGTAAACAATGAGCATTATTCAGTTGAAAACAGAGATGTTTTCTAATTAAATCCATCTTAGTCATTATGAAATAAAGTAAATGTAGCTGCTTTATAAAGAACTGCTTCAGCTTGACCATTTCCTCTTAACGTTTCTAGACCCTAATTTGCAATTGAATTCAGGCGAATAGACCCCTGGACCCACAGGCAGCCATAAACGATTTCAGACAGGCTTTGTACCAGCTTAAAAGTCTTTCTGCATAAATCCAAATACAAAAAACCCCACTGCTTTGTCTTGTATCTCGATGCTTAAAAGTATTAACAAAAAAATCCTCCGCTGTAAGCCTCTTGGAGGCTTACACTGGCACAATGTTTTATGAGAAATAGCATGTTCTAAGACACCTAGCCAGTGTTTCACTCATGTAGCTGAGGTGCTTGGTAAAACTCCAGGCTAGATCTCGTGTGCACCATCCTACATTTTTCCTTCTCAAATTGCTGCCAAGACACTCCACCTTGGGCTCCACTAGCTACAGATTTTATTTAGGACTCTCTGGGGGTTCTTTCACTGATTTCCTCGAGATGTGGACAGAGGCAGGAAGGTGACCCAGAAACAGGCATACAGCAGTCTTGTTTTCATCTGGGTGTAACTGCTTTTCTCCACACTGAACCCTGAGAATTGCAGCTGGGCCTTGACCTCAATTTCCTGCTTTCTTACAGCCCAGGCTTGAGGCCATTTCAGCCCCTCTGGATATCCAGACAGATGTGAAGTTAATTAAATCCAAGTGTCAAGCTTATGATACTCAGCTGCCAATTTAAATGTGCTCATATCTCTACAGGAACATGCAAAATACTGGCAGAGTCTGCCAGCACCTTCACAATGACAGAGGGACACATTCCAATTTTCACCACACCTGGCATAAACCTGGAGCTCGATTCAGGATTAACACCAACCCATCCTAGGGGTAGCCGTCTACTGGCTGTTGGGGAGATTTGTCTTAGAGACAATTCCCTAGCAGTTAACTTTGAAAAAATAATAATTGAGCTTTTCAAAGGGCTGGCCTAAGGGATAACACTACACACAGGGCACAGGAATGTCAGGTACTCCCAGCCCCTGTACAGACTTCCAGCACAAGCAGAGGCTTTGTCCTACCCCAGAAATCCCACAGATCTCCTCAGTAGCTGCATACAGGGAAGCAAACATAAATAAATTAAGAGAAATGACTATGCAGCCAGACCATGTGCTCTGAGTGGCTGAGACAAATGAAACAGCGAGTGTCACTCGAGGATCTGTTCTGAAATTTAATGTAGATGCTTGTTCAACAAGAATCCTGCTGAGGGACGACTTCAAGATTCCCCCACCCCCTTGTCTGTCCTCCTTTTCCAACCCCAAATGTACCTCCCCATCACTGCTTGAGTCATCTTGGGGCGTCTTTGCCCTTGCTGAGGTGAAACAGAAAGAAAAACAGGAGGTGACAAGAAGGAACGGGAACGTTTTCACTTCGGTTAACGACACACGGGGCCACGTCAGGCTTTTCCTGTGGTCTCTGCAGCAGCCGCCTGAGCATCCTCTGGCTCTTCTGAGCCACAGCGCCCGCTCGGACTCCACTGATGACCCTTACTGCCCCCCGCAGCTGCTCCGAGCAACAAAACACCCAAACACCGGAGGGAGGGGGGAGGGGGAAGCAGAAGAGGACATGAACATAAAGCCCTTTCTTCTCCACTTCACCCCTCGCAGGTGACCCTGGCAGGGGGTGTCCCCTGCCCCCAGCAAGGCGCCCCACCCTCAGTCGCAGCCGGGGAGGGCCTCGCCCACCGCGCCTCGGAGCTTTAGCCCA
>NW_020799121.1:1540547-1570981 GCF_003259725.1 Athene cunicularia | reverse complement strand
CACCTCAACGAGGGGGTAAGGAAGGAGCCGCACCGCGGGCCCGCCCGGGCGCAGGCCTTGGGCCTTGAAGGTCAGGCCGGCCCCGCCTGGGCACTGCCGCGGGGCCCTGCACTTCGGCCTGCCTCCGGCCTCCCAGGCGGGCGGCGGGCCCTCCCCCGGCTCAATTGCGACCTCCCCGAGGAAGCCCAGAGCGCCAAGGCCGCCGTTCGGCGCTGCCCCGCCGGTGGAGGCTTTGCCAGTGTCGTGGCGCTCGGCAGTTGGGGCTTCGGTGTGGTCACGGGTTTCCCTGGATGCGGAGCCGCTTGGGGACAAGGTGTCGAAGGCGGTGGGGGGATGCAGGGAGGTGAAAATGGATTGAGCTCGCTTTGCGCTCTGTAGGTCTGTATGCCTCTGCCGTTCAGCATCTGCCCGTAGAAGAGGGGGGATAACGGCCGGTGAACGTGCAACCCCCTTGAGACGTGTCTGGGACGCCCAGTGCTGCGCAGGACAGCTGAATCTGCTGTCCCGGGCATGAGCGTTAGACAAGATGTGTCGAGTCGTCCTTGCATCTCCAGGTAGAGCTGTGGTGGGATAAGATTTGCCTGGACACTGGGTCACACGGACAGGGCATATAACGACTCCCTGGACAGGATGAGGTGATGCAGTGTGTACCGTGAGAGTAGTCAGGAGGTGCAGTTATTTTCATCTTAAACCAAATACAGAAAACCTTTAATGTGTTGCACATTCCCATCTGCAGCACCGTGGTCCTCTGGCCTGCAGTGCTGATGTGCTTCTCAGAGCACACAGGGTAGTTTCCCAGGATAGCCAGGTCACCTGAACAGCTCTGAGGCTGGAAAGAGGTGCTCTGCACCATCCCTGACAGCACCACGTCTGCTCTTTGGCCTCCTAAACCAGGTCACAAAGTCAGCTGAAAACTCATACTTCACAAAGTGACAGCTGCTCTGCCCAGAAGGAACACCGCAGGGTTGGGTGAGCTGAGGAAATACAGTGAAGAACAAGACCAGGGTCCCTGTCTTCTCCTTTTTTAGCAAAAGTCATTTGTTAAAAGCTCACATGGAATCACATCTGAACTTGAGCTTTGCACTTAACTCCTCTTTTTAAGTGTAGTATTAATTTTCTGTGTGCTAACGTCTTCTCAAGCAGGATTGGAAAATTATCAAAGCATTGTTTACAACAAACAGCAAATCACAATACGTGCCTTGCCCTTGCGCAGCGCTTCCCTTGGTCAGGATTGTGCTGGCAGATTTTAGTCCCTGAAATAGGAGTCTTTTGTGCACCATGTATCTCTGGAGCAGAAATGGCCTCTCCAGTCAGCGTGGGAAGCTGAGGCAGCGTGACTTGAATGCTCTAATAACCTCTGGCTTGCAGAGTGGAACGGGGATGTCTGCAGCTTCCTCCCTGTCTAGTCTAGAAGCTGGGGAGCACCCTGTGTGCATTCCCTGTCCCCAGGCACAGCCACCTCCTTGCAGGCAGGACGGGTGTGGGGAGCTGAGGCATGGCTAAGCCCTTAAAGAAGGGTAAGGAAGGTGGAAGGGACAGAGAGAGCAGTAGGAGAACAAACTTCCACAGCAGAAAGCACCTGCGTTCCCCCAGAGCCGGGTTGTGGCTTCTCAGCTGCTGTCCAGCTGCTCCTCCCGAAACCTCTGTGTGGGGCTCGCTGTTGCAGAGCAGGGAGGTGCAGCGTGACAGGGCCACACCATCCTGTATCCTCGTGGTACTTGTGGATGTGTTTTTGTACAAACTCTTCTTTCCCCTCTTGCTGCTGACTGTTACAGACAGAGGTTTCGCGATAACTTGCATTTTAAAGTGAAACTGTCCCAGGACCACTGAAAAGCTGGCTAAGATGACTGTTTGGGTTTTTCTTGTTTGTTTGTTTTGCATACAGAAACTGTGGAAACACATCAAGCACAAGTATGAGAAGTGAAGATTGAAATGCTCAGCAGCGGGATCCAGCCTGGGGTGGCTAAAGACACTGCAGAGAAGGATGCGGACTCCTGAAACTGGCTGTATCAAACCAGAAATGGATTCCTCACAGAACAACTCCGAGCCAGATTGTATCAGCCACCTACTGATATGATGTAAACCAAGATGGACTCAAGGAGTTCTGCTGCTGTACTCAAACTTACTGTATTAAAATAAAAACTTCTTGGTCCGTGCCTCATGTCTGTGTGTTCACTTGACTTATCCTTTGGCCTGCTTGTAATTTCTTGTAATTTGGACTAGATGATCTTCGAGGTCTTTTCCAGCCTAGATGTGATTCTTACCCAGGAGGACGAGAATGCTTCAATATGGCCCTCTACTGCAGGAGCTGTGGTCTGCTGACACTACCCTTGGCTTCTGCCTGGTGAGATCTTTTAAGAGAGGGCTAAGGAGTTGTCTGTTGTCTTCTAGTCTTGCTCAAAGACAAGGGACTTAACATCTTTCATCTTTGATGCAGGATTGGGCCAGTTCCTGGCCTGTCATCCTCTTGCAGCTGCCGGTGCTGCTGCCAGCCCTGCCTTACCCAGGGAGAGCTGCCTCACCCCAGCCCTGCCAGCCCCGGAAGGCGTGTGCTGGGGTGGTGGGTAACTTTTAGGCTTATATTGAAATAGGATGCAGATCTCTTTCTTAGCTTTTTCTGTGCCTTCTGGCTCTTCAAGTGACTTGAGGGACAGAAGTATCTTGCCAGGCTTGTGTAGTAGTTACAGGTCTCTCTCCTCTGCTCTGAGCAGAGAGGAAGGGGTCGGTTCTCTGGAGCGTTCTGCCCTCGGGCTGGGTGTGTACCTCCAGCAGCGAACTGGCAGTAACTCTCCTCAGCGGTTTCACTGAAGAGTCCATCCCCCTTCTCTGGCCATTTCAAACATCGTTTGAATGAAACAAACATGGGGAAGGGCAAGTCAGATAGTGTTTGGGGTAATGATTCAGTTAATCACTCTGGGCTCTCAGGCAGCTGTAGGAAGATCTGGCTGAGTGACTCCTGCTCTTCCCACTATACCAGCCCGGAAGCCAAGACTCTCCCTCCTCAGTATATTTTTGCTAATAAGGAGGAATTTTAGCAATGGATGAGGCAGAGCAAATTAGAGACTGCACTAATGAAAGCAGCTTTATAGGGCTTGCAAATAGGTGTCAGGAGTAAAGCTTACTCTAAGAACACAAAGAGGACTTAAAAAAATCATTGTGCTAGTGTTTTTTTGAGCAAAACACTAGAGCTTTCACAATCCCAACTATGCTTTTATAGAGATGCTTAAGAGGAATGGTTTAAGCTTTCTTGGGATAATCTTGTACAGTGTAAGACTGCCTGCTTTACTACCAGCTCTGCAGTGGTGATGATAGCTTCACGCTATGCTGAGCAGGTGATAGAGATTTGCAGCTTAGAAGCAAAACTAAAGATGAATGCAGTATTAGGAAGGGGGAGATAGCATTGTAGCAGACTGGCAGAGAGCAAATGAAGCTATTAGTCCTGAGAACAGTAGCGATAGAAGAGTAGAGAGTTAGTTATCCTAGCATGTGATTTCCCTTGACAGTGGATTTGGGGAAGTTGGTAAATTCCATTCCCCTTTTCCTAGGCTGTGGCATAAGGGGGTTTAGGCAGTAGTGATAAACGAAGAAAAATCTTGGCCTCGGAGCACTCCGGACTTCGTCTTATTTGCATAACAGTGACAGCCATTTCTACACTTTCTGAAACAGCCCCAGCACAATGGTGTTTGGCAGCAGCGCTAATCATACAGCCCCCGTAGTCCCCGCCCTCTGCGTAAAACTAGGCAGCAACCTACGTGCCTACAGAGCTTATTAGTGAAATGCTCCTTCTGCAGCGTTCCCAAGTAGCTGGAACAGCAGCTCTACCACTACAAAACCCGCTGCTAATTTGCTCAGCACGTGGATGTCAACCACAGACACCTTTGCAGTATGAGAAAAAATACAGAGTGTGGTGGTGGGGACATGGCACTCAGAGCAGATTAACGAAGCAAAGACTAATTGTTTACCTGAAGTTCATCTCCACGATGGGGACAGCACTCCAAAACTGTGCTAATGCCCCCTGACAACAGTGACTGGAACAGTTTTATCACCAGCTGCTGGCAGATACTCTGGGTTCACCTAGGCACAGCGTAGCAGCCACTTCCAGGGCATTTAAGCACCATATGAACAGGTTGTAAAGTAAACTCAGTCATTTGTGTGTCTCCCTGCCTAGGGAAGAACTCCATAACAGAAGACAGCCCTCAGGAGAAGTCCTTTCAGCAAGTACAAACTGTTGTTTACTATTAGCTCACAGCCATCCCAACAGCAAACATGATGATCAGGGCAGTTCTGCTTCACAGACTGTGACAAGTGGTTATTGAGGAGGCAGCCCCCCAGGGACTCTGACCCTGCTGCCTTCAACTCCAATTTCTATATTATTGTCATCTTGATCCTGATTTTCAAGTGTCTTTAGTCTCGGTGGCTGTGGCTAGATCTCATTACATTAAACTAACATAAAGCAGCAACTGAAATTTCACTGCCTGCAGATACAGCACACTGAAAGGTTTGTTGAGATTCCCCCAAGTTCAAGATCAATACAGTTCATAAGAGCCTAACACACCAACTAAAAGATTTAAATCATTTATTTGCACATTCTGTTTTCACACGCCTCAAGGGACAGAAATTTATGATAAGGTTTTATTTGCTCAAACTCCTGTGTCTGCTGGCAACGGAAACAGGCTGAGTGTTTTCCTTTAACCTTCAACTTGGACTTCAGGATAAGGCATTGCAGTGGAGCAGAAAGCTGCAAGGGCTGTCCCAGGGAAGCCTTGATCTCAGAGCTGCCCGCTGCGGGGCCTGGAAGCCCGCTTGATTTGCAAAGAGGGCGCAAGGAGCCAGTATGAAAATAAAATTCTCAGAATTATAAATAGTACAAAAGGAAAAGAGCAGCCGGTGCAGCCTGTCCAAGGCACGGCAGCCCACTGTCACCCACACGTCTCTATGAACTGAGGAGCAGCCAGGGTCTGCCTGGAGGGGCGGTCACCCTCCCCCAGGGCCTGCAATTCCACAGGAGCCGAGGCACCAGGTATTGAACATCCATTCCCCATAAGCAAACGGGGTGCCGAGAGAACTGAGCACAGCTGCCTCCTCCTAAGCAGAGGACTGGGGATGATGCAACGCCTGCACTAAGCGTCTTTCAGGAAGGAATCATGCCTTTATTCCGCTTTCTGTCAGCCATGACTCGTCGATTATGGTTAGCTCTTGTGCTTTTGTTTGCTTCCTTCTTCCTTCGTTCCTGCACTGTTTCCCGGTTCTGCCCGTGTCCCTTCACATTCCCAACAACAGCAGAGTTGTCATGCTTGTGCCTGGAGTAGACAGAAAAAGGACATCACAACATGCACACTGCATGCTTGGGGGGCAAAATACACCGATCCTGCGAAACAAGCGGGTGCAAGGAGTTCAGCTGTCAGGCCTTGAGCCTTGGCTCTCCAGGGCTTCTGCAATAGCTGAGTATCAGCATTAGCCATACAATGACTGTATCCTTCTACACATTGAGTCTGGCAGCTAAAACCAGCCATTAAACTGTTCTGAAATCCTCGTGAGAGCTGTTCAACTCTGGGAAGCTGTGCTCTCCAAGATCCTATCTTGCACAAGGTTCTGCTGCTTATGATAAAGGGACATGCCCACCCATTTGATGGGATAGAACAACTAGCAGTGAAGTAAAAGCTGGCTGAGGAAGTTACCACCATTGTGGTAGTCACCCTGATATACAGGAATGTTAAGGAACAGGTATACCCTCAACAATTCCAGTCAGCAACAAAACACCTGCTAACTGCAGAGCTATGGTTTCACCCCACAGAGGGAGATGCTTACTTACCCCTTCCTCGCAAGGTAGGCCAGCCGCCTGGCTTCAGCTCTCTCCCGCAGCACAGCTGGATCCTGCACAAAATGGTCCTGCCATGGGAAGGAAGGAGAGGTCAGCAAACTCATCAGAATCATGCAAAAGGCTAGAGCAGGAGGTGATTCTGTTGGACCATGGAACAGAGTCATTGTTCATTATCTCTTCCAGCTGAGCCAGCAGCGTTGGTTGTCATTGACTCTAAATACAAAATCTGGCAGAAAAACTGAGACTTCTTCCCACACCCTACCTCTGCCAGCAACACCATCAACATCACTATTTTCAGTATATCCATGGCAACAGAGCATTAGTGACCCTCAGAGTGTTCTGCTGGCATTATCTGCCTATGGAATAAGAGATTAAACCTCTCCATGGAGTAAGTGTCATTGCTCCAGTATGGTTAACCTAGGAAGCAGCGGATGGCTGTACTCAGGGGACATTTCACAGTCCAGCAGACTGCAGAAGTAGCCACTCTGAAAAGCAGCTCACTTTCCACACTGCTGTTAAAAGATTCACTCTCTGAAAGAGGAAATCTGCTCCATATCGCTCTGCAAGTGAAGCAGATAAGACATATGGTAAATCTTAACGCAGCTCCAACTACAAACTAAATGTCACCTTTGTTCTTTCCTTTTCAGCTTCCTCCTCCTCCTCCTCTTCATCCTCTTCCTCTTCGTCCTGTCCTTCCTCCTGTCCTTTAGGTCTCAAGACCTGGGGAATTGTGAATGGCCTGAGAATTAAGACATAAAACAGTCAGCAATGAAGACAGTAGTACAGCCACAAACATTTCACTGAACTGCACATCCTTTCTGGTTTGCAACGTCTTTCAAAAATTAGAATCTACAAATTTCATGGGCTCGTTTCTGAAAAAATAAATAAAAAAGAGACCTAATAGCTAATGACACATTTAGTATGGGCAGTTAACGAACACATATTCTTCACTGGGGAATGTTCACTATGAAGTTGTTACTGAAAATAATAATAGTTAAAAAAAGGAGCAGGTCAGGAAAAACCTGAAACCTCACAAGGAATTTCTTCAAGGAAACAACTGCTTCCTCTCGTAGAAGAGGATCCAGGCACAGCCCCAAGGCATTAGTAAGGAGTACACTTTGCTAGGCTTGAGCTCACCAGTCAGGGAGCATCTGTTGTACAAAGACAAACCCTCAGACCTCAAGCTCAAACTCAGACAGAAACATTAATGTTCAGAAAAGTGCTGTGCTCTAAATCCTCCATGACTGGTCAGTGGTTATCCATGGAGCCCCCTTTTCATTGCTGTGCCCCAGTTTCATACAAGGGGAAATACTTGGAGAAATCCATCAAGCTTTATGAATCACCCTGAACACAGAGAGCAGCAAAGGGCCTGAGGGGTTCAGGCAGAATTTACCACATGCCTGTAGCTCTTCTTTAATATATATAGGGGTGTGTGTGTGCTTAAATGATATTGGAATTCAGATCCACCATTCCACTGTCAAAGAAATAAATGTTAAAGCAGAAAAGACTTTGTTACTTCAAACCTATAGATCTAGCTTTCAGCAGTAACATCCACTAATTGTTCCTATTGCCTCTCTAGGAGCAGTGAGCACTGAGCACCTGAAAAAGGGGAAAAGACGCAAGTGCCACACTGTTACAGGCAAACACAAAAAGGATTTAAATTGAAGCCTCACCATGCTTTAGGAGGGGAAAAACAAAAAAAAAACCAAAAAAAAAGGAAAAGGGACAAAGGAACCCCAAAGATGCATTTTGGTTTGAGGTTAGAAATGGTGGCATCTTCCTAACACACCAGAATTCAAAAGGCCACTTTCAGAAATGTTAAACCAGCTTTTAAAACATGTTTTTTATCTCTAGCTCTTACTTCTAAAATATTCTACAACTCCCATCCCAAACTAACCGTTTGCTTCCTAAAAGCTAATTGTGTCCAGCTGTCAGTCACTGTGCAGAGTGCTGTGCGGTCCATCAGGGACTGAATTCCAGGCATCAGCGCTCTGAGATGTCAGAGGGGGCTGGCAAGGAGAAGTAGTCCATCTCTATAATTTTCCAAATTTTGAAGTTTTCCTTTGCTAACCCACCATTTTACATTGCCCAGCTACACTCAATCCTGATTAGTCAAGATAGTCCATTTTCCCCTGCTGCAGGGTAGTTTTCTGAAAACGGAAGCACTGCTGAGTGCAAGTTCCAACACAATGGCAAATTCCCTTCTTAGATTTGTTAATTAGTTGAGGCAACGGCTGTCCTGCAGACACAGAAAGCAGAAGCCTGAGAAGGCCCTGGGTGCATCCCATAGCAACACTCCCTATCAACAGGAGAAGAGAGACTCAAATGTTACAGAGTCCCAATGTTACAGAGAAAGCAGCAGAAAAAGGGGTGGTTTGAAGCATGCACGTCCTCACTGAGAAACAGAGTCAAAACCCAGTGTTGAACGGGTTTGTTCAAGCCAGACAACTCTAGGTGGTGATTCCCACCAACCCATTCCCTGGTGCCACAGCACCTACCTCCTACTGATCAGCTCATCATCTGAGTCAGCATCATTTGCCCCCACTTGGTTTCCATCATAAGTGTCATCGTACTCGTCTTCATAGTCCTCTCTGTAGAGCTGAGCTTCCCCTGGCTGCACAGGGATCTCCTCCACAATCACGCTGTACTGGCTGTAGCGCTCCTTCTGCTCAGCAACCAGGCGTTTGTCGTTCAGCAAACTCCTGGTCGTGTCCTTCTCCCTCCTGCACTCCACAGCACGGGAACAGAGGGGCAGATACAGAAAGGCAGCGTAAAGATCTAGGGAAGTTACTTTTTTTACTAAGTGGAAGGTGAAGCAACAGAAGTCTGATCTCAAACTCCACAAGCACTACTTAAGCATACCTATTTCCCCTCTGATTTACAACAGGGCTGTTTGTCTGGCTACTAAAACTGTCCACTCCTGGCTTGGAACAAAGTAATTTTTAAACAGAAGCCCAGCAAGATTACACAGCAGATAAGAAGAGGAATTGGAGACTGCCACTGCCATCTGAGACAGAAAGGAAGCTTTTACAGGAGGCCAAATGCAATTATACTCAAGTTGAAATTTGGCCAATATCCAAACAACACAAGTAGTCCCATGAATCTTGAATGGCAAGCTGCTAGGGCTAAGACTCCAGTCTCCAAGACAGCTCTGCAAGGCCCAGAGTGCCCTCTAACACCATGCTGCAGTATCGTCTCACTGCGGTAGCACGCACAGCTGCAAATCATGGGCCAGGGCTGCATTAGAGTAACTGCTGCACAGACATGTATGTTCCTGTAGTCAAGAACCTCATCTTAGAAATGCGAGTTGTAAAAGATGAATGTAGATGGAAAGAGCCAAAAATTTACCAGTGCAGCAAGTAAGGATTAGAATAAGCACAACTAACAATGAAAAGAACAAAACAGAGGTGGAATCAATCACTAGTCTACTATCTCAAAGCACTGCATTTACAAATCTTTTTTAAAGATATTTAGGAAGCAAGTAAATTACAATCATTTTAAAGAAGGAAAGAAGGGAAGAGCAAGAAACAGAATTTTGCCAGAGGTATTAAAAACCAGCCACTGCGATACTGTGTCTCAAGCTGCACAAGCATAAACTCTTTGAAGTCCCATTTTTCAGACCAGCCAAGTACATCCTCACAGAAAAGCAACAAGGGATTCCGCTGTCAAGTATTCACAGGACAATGTGCAGTCCTCAAAGTCTAGGAGGAACATGCATCAGTGAACTATTTGGCATCTGGATATTATCAGAGAAAGAACCTGTCCAAAGCAAACTGTCAGTGACTCAAGGATGGATAGGCTTACGTGACATACTAGCAAGCACTGGGGAAGTGATCTAAGCAGCCTGATTTTCATTAAGAATCTCAAAGCAAAGTAACACTGCAGATAGATGTGGTTCTCCTCTCTTCCATGACTCACTCTGTTACATACCTGCATTTAGCTGCAAAATGCCCTACAAGGCATGGGGTTAGTTCACACATACCTAGGCTGGGATAACAGCTTCAGCATGAGACTGAACTAAGTATATTAGATAATTGTTTCCTGCTGAGCTGGTCTGATGACTGCAGAAGAGCTGCAATGAAGTGTTTCAGACACCGATTCCAGGAAAAACAGCGGAACAACTCCTCTAGTCCCATGGTGTTCAGGACATGCTCCGACTTCAAGAGACAGATTCAGCTAGCAATTATGGCTGGACAGGCACAGACAAGCGTGATCACTTTTCAGGATCAGCAGAGAATCACGTATATGCTAGTACGTTCATTTCCTCATGCTTCTGTCCCTCCTCATCCTGGTGTGGCTTTTTCTTTCACATTAACAGTCCCTGCCCCAAATTGCTTCCACATATCCACAGAGCAGCTAGTGCAATGGGACTCGACCTGATCTGGCTCTTGAAGCACTACTGCAATATCATGCTTAGGCAGCAGCAGCACTATAAACACAAGCAGAATTTGATGAGCAAAAGATTTTAAGAAGGAGAAAAAAAAAAAGTTTAAAAAATACTGATACAATTTGAAGCCAAAGCAAATCTCAAACTGCCTAGGAGAACCCTGTTACCCCAACACTTGGGTAAAACATCAGGCTTCTTGCTTGTAGAACAAGGACTACTGAGGAAGTTGCACTTTGAGTGATGAAAGGACACTCTTCATATTTATGGAGTTGTGAATGTTAAATCCTAGAGAGCAAGGTACTATAAGCTTATCCTTTGACTTAGGTATGGTCAACTTTGGGCATAGGGTGTACATTGCAGATCACAGCCAGTTACCTCCATATTTTAAAAACCCCTCAAAACACAACTAACATGTCTGGAGTCCTCCAGAAAGTGTTCTCAGCATAAGAACTGTTTTAAAATGAAGACACAGCCTGAGGGAGGCCAAGAGACACCAGGAACAGCAGCAGTAAGAGGATAATCCCAAGAGGTCATGTAATAGTACAGCAGAAGAGCTGACAACTGTCCCAGGGAGTGGTGTTACCATTGGAGAGCAGGCAGAGGCTCCCTGGCAGCAGCCAGAAGACAATGTCATGGGAGCAGGGTCCCATAGCCCAACTCAAGGATGACTTAAAAGCTTTTAAAGCTCTCCAAGTGATCTGCAGAGGGAGCTCCAAGCAGGGTTATTCCATACCCTGCATGCACTGTGCTGAACTCAGAGTGCTCTCGGGCTTTGTTACCCACATGGGCAAGACTTTGGGGAGATGGGAAATAACCAAGCACACCTGTGCACAATGTCTTGCTGACAAGGTGCCTGCCTGCACTCTGAGCAAGGCAACATGATGAGGAGAGAGATCGAGTCTATGAATTCTTAGCTATGGACACTTCAAAAGTCATTGCCTTGGCCAGAGAGAAATTATTTTCTTGCCTAGCCAAGCCAGAATAAATTCTATGGCAAAGCTACCGAGAAGCTGTTTGTCCGGACTTCAGGACAAAAGTGGTTTTCTCCTAAGAGTCTGATACAGCTTTGCATCCAAAACCTTAACTGGGAGTTCCCAGGGTCACATGGCTCAGTCTCCAGCCAGACTTTTACTTACATTCTGTGTAAATACGTACAGATATACAGATCACACTTGGCTGGTTAGAGAAAGAGTTTAAGAAGAATTTGAAACAAGTCAACCATATTATAAAGATACAGTTGACACCGGTGGGAGCAGCAGGGCAATGCCCTAACCAAAATTTGCACAGTGTGGCACAGCACAGAATGCCAAACTAGGCAGAAGGCAAAGGAAAAGCCTTTCTGCAGGAAGCTTACAGCAGCACAAACAACAAAAGTAGTCTAAGCCACTTGAGCATCTTCAGGTTTTGAAGTAGACAGATGTTGAAGCTTCACCTGGATCTAAACCATATCATTATTTATTCTCAGTTCTGAGTCACGACCCCAGGCTCATAGAGATGGTTGCTTTTCAAGGTTTGTTGTTCAGTACAGGTTTAACATTAAGACCAAGAAGCAAGTGCCTGACATTACAAATGAGCTTGGCAGAGCAATCTCTAGCAGCATACAGAGGAAAGCCAATTAGGAAAAACACTAACTGAAACCAACCTCCTAATAATATTTAATTTTACTTTCCCAGAGAAACAGAAGAAACAGGTGGAAACATTTTTGATAAGCCTTACCCCCTGCCAACAAATTCCTGTGAGAGGTTTGTATGAGAAATAAATTTGCAGGTTTGTAGATATTTATTGCTCCTGACAGACAGGGTTAATTAAGGGTGCGTGATACTCACCGCTTGCCTTTTTGTATCCGAGAAACATCCACTGAATCCCTACTGAAAACATCAAACTCATCATTCTGGAAAACATTATAGCGAGAAGTGACTAGGGGAGTAGGGTCTGGCTTCAGCTGCCTGTTAAAAAAAAAAAAAAGAAAAAAAGAAAAAAAGAAAGAATAAAAGCAAGGGTGAACTAAGGAAGACCAAGTCCTCTCCTTCCTAAGACCTTGGTTTATTCTTTGTCAGCCTCAAAGTCATCCACAGCATGCCAAGATCCTCTTCGTGGTTCTGGCTGACTGGGTCATGGACTGCAATTCCTTCATTTCATAGCCACACTATAGTACGTGCACAATCACTACATGGCATTGGTCTAAGATAAAAGGCACGGTTTTCAAAGCTTATCTTTTGTGGGGAAACTAAAGCAACTTACAGAAATCAAAAAGAAAATTCTTCTGTTCATTTAAGAATAAATAAAACTGTACAGCAGCATGGAATATTCAACAGACTGCCTGGTCTCAAAACAGTGACTCAGTAAAGCCAAACACTAAGTATGATGAATTATATGCTGGAAAAAATTCCAATAATTTGCCGTTGTTGATTTCTGGATATTTATCTCCCTATGGTTCCTTCTTAATTCTTTCTCAGGGTTCCAGGTTTATGTTTGTTCAACTTACAAGTCAAAAGACCATTATTTTTACATTCATTTTGTTGGTGCTGTTCGCTCAGCTGGGCATATGAAAATGCTGCTGTGCTCACTTCTAAAATCAGCAGTGATCAAAATTCTACATTTGCTATTGAACTGACAGTTTTGTTTCAAGATGCAAAAGGCAGGAAAAAAATCCAGCCCCATCTTCTGTAACTGCTGGCTGTGCAGAAAAAATCCCCAGCCCTTCCAAAAGCCCACCCCACGTGATTTGTGACAAAGTCAGCAGATCTGACTGTGAAAGCGTGAAGATTGTTGCAAAACTAAGATTTTTTACATCATTTTTCTGATAAAGATGCATTCCTTTTTTAATGCAACAATGAGACAGTCTGCTCATTCCTCCATGAAATGTGAACAAACAGCACATTCACATCCTGACACTCAGTCAGAAACTGCTGTTGCAGCACAAACACATGCTAGCAGCTGCAGACAAACTAAAACAACTCAATTCTACTGCCAGCTATAAACCCTACATCCCATGTACAACCCAGAGAAGCAAGCAAAAGCCTGGCAAGTTTGTCAAAGGGTAGATAAAAATGGATCTGATTTGCTGTTTCCAAGCTCTCTCTGGTTTAACTTCAACAGCAAAACAGTAGTCTGTCAAATACCATATTTGACCCTGCACATTGAATTTCAGCTGAATTAGTTCCTTTGAAGATGCCCTTTCCTGCAGGACAGCTAGGATTTTAACACCTATGACCCTGTTCTCTGCAGCAAAGTAACTTTTGAAGGCAACACATTCAATTGCCTGGCCCAAGTTAAGCCAGTGTCCTCATGATGGAATTTTAATGGTTCTTATTTGAGCATTTAATGTGCAAGTATTTTTGTTCCCGTCACAAAACACAACCCAGCACCTGCTCTACTGAAATGCTGAGCAGTGAACATTCCAGTTCTCTGCAGGGACACAACGAGGGCAGAAAGTGAGTGGCAGATGGAAATGAGAAGCTCTTGCTGCAGCTATCCACCCCAAGAAAACACACATGCAACTTCTTAGAGCTCTACAAGTGTCTAACCTTCAGTAAGAATGATGTTAAATGATAACACACAAATAAAAGGCATCAAAGCCATGCCAGAAGTTGTCCCACACCTTTGCATTGTTCGATCCAGCTTATCCAAGTATGGCACCAGCTTATCTTCTAGAATGTTGTTGATCACTTGCTCCGCATTGTAACTGTACTCTTCCAGGCAGGCCAGGATGAAGCCCTCACCAAGGTCTGGCAGCAAGTCTTTCACTTGAGAGATCAGAGAGTCCAGCTCCACCCCTGACACCTTGGCAATGGGCGCAGCAGCTGCACCAGCACACTACATGTACCAAACAGAATTGGTGGCGTTACTGGAAAGAGTCAGCAGCTGAGAGAAGCCACGTTAAAAAAATGGAAAGCAGCAATCTGGGTTATCAGACTTTAAATACAAATAAGTCAGAGACTGAAGTCAAAAGAAATCAGCCAAGTTTTTTACACTACACAAGGTCTATGACACAGACTTGGGCACACAACTACTTTTGTCTGTCCCTGAGACAGCAAGGATACCCTGGAGAATCCTCTCCTCAAATAACACGAGCTGTGTATTTAAAAAATATGCACATGAACTACAGCGATGAAGCAAAGTATTTGAATAAGCCACAGCAACAGGAATCCTAGGCAAATGGGACTTAGAAGCAATTTGCTCAAAGATAAAACTGGGATTCAGGTGTAGCTTTGGTTTTCATTTCACAAGGCACATGGGCTGCACTGAAGTCTAGCAAATGTAAGAAATGAGACTAAATCTCATGTAATCCCCAGAAGCAAGCAAACCAATCCTCTCTGTGAAGACGAATGAAGGACAGAAAGAGCAGAGCCCAGCTCTACTCACCTCATCCTCTGATGCATATGCAGCCCCAAGCTCTTCCATGTCCTCAGCAGTGCTCTCTGCTATTGCTGATGCTCCATTAGATGCTGCTGGTGGTGTTGGATCTTTAACAACTTGTGCTTTTTTCCTGTCTACCCCTTCCCACGCACTTTCCACTGCTTGGAGGATATAGGCTGTCCTGGTCTCATCTCTAAGAGGACAGCATTAAGGACATTTCTAGATGCACATATTCAGACCTTGCCTTGAGGTAACTATGCTATTTGCAGCAATGCCCAAGACTGTGACTACATCAACATTCTCCCCACGACCCCTTTTTTTCTTTTTAGAGAAAACTTTCCATCACTCGTTGCCAGTCATGCAGCTTAAACCAGAGGCAGCAACAGTGGAAATGCCACAGGCGTGAAGGAATCTAAGAGCAGCCAGGTCTGCAAAGCCCCAAGGTGACAGTGAAGGATACAGTGTGGAGGATGCTTGCTGAAGCAGACTGACATCATCCTCAACAGGAAACAGCTCGTCATAGTCACGGAGAAATCTGAAAATGCAGAAGCAAATTTAGTCAGTTCAACTTAATAAATTACCAGCAGACCTGTCACACACTACTGTCCCTGTCATGCCACTTTGACTTCCTCACTGCTCAGCGAGGAAGACATATAATTTCTCATGCAATACTGGATTCCAGTGCATGTTGCCATGTCTGATTTTGTTCCCATTATACTGCAGCAACACTTCTCCCCAAGTCATCAGAGCCAGTTGCAACACTCCTCATGATGTTAAGACCTGTAACCCAGTGTTGCATTACAGAGAAAATATGGTTTATGATTTGAACATGATCAGAATGACAGCACTGTCAGGAGGACAAGATCAAATTCCCAGTTCTGCCACTTACTTTGCATCCTCAGCATTAGCACTTAATATCTTTCTGGTCTGGTCACCCCACTTGAAAAGCACAGATCAGTAATAATAGTCTAACTTGTCAAGGTAGCTAATAGCTAAATTGCTATCCTCCACTTTGAAAGCCTGGATTAAAGAGAGTGAAGAATAACATTCTCCAGCGTCATGCAATATCCTACTCACCTCTACAGTGCAGTCTGAAATCCTCTCACAGCAGTTCTCCCAACTAGTTAGAATGATTTCTAACTCCCAAATGCATCATAATGCCTCATAACAATGTCTCAGGCAGTTCTATTGTAAAGAATGGAAGAGGAAGGCAAGCTGACCCTCCCCTTGGGCCTGTTTTCAGCCAGACTCACCTCCTTTCCTGAAGCACCGAAGTGAAGATCTGTAGAAATTCCTCAATAAAAGGCTGAATATTCTCAC
The DNA here is from genome assembly GCF_003259725.1 of Athene cunicularia. NCBI lineage: Eukaryota > Metazoa > Chordata > Aves > Strigiformes > Strigidae > Athene > Athene cunicularia. Next base: position 1,555,094 of record NW_020799121.1, on the reverse strand, counting down.
AGCTGCAGAAAACAATGGCACAACAGTGAAACACTCAGTGTGGTAAGCCTACCACATTGCACAATCTCCCCATTCTGTCTCACTAGCCAAACTAGTCACATTTATACATCAAAGGAAAATCCCACTTGAAAATAGATTTCAGACCACATTTTGGCTTTCACAGGAGCAAAGGGTCAAATGGAAACAAGTTTCTTTTATGGCTTCAGCAAACATTTAAGCCAGCTAGATCTAAAGCTGTATCACAGTATTACAAGACTTGAGACAGACTTTACAAATCAGTTTGATGCCTCAGACTTGCAATAAGCAGAAAAGGGTGTGTAGCGCTTTTGTAATTGTGCTCTTATTATATGCCTTGCGATTATAGCAGTGAATGTCCCAGAAAGTATGTGCTAACCTATGTAAGAACACATGCCAAGCAAACTCCTATTGCAACCTTTCTGTTATAATGCCTAAACCTCCCATTGCCGCTGATGCATCAAGCCTCACAGCAAGACAGAACACTCTCCGAAGTAGATCAGTGTTAAGAAAAACATATTTCTCTAGAAGCCAGACACATTTTCACAGTAGCCTCAGCTCTTGTCAAACTGGCAATGAGTTTCTGGAGCTGTCCTTTCCTATCTCTGAAGTATATATAGTCCTTAATACTGTGGAATCTGAACACGTTACACTCTTTGGTTGATTTGTACTTTCAATATTCCTCAGGTAAGCGAGGGTAAGGCAAGACTGCTATTGCTCCTTTACAGACTGGATTTACAGCACACACAGATTTGGTGGTAAAAGCCCAGGTCTCAGAGGAAGTCAAGGAATGAAATCCAGGGGTCTCATAAGAAATTTCACCAACAGACCCTCCTCATCTTCTTGGACAACTCTACTGATATCAAACCAGGGAAAATATTCAAGCAGAACAAGAGCTGCTGGGACCAGTAATCTACAAAACCTGTAACAAGTACAGGCAAAGAGAGCCCAGCCCAAGGGAGCACTAGCCTTGCAATCAAGATCCAAGTTCTTGGCTCTGTCCACAATATGCAGCGGGACTTTGGGTCATTTCAGTTCATTTCTCTATTTTAAAATAAGGATAGTTATACTTGCCTTCCTTTTGAGATTACTCATAGATCTATCAGTTAACCATTTTCACAATAGCAAGGGGGGAAGAACTAGGTCAAGGCATCACTATCTAGATTTTAAATTACTGTTTTCAGTGATCTATAACACTGCATCACTTTTATTATGGCATCTCAGTCAAGGTGTTTACACACACCATTAGAATTTGCATCTCTGTCATAAACCGAGTTTAGAAAGCTCGTTGGACCACAGCATTATCCCACTCTAGCGGGGTCAACACACAGCTCACCTCACCAATTCTAAATCATACAGCTTCATCTGGAACATTCCTGCTGAGCAGGACAACAGACTTTGATGGGAGCCAAAGTCTTTGGCTACAACCCCAAAACAAACAGCAGTATCTGTTCATTTTCTCCAGTAAATCTGAAAATGAGGAAACAATCTCCCCCACAACAGCAATCAAATAACTGGCTAGTATCACAGAGCCCAAGTGCCAATACCTGCTTTCTAAGATGGGCTGCAGACAGACTTGGTTTATTAGGATGTGAAAAGCTTCTATCATCTTCTTTCTGGAATGCGAAATTCTCCTCCATAAATCAGCAAAAACACTTCAGAGAGAGTAAAAAGACATCGTTGGTGTCAGCACAAGAGATCTGAATCTTCAACACACCTTTACTCCAGAGTTAACACTCTAGAGTAGGAATTTCATTAGCATAATCATTTCTTTGCTCTAAAGACTTGCTCTATAGATTAGAGCCGTTTCATAGTAATTAAGGAAAATCCATGCCCTAAACAAAATTGGTCTCAATCACCAATTGTCCTGACAGCTAGACACATGATTATCTCAACTGTACCAGGTCAGTCTGTGCCTTAAAATGAGACCAATCTATACATGGAGATATCATTCGTGTTTTCACAATGTTACAATCTGAATGCATCTCCCATCAAATTTCTTCTTAGACAGCAGTGAAAGAAATCATTAGTCACCCTACTGCCCAGGAAAATTTAGAATTAGAAAAGCCATATCTTAAGAGTTCTTTGAAGCAGCATAAAAAAAGATAGAAAGATTCCACAGAGGTGGGTAAAGCAGCATGAAGTGAATTTTTAACTAAGCCCTGGGAGAGCCTTACTGAAATGGCAAGCCTTTGAAGACATTTTCACCTGTTATCCTCATAGTGCCTCTTCTTAATTGCAGATTCCAGCTCAACAACTGCCAATTCATAAAATGAAGCCAATCTGTAGAAAGGGGCAATAAGACAGTAACTGTCAACTGACGTTTCAAAAATCATCTGGTAAAAGACAAATCAAATGGTTAACGTCCTTAAATTCTTCTCACTAGCAGTACTCATTAGCATTACCCCATTTTTGTTACTTGTTCCCTGAAACACAAGCAAGCAAATGTGCACTAGACAAAGAGCAGCACTCTAAGGAAACCATCAAAGTATGTTTGAAGATGTAGGCAAAGAAATGCATTTGAAAAGCGCCATGCTACCCAACAGAAGAACCATCTGCCCAACTGAGAAACACCCCAAACACAAATCTGCAGTCTGCAAAAAGCTGATATGCCTGAGTTCATCCTGAAAAAGCCCCTCCTACTCCAATATTCTTATGGCCCTATCTTGCTGTATATCTTGGGTATGAAACAGGGTATGATTTCCAATAAAGTCCTACCGGTCTTGCTATTCAGATCTGCTCTAGGTGGGCTCCAGTTTAACATTTCCCATGCCAGGCAGCCCACACAGACCCTTTCCATTAGGAGTAGAGCACCAAGAGATGCTGAGAAACACCCTCACAGAGTAACAGCCAGTACTGCTTCATCAGTAGCTAGATGTTACAAATAAGGGTTTACAGCACTTTGCACAAAAGCCAAGCTGAACTGATGAGCAGAGGCTCCATTAGGAACATTATGTCCATGTCTCATATTAACAGCCAAACATGTTAAATGAGTATTCTTGAGGCAAATGTAGCAGAAGCTGGTTGATACTTTTAGTCAGGGGGATAAATTAGCAAGTGCCAACAGACTGATTCAGACTCAGAGGTTCCAAAAAGATGACACGTAAATCAGTTTTCCCTCCCCACACTCCAAAGACCCAGCCATTAGTCCATACTGAGAAGTAATGACAAGGTTGCTGTGGTCCCACTGCACAGAGATCAAGACTGTTTTAGCACATCTCTGACATCAACAGTAGAATTAAAAGCAAAAGGCTTTCCTCCTCTGAGTAACCAAGGATGTAAGCAGTGCTGCTTGCCAATCCAAACAGCCACCAGCAGTCCACCAATCTGCTCTTCTTTCAATAACCAACTCAACAACACCCAAAGAGGACAGAAACCTACACACCCCAGAGCGGCATTACTCAACCTGTGGTCCATAAACCACTGCCAGCTCTAAGACTTCAGAGGTCTGCAACATGATTGGAAACAAAAGCAAAATACAAATGTGTGTTCGTTCACACTAACAAGCAAACAAAACAGGGGAAATAAGGGCAACAGATTAACAATCCACTTGGTCCTAAACAAAGGCTGTTATGGCAAGACTCTACAAGATGATCAGGGGGGCTTAAAACACCTGGAGCACACCAGGTTAAGCGCCACTTGAGGACTTGTAGCCTCTGCGGGAACACACTCTGCTGCCTGGTCTTTGAGACCATCCTGACTCATCACCACTGTGATCCAGAGTTAGACAGGGAGTTAGCAGTCACCCCAGCTGCGACAGTGCTGGCTTGTCATCCTTTCCCAGACACTCAGCTTTTTCCAAACCTCAATAATATTCTCTAGCATAAAACTTGGGCATAATATCAAACAGAAATGTTTATTTTCAGACCTTGATGGACTATCACTCTGAAACACTTTCTACTTCCTTTGCTTTGGGTCCTATGGCAGGAAGCTCTTTATGTTCACAACTCTTCTGCTCATCCCTCTCCACTCTTTCCAAAGCACACCAAGTACTGTTTAGCTGGGTTTTGAAATCTTCATGGCTGCTGGCTCTAGGATCACTCATACATAATGATGAGGGTGAACAGAGACAAACTCTAGATGTCCCTATATTCATTTTTTATTATTCTATATTCCTGTCAGTGTGAACCTAGCAGCCTCTAGTCGCATTAAATCTATCTATGCTTTTAACAATGAAGGGACTTGGACAGGACACAGCAGCACATTCAGTATTTTTACTTTGCCAAGACAAGCTCTGTCTGCAGTCCAAGATGTACCTGTAACAAAACTCATGTTTTTGGAAGGTCTGGCAAGCCAACGGGAAGACATCAAGAAATGCCCAGAGTGTCGTGCAAGTGTCACATAAGTACATCACAATATCCTTCAGCTCCTGAGAGAGAAAGAGCAATTACTGAAAGCCAGAAAAGTTTTCCTAGGAACACACTGTAAGTCACTAACAGGGACACATCATGTTCAGACCAAGACTTTTTCCTGACTGCACAAAGAGAGACTGCTATCAGTTATAAACACATTACATGTTACTGGGTCTAGAGTCAGACACCTCTACTAAAACTTCTATCCTTACAGATCTATAATGCAGTCCCAGCTGCTCACTCCCATTAAAGATTCTGTAAATTATGAGAATCCTCATCATATCCTGTTTTGGACAGTGGCTTTGTCCTCAATATGTTTTCCACATACAGTATTCTTCCCCATCGAGCTGGAATCACCGCATAGCAGTAATACAGGCATTAGAGGGAGGATTTCTGTGGTTCATTTCAGTGCAAGATGCACTTTCAGGGTAGCTGTAACTCCTGCCACAAATTGTATGACTAAGATTTTGTAGAAGACCATGCTCACTGACATGTGGCTGTCTTTATACAGCATCCAGCACAAAAAAAAAAAAAAAAATCCCTCTTAATTATCTAGAGTACACTGTTGTTAAACAAACATTTCTGAAGAAAAAAAAAAATCAACTCTGATCACTGTCAGGGTTACATGGAGACTTGTGCTGGATACTCCATAACATTACTTACAAGCTGTTTAAGCAAAAAAGATGCCAAGTTTAAAAAGAACCCACAATACATGGATATGGCTGAAATGCACACAAGCAAAGCATTAACGGTAGAAAGGATTTATCGTAAGTCATATGACAAACAGTGAGACAATGACAAAGAACCACGTGCTGTATGAGCCACAGGTATCTGGGAAGAGAATGACCCTCTGGTCTTACTGCTCCATGGGCCGTTTAGCCTGCAGGAGTACAAACAGTAAAGTGCAAGAGGCAGTGGTTCTACCTGGAGGGGCATGTTCCCTGGGGTCACACTGACTTTTTCTTCCAACTTCTGGGGCTCAGCAGAGGCTCCTTCACACTGCAAACCACACTTATGCAAAATATTGTTGAACACCTAAACCAAGAGAACAGAACAGTGTTAAAACAGATGGGAGAAAGCAGTGGGACATGTTTTATCATGTCAGCAATCACTGTTATAACGACATATGCAGTGTGGGACTATTTCCATAGAGCATGGAGCTGTGTAAGATGAAAGCTGCAACAGACTCTTGCAGGCTACAGCAAGAAGGGCCACACCACGCTTCTGAAATGCCATGCAACTTGCAAGTCATGTAAAGTGGAGATGCGTATGCCTGTGATGCCAAGACGGGGATTGCAGCTAATCCAAAGCCTTAGATATGTGAGAAAAATCAGCCAGCAAGGCCAACACTGGGAGGACATGTGGGATCCCTATTTGCAAAAGAGCACTGGGACAGCTGGGAAGTTAATACCATCTCCTGCTTATGAGCTAGTCCCCAAGCCTTCCTGCCCTCTCCCCTGAGATAGCAGGACAGATTTTGTGGCTCTTGTTTATGGACAAAGAATGTGGGGAGAAGCTGATAGAATTAGGTTCTGAATTGCTAACAACCTTTGGTGTAGGACTGGCTTAAAAGCAACTTCCACTGCATTTGCACCTTGAGAGATCTATCAAACCCTTCTCTCAGAAGTATGTGAATGGGTGGCTAAAGGTACTGAAGTTGCATTCTTGAGATTAATGTTACTATTCTACAGGGCATGTAAGCTCCTAAACCTGCACAGGTATCAACTTCTTTCAGTGACAGTGTAAGCACATAAATACTTTTATGAACTAGTAATGACACATCTTTCTTTGAGCTGTTATTATCCATACACTTGAGACACCGTGGCATCACCCTGCAATGCTTACCAAAACACTGTAAAGAAACCAGTGTTCTGCAGAGAAACTGCCCCAACATGGTACATCACAAAAAGCAAATGGAATCTCTGCTCTCCTCCCCAGTAATTCATTTGAAGGTTTGGTCTTGCATCCTAGAATATTTTTTAAACATGATACCACCTCTGAGATTTACCTAACAGTTTCTTAACACATGGGAAAAAAAGAAGAATGTGCGTTTCCAAGAAGTTAAGTGACATTACAGGTGCCTTGGGGTAAATTGTAAAATGGGTTTGCTTACTTTTGTGCATAGGTGAGCTTTGTGAGGACAGAAATATGACATAAACATGATGTTTTCAGGGCACAAAGATGTCAAGACCCCTTGATTTCCCCTTCAGGTTAAGCGTGAATCCTGCTTACCGAGTCTGAGGAATATAAAAGCTGTTTATAAAAATGAAAGCTTAGACATGGAGAGGTGCTAAATACCTTTTATATCGCAACATTGAATCCCTTCCAACAGATTTTCATTCACTCCTGAGAACCTGCAGTGTGGATGCTAACCCATTCATACTACATCAAGTCTTAGCTACCTCTCGTGGTCTCTGTTTTGTTGTTTCAAGTTTCAATGCTTCCCCCGCTTGGGGGAGGGGATACAAAGAATACTTTTGGAACCACCTAATGAAAATTCCTTGAGATTAACTGCAGAGAAGGCCAGAAGCTGAAGGAAGGTAATAGCAAATCAGTTTTAGATAAATGTTCAAAACCTACCTGACACATATTAGCATGAACTAGAGAAAGTAAGCAATAGCAAATAGATTCTGCTTGCCTATGACCACATTTGGTCCCTTTCACCCTCTAAGCCATGCCACATTTCCAGATGAAATCTGAGCAGGCCAAGCAGGAAAGCAGTACCTGGAGGACAGTGGGCAGAGTTTCGTCTAGGTCACTGAAGTAACTTGGTTGCTGAGTGAAGATATTTTCTGAGAAAAGAGGGGGAAGGAGACCATTTGCCATTAGTTCAGGCATTCATGCCAGCAAGGAAATCTGCACCAGAAGATGTACTTGTATTATTACTGACACCCCCACCCCCTGGAGCTAATAACCATTTAGGACATGGGCACAGGCTCACTTCTATAAAGCTGGCCCATCAACTCTTCAGTGCAGCTGAAGAACTGGTAATGAGAATATGCTCATCAGAGCAGAGCAAACGAGATGTTAGATCATTCATGCCCCAGAGGCTGAACCAATGAATAATGCAAATACTATCGCTAAACATTCCTAGTTCCTTTATTTGACAACTGGAGTTGACTTTTAATTACTGATAGCAGCTCAGCATACACTGGAAAATGTTCTGCAGAATATTTCTTAAAGGTAATGAGGCTTTAGTAATACCTGCTATTATATTACTAGGACTTCATTATCTTTACAAAATACTTCACTGAGTAATGGCATACCATAAATCCTCACCAAGTAAGCACAGAAGCTCCCTATTTTCCTCTGAATTAGTCTTCTGACAACAAAAATTAACAGAGTCCTCCAGCAAGAGCAAAGGTAAGAGTTACAAGACAAGGTTTCAGGAAAATTTATACCCTGAGAACAACCCAAAGTTTATCTAGTTATGTATTACACACCAGAATGGCTCATGCCATTACTGTCACAACATAATGCAAATAATCAGGTGAGCAAATCACTGGTCACCTGCGTGCAGCATTATTGTGTCGCACTCCAGAGCATATGTATAATTCAAATGAGGTTTCATACACTCAGGTCTTCTTTGGAATATTTTAGGATCCAGATAATCTAAGCTTCACATTTGAAAAAGAACTATCAATCTTGTCATGCCTCCTTTCCACCTCTGAGGCTTGACAGATGAATATAGAGTGGAAGTTACTGAAAAAGGATAAAGTGATTAAAAAAGCAAAGGTTGATCTAAGATTTTCTGGTCTGGAAATCTGGCTGCATCACAGGATCTCTAATGCTTCTCATGTTAGTCAACTTGGAAAGGAGACAAAAGTAACTACCAAAGAAGGGAAAAAGTTTCATTATGTGAGCTGCAAAGCGGGTTAGAGTTTAGGAAGAGCTCACAGTCCAAGGTTAGGTACTCTTCCATCTGTGCTCAGGTGGATGTACAAGTGGTTCTCTTGTGAAGAGAGCACAGGATAAACACAGAAGCTAAACCAATATCCTCTGTCTTCACTACGCAGGTTCTAGCGTCCAAGGCTGAGGTGTTACTTAATATGCACTTGCCACTAAGACTGCCTGTATAGATACAGAGAACTCCAGGGATAAGCACAGCTTGAGCAATGCTCTAAAGTGCTTTGTGGTTTGAAGGCACTATATAAATCAATGTCTGCACTGAAATTTCAAGTTCTCCCACATCATAGACCAGTGATTACCTCATGCTGCACGTTTCACCTGTCTCCCAACTCTGGGAACAAAAGCACTCATATGAGCAGTTGGACTGTGCCCCATCTTCTAAGCCTCCTCCCTCCCTGCCTAGGAATTGAGTTCCCCTCTCTACCAGAATTTTACAGACCCCTCGTGGTTCTCTTACAGTGGCTCAGTACACATTTAATTGGCATGGGAAACAACTGCTGAGGCGTAACTGAGCCTTGGTTCATGCCTAATGCCACAAGTCCAGCCCAGGACAGCTAAGCACCAGGACACAATGCTTTCCTCAACATAAATGCAGTTCTAAAGAAAAAAGTAATCTGACCTAGAAATTGGTCTAAAAGTTACAGATTCTAACTGCTACTGAACAATTCATTTTCAGAGCACTAACACTGGTATAAAAATAAACCCCCACTCATTATACGAGAAAGTAAAAGCCTAAATGCCAGAAATTGTTTCTTGGCTTTAACTAACCAATCATCTTCTGGAGCAGGAGACCATTTCCTTTCCCAAAAAGCACACAGAGATCCAGAATCTTAGGGATGTCAAACAGGAAGTTATTGTAAATAATTTCTCCAAAGACAGAGGGAGTAATAAAATGATCCTACAAAGGGAAAAAAAAAAAAAGTAATTTAAAGGATAATCCATATATTACTCTACAAGAACTTGAGCATTATAATAACACCTGTAAAAACATCCCTCAAAGGTGTATTAAGGTTTTTGTTTCATAGAACTCTGCTTACACCAGCTCATGCAGAGCCCTCCAACTCCATATTCCCAGCTACTTGTCACTGCCACTACACCATCCACCACACTGGCTTCACACCACCCACAGGGCCAGGCTGCCCCGTGAAGTGTGAATCAATCGACATAAAAGTTAAAACAAAAAGTTACCTACAGTATGTTCAGTTCCCAGGCCTGGCTCGTGACATGGGCAAATAAACAGCTGAGCTGACACAAAAACAGCTCAGCTCAAGAGCAGGAACAAGTAACCAGGCATAAGCACAGCTTAACTGGCACAGCTTAACTGGCACTGATGCTAAAAAATACATGTGAGATCACAGCCTGAGGTTATTGGTACCCCTGAAGAGTAGAATCAAGGCAGCTGCATCAGTGACAAGTAGGAAAAAAACCTCAGGAATTGTAAATGTGTCAAAAACACGTGACTCATAACACAGAAGGAATTTCTTCCAAAACTCTAGATTACAAAAATTCCATCATCTTTGACACTGAGAAACAAGCAAGCTAAAACATGATTTTGGATTTTTCAGAAGACGCATTTGCCTGTGATAGCAAATGTTTTCAATCACAGTGAAAGGCAGTACACACATTTTCCCTGCTAAAGCAGGGGACAGGGCTTTATGCTGGCTAGATTCAACTTCTAGAACTCCTGCTGACTGCCTGCATGACAACAGACTATTCATTCTCTTCAAATTACTCAACTATAAAATGGTTTCAAATGCTTGTCTGCCTCATTGGAGTGGTAAGATTTAATCAGATCCTGGAATGAAAGACACCATAGAGGTGTCAAGTACTTTTGCTGAAGTGGTGCCAGCTGCAGGCTCCAGCATTCCTTCTACCTGTTCCTGCCCCAGTCCTCCAACTCCCACTCCAAGACCTTTCCTCAAAATGTCCTGAATGTCACTATTGTGATAAACAAGAGAATCAATACATCAGTAAATAACACATCATGAACCAATGAGGATACGAAGGGAGTAATTGCTAGAACACAAGGTGCCTCACTCATCCTGCCCAAAGGCCTTGTGAAAATTCCACAGCTCCTGATGGGAGTTGCACTCACACAATTAGGGATGAGTATGTTTTACATTTACGATGCCAAGAAAACAGTAATTTAGAGCAATTTCACTGCGCGTCCAAAACTTGGGGAAAGTTCAAGTAGAGACAAGTATAAGCAGACATGACACGATCCTGCATGGCACAGAGGAAGTGGCACTGAGGGAGCAAACACTCAGCTCCTGGTGGCCTGAAGGGCCTCTGTTCCATGCAGCCATACAGAGCCCAACTTGCTCTTTCTTCTCTTACAGCGATGTATCATACACCACGCGTGGCTAACCTGCTATTACTTGGTTGATTGCCTGGATCTCCTTCCTAAGAAATCATTGCATAGTTCAGATAACCACTCAGAGCTGAAGTATCATCTCCATATGGAGAAACAGACTGATAAAAATAGCCAGGGAGAGGAATGCAGTTGGACACGCAAGTAAGAAACACAATTAATTTCTTTAATTGTCTTTTTTCTCAAGTCATACAGCCCAGAGTACCTGCAAGGCAAAGAAATATTTACCTTGGATTCCTTGTGAGTGGACATTCTGAGGAACGTCAGGAAGACACTCCGATGAAGACATTTCTGCATGTCATTCACCTCTGGATGGCAATCCAACAACGCATCAAACTTGCGAGGGGCATAGCACAGGTAGGAATCCAGACATTTCTGAAGTGTCTCATCAAATATAACCTTGCACAACAAGAGACAAGAAAACGGAAAGAAGGGAATGACATACATCCATAGGTTGTGCTCATGGGCAGCCTAGTAAAATTTAAAAGCAATCCAAATCATTCAGAAGTGCTAGAAGGATTCACATATGCATCAAATACAAGCAAACTCTTAAAATCTATAGGGAAATACTACTTTCTTTGCAATCTAAGGTGCAGTAATTGAAATTAAAATGTTTGACAAATGACATAAGCATATAAAAGTCTTTCTGAAAATAATTTAAAGTTTGTGGCTTTTACAAGCACCTAGATTGTTCATGGTTTGTCTTTAGTCCACAAAACAATTATTACCTGGCACCAAAATTTGTCATGAGGCAAAGCCAGAAGCCAGTTCAGGTCATCTGCAATGAATTTTGCTCGCTCCAAGAATTCTTCCACTAAAGCAGGGTCTCTGACAACAGGTGGCGGTCTGTATAGCACAAAAGACCGATCTGCTTTTATTTCTGGGTGCTGCAGAAAGCCAAAACACTGTATTAAAACTACAGATCAAGTGACAAGACTGCCCAGTTACTGTTTGCACTGCTCACTGCATTTTAGGAAACCAACAGAAAATCACATTTTAATACAATCTGGACATTCAGTTCCCTACTAACTTCCCATTTTCTGATCTTTCAAGGCAGCAGATCAGTGGGTTTGTCCCCTTATTTATCAGCAATAGTTTCAGACCTTCATGATTTGGTACACGTTGGTCCTTGCATTCTATTAACCAAAAGCCTTTCAAAGCAATCCTCCCACACCTTCAAAACAAACAGCAACAGCTTAATGTCATGCCTTTGAAATGTGGCCTGCACTCTCTCTTTTTCCTCCAAACTGGTTCTTGCACAACATTTCATGAAATCAAACCAACTTGACCACCAAAAACAGAGAAGAAGCATTTCACTGCCCTTCCCAAGGGTTACTGAACAGGCTTTGCCTAAATACTCCCATCCTAGAATGAGAATCATGTTGAGCAGTTAGCAGCAGCTTTGAGCTCTGCCTCAACCCACACGTATGCCCAGGAAACCTCACAAGCAAGCAGCATTAACGACATGTCTCTCTTCTGCAACATGCCCAGAAGGCTCTCTTCATGCCTTATTTCCAGGAGAAAAGGGCTACTATGGATTTAATTTTCTGATTTCACCAACCTGAAGCCACAGGATTCAGTAAGTGGATGGACTTATCCCAGTGCTATAGCTCAGACTAAACTTCACACAGAGCTTATAAAAGCTCCCAGAGCATTCTCTCTGTTGTAGCAAAGTTTATATTGCTAATCGGGCTGTTCCTCAGGGGAGTAAGTGGTTCCAGGAGAACACAGTTTACTACAGATTTTGAACACAGTAAGGTTTTTGGTTTTTTCTTCCAGTGGCAGGTAAATGAAATGTCAACTATATGAATGCACTAAAACACAAAGAAAATTTCACTAACAGGCAAGCTAACCAAATTTCATCATATCCTGGACCAAGGGATAGTTTGCCCAGGCCTCAACATAAGAAAATTATTTCTTAAAGGTTTTGTCTGGCATTCAGGAAAAACAGAGCTCACCAGTGCTGGCAAAGTTCTCAGCTTTCCTGTCTTGGGATCCCTTTCTGTCAGCTGGAGTTCATCCAGAGGCAACGCTGGCATTGTGATGACTTATTCCTGTCTTCAGCAAACAGAAAAACAAAAGCAGCACAGGATACATTTTACAAGGTCAGTCAACCAAAACCATAACAAAGGAGGCTACAGCCTTAGTGTAACACACATACACAGAGTGGCTGGAAATATCCTTATACAAAGCAATTTATACACCACTCAAATGCCAAACCTTGAGGGAACACCCAAGAGCCACCTGCACGTGCCTCAGAAGAAACTTGGAATGTGTTGCTATACCTTCATCCCAGGTCCTTACTGAGAAGCCACAGATACCTTCCAGGGCAACAAAAAGCATTCTGGGTCATAGTTTAATATGGAAGTTTGATATTTAAATCCAATTCCTGAAGACATAGGCTGAACTCTCTGCTTTTGCAGGTTTTTTTATTGCTTGCAGTCTAACTCCTGACAGTATAAACGGGAGAGGCAATCAAAACACATCCTGCCAACATACTATTAAAAGAATATTTTTGGTGCTGAAGTGGCAGAATCACTTAGTACTCATCCAGATAAGGTATACAGGGTGAGCCTACAAAACACAGCCTTCCTTTCCCCTGCCAACTCACACATGCTCACAAAACCATGGTTTAATCTGCAACAACATTTTTAGTCTTAGAAATATTTCAATTAACTCTGAAATTAACTGTAAGTCAAACATTAGAGTAATTCAGATGAAAGTATGCTGTTACATGCACTGTTAAAAAAAGTTCAAGTATTAACAAAAACCATAAATTGCAAGTTAACAGAGCTTTTAATTTCTAGGGGAATTTATAGTATTATGATTTCTGTGAAACAGCACTAGAAAGTTATGTTCTTGTTAAGGTCTAAGATCACAAGTCTCCTTATATACATAGTTAATTACAACCGCATTGCTTTGGCAGAATAACAATTAAAACAAGAAAAGTGTCTCTATAGTTCAATAATACTGATTCTGATTCAATAATACTGATTCTAGAACACAATTTAGACAGCAAATGAAAGAGTAACATTTTTAGTTCCAGAGAATTTGCCACCTATGGACTTAGCAAAAACTCAAGCCATCTAACTTTTTTGAGTTCAATTAAAAAAAAGAAAATTAAAAAATTACAGTAGAGCAACACCAATATACGCAGCTTAGAAAACTTAACTACGTCTTTCCAAGGGAGTTTAAAGATTAGAATATTGACAAAAGTGTTTTCAATTTTTTTATGAAGCTTTAAAAAAAAACCAACAAGCAACTTTTCAGTACAATAAGCCAAGCTGTTTGGTTCTCGTCATATATTTAGTTTAGATTTTAACATTTCTAGAGTCATTCTGAAAACTACATGTGCTTGCAACAAGGAAAAAAGTGTCGTGTCTCATTTCAAGTATGCCAAGCATCAAAACCGCCAGTCCAAGACAAAAACATCTTGGAAGAGACAGGCCCCTGGCCAAAAGTTTATTCATCTGGAGAATAAACGTGAGCATGGAATAGCCTCAGCGCAGAGGATTATCCCCCATCACTCTCATGCCTTTCTCCCCAAGAGCTTTGGTCTAAACTACAGGGACACGATTAATTTGTTGTACTCTCTGATTTCAGGCACGCAGTGTAAGAGCCAAACAGGACTGACAAAGAATACAATGAACCCGACTTTTGCCAAGGAAAGTTCTTTTCCCAGGGTCAGACACGCTCCCTGCCCTGCCCGCCCCACAGCCAAGGGGCCTGCCAGGGCTAGGGCCGCGCTGCTGGGGCCGGGGCACCCCCCAGAGCCCCCCCAGCGGCCCAAGAGCCAGCCCAGCCCCAGCCCTCTCCCCTTTGCCTGCCCGGACACCCCCAGGCCTAACTTCCCCTGCCCCTGCACCCCCAGGGCCCCCGGCCAGCCCCGCGCAGCCCCCA
>NW_020799121.1:1531398-1540497 GCF_003259725.1 Athene cunicularia | reverse complement strand
GGCCGGCCGCGGCCCCGAGGAGCCGGGAGCCAGGGCTGGAGCTGAGGTCCGGGAGCCAGACTGCGCTTAACCCAGGCGGTGCTGCAGTAACAGAACAGACGGTGTTAGCCCCGAATCCCACGCCCGTCTCTGTGCTGGTTTTGTAATTGCAGTTACAGTCCGTGGCGTTGTTTTGTGAGGGGAAGAAAGGCTCCACCTGCAAGGTGGTTGGTTTTCGAAAGAAAACCAGGTGGTTCACGAAATCACCTTTTTCCTAAAGCAGGGCTTACCAACCCAACGGCACCGACCCGTGTGGTGCCACGGGCGGGAGGGACACCCGGGACGGGATTCCGGGGGGACGGGGCCTGTCACAGTCTCCGCAGCCCCCTCACCCGCTCCCTCGGCGTTGTCTTCTCCTCGGGGGGGGTTTACCCCGTGTCGGTGTGAGGCTGCGGGACAAGGATGATTCTTGCCCGTTAACACAAGTGCCGTGGGTGTTAAGAAAAGATGTGGTTAGTGACGCTTGCAGCACATGGGAACCCCGGAATCGGGGCTGTGGGGGGCACGCACACGTCCAACTGTCACTGATTTGGGTGCTCTGGAGGGACTCAGTTCTCCTGTTTGACCCCAGAGAACTCCTTCTAAACTTAGGCCAGAGTCCCGGTTTAGGTGGTGAAGTAGCCTAAAAGAAAAAACACGCCATGCCCCCTGCGTGCAGCTAATTAGGGCTGTAAGGAGGTTCCCGCTCCCCCAGTCCAAGCCCTCACACACTCGGAGTAGTCTATTTTGACTTCCTGTCTCCCAGCTGCGTGCACTGGCGTTGGGATGCCCGTGACCCCCATGAGGGGCGTGGGGGCACCCCCCAAGGGCTTCCCACAGC
This sequence comes from Athene cunicularia, assembly GCF_003259725.1. Classification (NCBI taxonomy): domain Eukaryota; kingdom Metazoa; phylum Chordata; class Aves; order Strigiformes; family Strigidae; genus Athene; species Athene cunicularia. The sequence continues at coordinate 1,539,638 of NW_020799121.1, read as the reverse complement.
TCCGTGCAGGAAGCTGGTGGCTCCCTGCTCCTCCCTAGCGCTGCCCTGGCTGACGTTTCCCGACTCGCCAACCGACGTGCAGGTAGGCTCTGTGGCCATCACATTTGGTGGGGTTCTACTGATTTGCACTTTGAATGTCATAACAAGTTGTCCAGAACCTGCCATTTTCACCCTTCCTTTGCCATACCTTTTGAATTACTAAGTTTTACATAAAATATTTATTATTTCTATTTCTCAAACATCACTACACGAGCCAGGCCCTTGGACTGGCGCCTCAGCACCAACACACTATGCAGAACAACCTACCAGAACAAAGCTCTAGTAATGATGTCAGACCAAGGTTTGCTCTGATTGTTTGGCGGAGGATAACATTTGGCAACTGAAACATGATTCCCTTGCAAAGGCATCTGTTTATTTCCTCCCCTGTGCCAACCTTCCTCCAGAGCAGTGCGAGCAGTGCTGGCAAGACTCCAAGTGACTCAGTGGGCTTTGAATCTGTCATCGGGCTGTTTTGAATCACTATTCCTCTTTTTTTTTTTTTTACCTTACCAATTGTGTATTACCTACTTGATTTCCTAAAGCACTGTGAACTGTTGAAGTGTCTGCCCAAAACACTGGTGATATTACCTATGTATGTATAATCCTGTTAGATAATTATATGTATACACATTATTTGTACAAATCAAGTTTAATCTGGCAAACCAAAAGTGCATCCATTCACCTGTGTAAAATGTGCCAGAGACGTTTAACACTTCACGACAGTAAAAGTTGAATCTGAACTCTTAATGCAAATCACATCTTTCCAATCCCAGCCACACAGGGCAACTGCTGGCCCCTCTTGCACAGATAAGGCAAAGCATAAAAGCAGCTCATAGGCTGCTGGGCTCTGCTGAAAAATCCCTCTTTCAAGGGTTGACCCAGAGCGGTCCAAAGGCAAGCGGTCTTCGGATCAGATCCCATGTGGAGAACTTCTCACAAAAAGCTTTTGGAAAAGGAGCTTTTATTAAAAAAATCTTCTTTGGTATGATTCAGGAGCGGGAGGAAGTTGTTCAGTACTGAATGTAACAATGCAGATTAGCAGATGTCACAAGTCAAAGCCTGGGAAGAGCGCCCTGGTTCCGGCAGCACGGTCAGCGCTTGACAGATACACACCAATAACCTCCCAGCCTCTGTTTGTGCAGTGAGAACGCCACTGATAAGACACAAAAGCAGCTTTTTCATTTCAAGCAGCACAAAAAGCACCAAGAGCAGGACTGAAACGCTGGAGCGACCCCAGGAATGTGCTATTGGAGGTCAGTCTGGTCTCTTTGTCCGTCTGTCACAAATGCTGCAATGTGGCACTCTGCTTCCTGAACAGCACCCAGATTTCCACAGTTGTTCTTGTGTTTTCTCAAATTCTGCCTGAGTCCCAGCAGACTATCTGCTAGAATATCTGCCTCTCTTCAGGCAGTCAGGGAGGATGGCTGTTTATCCCCTCCTCGCACAGCAGTCTTGGTGGTTAATGGGCCCAGTGACCTTCTTCCCTGCATGCAAGCCGGGTGAGGAACACCTGCTGTCCCCTCTTCTCCTCCAAAAGGCCACCAACGGAGGGGTTAAAGCCAGCAGCCTTTCCAGGCACTGTTTACACGCAGGTCTGACAGCGCAGGAAACCCTGAAGGACCATCACTTCTAAACACATTTAAAAAAATAGAAATAAAATGAGTTATGAAATAACCAGAGGAAAATGTCAGTGTAATCTAAAAGAAGACATAACCATAGTACTAAATTGCAAAGTTGTGGAAATTGGCCATTATATTTTCTAAGCAGCTGAAATGCAATTACAGTAAAAATGATGAATCAGTATAGCCTTGGGCTTTGTAATTTTTCAAACCAGCTCTACTTCTCCTTTTTTACATTTTATTTTAGTGATACATACATTAACTTATCAAGGGCTAATGGAAGTTATAAGCCTTCCACAGCATGTTCTTGATAGTCATAGAGACAGAGGTGTTATCATTAAACTATTGACCTGATGGATCCTACAATAATTATTTTCCCAATTCCCAATACAATAACTATTTTCCCAATTTCCTATTATTCTCCAATTAACCCCTCTAAGTATATTCTTAACATAAATGTCATTGTAGAATACTTTTTAGTTTGGTCACTAATGAAAGACACCAGGGATGGCCCAATATACTTCTTAGTTCATTCTCTGTGTGGCACTGTGCCTGCACAGGGCCAGGAACACCAGTTCTCTCCTCCTCCGAGAGGCTGCGGGTACAGTGTTTGCCTGGCCCCTGGAACCAAGGAGTTGCTCGATTTCTCAGAGCTTTAACGGCGAAGTTCCTGTGGGTGGGAACTCCCCGCTCTGACACTTGCGCACCACAGCTGACAGTCCTGAGTGGATTACCAGTCTACAGTAAAGAATTATCACTTAAGATAGTCAGTTAAAATAATACCATTTTCTAAGAATACTTGAAGCAGCTCCTCTGAGCAGACAGCTTCTTAGCCTCTCTTTGCCTGGTGTTTCTCTTCTGTATGATAGGATAGTAACAACTACCCAACTTCAGGAGAATTAGACTACTATAGAATATCACAGGATGGTTTGGGTTGGGAGGTAGAGATCATCCAGTTCCACCCTTCCTGCCATGGGCGGGGACACCTTCCACCAGCCCAGGTTGCCCAAAGCCCCGTCCAACCTGGCCTTGAACCCTTCCAGGGAGGGGGCAGCCACAGCTTCTCTGGGCAACCTGTGCCAGGGCCTCACCACCCTCACAGGGAAGAATTTCTTCTGCGTATCTAATCTCAATCTTACCTTCTTTCAGTTTAAAACCGTTACCCCTTGTCCTATCACTCACTTCCTAATCAAGAGTCCCTTCCCAGCTTTCCTGTAGCCCCTGTAAGTCCTGGGAGGCCGCTCTAAGGTCTCTCTGGAGCCTTCTCTTCTCCAGACTGAACACCTCCAACTCTCTCAGCCTGTTAAGGAAGGATCTTAAGTGTGCTTATTAAGAAAAATACATATGTTTTATTATTAAAAACATTTTTCAGACAGCATTGCTGTAGCAACATAGCACATAACAAACACAGCTTAAAGTTGTGTCAGTTAACTTTTCTGAAGATGTACAGCATTAAATGCTTTGAACATTTTACTTATTTTTAGCTCACTAGGCAGACAGTATGGATTATTAGTCTTTTTAAGTAAAAGAAAGTAATATAAGCAGACATAAAACATGTCTTCCAAACATGCTGCCCTCATCGAACTGCTGGCATATCTTCAATATTGATGTCTTCAGCTTTCACTTCCAGGTACAGAAATGCCTTGCACAAACAAGTGTCATCCATCATCTGCAGAGCAATGCTCCGTGCTCACGGACCCGAGCAGAACTAGTATGTTCAATATAAATTCTGGAATGAAGTGCTGTTTGGCCTTCAGGGCGTAGCACGTCTCTGGCTGATCTGGGGGATGGAGCTGGGTTCTCACGGGCCAACCAGCTCACGCATCCTCGCTGTGAGCTGTACCTGGAAACACTGCCCCCAGAGCCGTTTCCAGTATTTGCTCAAAAATGTAGCTGTTCCCCTGGGTTTGAAGTTCTCAGGGTCCCGCAAATCTTCGTATTTGATTAGTCCTGTAATAATCATCTTGATGTGTAGCTGTAGCTATGTGCTAGCTTCCATTCAGCAAAGCTTCACTAATAGTACATTTTGTTTTAAAAGAGGGTTACTACAAGACAAAAAATACTAAAATGAGACTGTGGGACAATGTTCTAACAAAAATTATATGTAATAAAAATCTCCTTATTTTAAAATTATTCAAGGGAATGAGTCGGAGCATCAGTTTTTTGGGTCCCATCAGGATGACTGACAGGGTGGGTGCCTCTCATCTGGCACATCTTAATCCGGAGTTGCCTCACGCTGTGCTGCCCTGATGTCCCCACCGCCCACTGTTTGGATTAAATGCACAACGAAATAACTGCTTGTTTGAGAGGAGCAGAAACAATGGAAGCACCTACACAACGAGGAACACAGTATAAATACAGTGGTCAGAGTTGGGCCTGAGCGCGCATTCTGTTCAGGCGTCCATATAACACAAGGACAGTAAAATGAGTAAAACATCAAAATAAGGTAAAAGATGAAAAAACAAAATGGGAGAGAAAGGATGAAGAGAGCTGCTTTTGGGTAGAAAACTGGCCAAAGAAGCCAGTTTGGAGTCCTGAGAAAGAAAACTACCCTGCGTTTCATGGTCTGACTGTTCTAACAGAATCAGGACTTGGTGTGTTTGTTTTTTTAAAGACCTATCTGACCTTACCATCAGTTTTCCATCATAACAGAAGCAGCCCACAGAGTCTGAGTCTGGCTGTTTGGATCACATGAATAAAGTGTATTAAAGGTTACTGGATGGTAATGGGCAGGAAAGTACCTGACACACGCTTGTTTTCACCATTTCTTGCCATGCCAGGTGCAGATCGATCAAGGATCACGTCTCATGTACGGGGTGGGCACAAGAGCTGGTCTCTGTGGGAAGCTGACCTGGGGCACCAGGGTGGGATGATCCAGAACAGGACGCTGTCAGCCTCCACCACCACCACCCACAGATTTTAAATGCATCCTTGCTGAACGCAGCCAGTAACTCCAATGACATTTGGGTTGCAACTGCAGCCCAAAAAGTATCTTTCCACATCAGGTGTCCCTTTTCATAAGAAGCCAACTAGTAACTCAGTGCCTGCGTCTCAGACAGTAAGAGCGGTTTGGAAAGGACTTGTTGGGTCTTTCGGGTCAGTTCTCAGCTGTTGGTAGCAACTGCATCCGGGTAAGGCAGCTCTGGGAAGGATGACCCAGAGTCTCGGGACTTGAGCTCTTGGAAGCTCTGGTGTTCTCATGTTTCAGCCCAGACTTTTCATGGCCATTGGATACTTGTTTTCTCTTCCACTAACATCACCCTTGCTCTTAAGGGAGATGTGTTTACTTCTGTGTTTACTCCCTGAAGTTTCATAGAGAACAACTGTATCCCTTCTCAGCATTCAGTTTTTTGGCTAAACAAATTATTTCAAGATCCTTACATAAGAAAAAAAATCAGGATTACCCTGTAATTATTCTCCAGTCACATTTTATGTTTGTCTCCCTTGATTAAAAGTGACCAGAGCTGCATGCATAATTCCAGAGAAGGTTGCAGCAGAACTTTGTATACCATTGTAAATGGTATTAGCATTTTCCCCTTCTCCTGGAAATATCTCAGTTGATATGTGCTTCTCCTCAGAGCTGCTTCATATTGGGTGTTTGCAGCCATCTTGAAATCAACAAATACACCCAGATTTTTCTCTTCTTCTGTCATTTCCAACTGATGAGCTCCCAGCTTGCAGCAGAGATTCTCATTAGTAATTCCCAAGTGCATGACCTTGTACTTTCCACTATTAAATTTCATCCCATTTCCAATGTGCCAGCATTCACTGTTATCCAACTCTTCCAGCAATAGTTATTCCCTCTGCACTGCTGGTGCCTCCCAACTTTGTGCCATCAGCTCACTCCTACCTTTTGTTCCAAGGCCTGCCTGAAAAATACTGTGCAAGATCAAAAGAATGGGAGACACACTTCGCAGGGTCAGCCTGTGCTCCCCGTGGTCCCTGAGAGGGGCAGCCAGCGACGCTGTTTAGGGCAAGCACTGGAGCCCAGCCACTTCCCGCTCTCTCCTCCCTTTGCACTCCCCATACATCCACAGGTGGTGTCTGTTTGATGTGACTTCCCTACCTTTTCCACATGGCTATTTTTTTATGGACCTGGTCTCTATTAATCTATTGAATTTTTGAATCTGCCAATAGCGTCCAAGTCGTTTCTTACGGAGCTCAGCTCCACCCTCAGAGTCTACCTTTCCACCCCAACTATTGTCACCTGTCTGTAGTAGCTAGTTTCTTACCTACCACATTGCTCCCCAGATAAACTATACATTTGCCATGTGGTTTTGTTTTTAATATTAAATCCAGTTAGATTAAATCTATTATACATCCATTGTCTACAAAACAATTATCAAAGGTATAATCTTAGTTAAATGAAATCTATCTTTTGTAAAGCTATATCACATTTTTACTTTATTTCCCACTTGTCTGTTCTCAACTACTGTTTCCATTTTTTTCTAAGCTTCTGCTGTTCTTGAGGTCAGACTAACTGGATTGTTTTTCTCCCTCCTGCTTAAGAACAACTAGTGATTTTGTAGTTCCCCAGTAATTCATAACCACCCTGAACTTGACAAATTAAAAACTTTGTACGGGATGAGTGAGGATACGTTCCAGATCTGTCAGAACCACGGGCTGGGGAACACCTCGATCCCTGAGTGGCATGTCAGACTCTCCCAGGCCTCACTCCCCCTTTGGGTACTGTAATTTCCATTTCTATAAAATAATTCTTATTAGCTATCATCCTTTGCCCCACTCATCATAGAAAATAGAGGCAAAAGCCATTTAACATGGGGTTATACCTAACATTTATTAAAAACCGTACTAGAATACAAGAAATGGAGAGACTCGTTCACATTCAGACATGGAAAGTCTCCACACAATGTGTTTCACTGTATTGGTAAAGATAATGCCAAGATGATGATTTGTGTCACTGAAATAAGCAGCTAGAAGTGCACAGCTTTTCCTGTCACAGTGATGGCACTCTGGCTAGTTCCCCCTCTTTAAAAACCAGAAGGAGTAACCAGCAGGTTCTGCTGCACCAAAGCCCCAGGTCTCCAGGATTTGGCTTCCTGAAGTAGGTCACATTTGATCTCCGTCCAGGCATACTGCAAAAGGCAATGATTTAACAGGGACTTTTCAAAATTCATATTCTGCTTCCTAAGGCAGTCAACACACATCCTTTTCAGATACAGCTATACTGGGTGAACATTTTTTCATTGCTTTTGGGTATAAACAGGCCAGGAATCCTGTTTTTCCCTTCAGTTACCTGTATTTCTTCCAAAGTTCCTCTGAAGGTACATATTGACTTTCAGCTCACATTTGCATTCAGATGATGGCTTGTTGTTGGAAAAAATCCCTTTAGAGGGGCTGATCAACTTCCTTTCAAATGTTTACTGTCCCTGACCAAGGGAGCAAAACTAGAAAACAACTCACTGCGTGGCTTATATCTGAGTTTAAAGACATGGGATCCTGTATTTTGTATTGTTCTCTCTGAACATTAATGCTACTTCTAGCTTAAACATGACTTAATGACAGACTGAAGTCCATCTGTTACAATGACTAGCCTTGGACTCAGAGGGAGAGTCCTGTGGATAATTTAGGAGTGCGTTTTATAGTTACTTGCAAGCATTTCATTTCAGATCAAGGCGAACATGAGGAGCAGGTGAAAATATCTCTCAAAAGTACAACCTGACCTACATACACTATTGTAAATTAAAGATATGTATAAAAATAAAGCATTAATGATCCATCACAGTTGCAACAAAACCCAGATATAAATCTTGCTGCTGAAAAGGAACTCCGTTGCACAAGGCTTAGTTACAGCTTCATTCTGGAAACTGCAACGCTTCCTGCCAACTGTACCCTGCTGCATCTGACACTGCTGCCTTTGCCTCTCACGCTTTCTTGTGCCTTTCTTGTTGCTTGACGCTCATATCCCTTTTATCACTTGTCTCTCAATTTCCATGTATTTTTTGGCTCTTGTGCCTCACGCTGGCTCCCTGCTCTCCATTACCTCACGCTCTAGGAGCTGCGGGCTGCTCAGGGTGGCTTGGACAGTGCGTCTACTGATGGCATAGGGCCACACATGTTCTTACAGCTGAGCTGAATGTCACAAAAGCAGAGGAAAGCCTCGGCCAGAAGACCTTGTGCGCAAGAGCAGCTTTTGTAGTCATGCAGGGTGTTTCTCCAAGGGACACGTGGGCTTTGGAGGACTCCTAAGGAGGATCCCAGGACTGCAGGCCCTGCTGCCAAAGGGATGCTGCGGGGTGTGGGCAGCCCGCGGCTTTACAGCGCTCCTCGGCTCTCGCAGCTCTCCTCAGCACTCAACTCCAGCCCGCCTCCACCTATTACCTGTCTTACAGGTTGGCCGAAGCGGCCGCAGAGCCTTCTCCTGAGGCACCGTCTGTAGCACCGCACCGCACCTCCTGCCTCGGCGGGGCTCTGGGTGCCTAGGGCCGGGCCGAGGACCGGCCTCCGCCAGCTGCGGACGGTTAAGCACCCCCCCAGGGTTATAAAAGGAGGGAGGGGGAAGCAGCTGCAGCTGCCGGGCGGTGGGGATGGTTGCGGCGCTGCCCGTTGGACTCCCCGATC
>NW_020799121.1:1505355-1531348 GCF_003259725.1 Athene cunicularia | reverse complement strand
CTGCCGCGGACTGACGGCGCGTCCCTTCACGGCGGGGCGTGGGAGGGGGAAGGTGGGCTCCCTGCCTGGTCGCTGCCGCTGTCCGTGGCCCTGTGGGCCTCACCTGGCGCCAGCTCCCTCCCTGCCCGCCCCGCGGGGGTGGCTGACTCCCTCTCGCCCGCGTAGCTGAGCTGAGAGATCGCCTCATGCCGCTGGCAGCTGCGGTCCCGTGCTCGGCTTCTCCTTCTGCTTTGGCCGTGGTATCAGTTGTGTTCAACTGTCCTTGTGCATGGGGTCAAAATTTCCCTTTTATAAGTGGGACTTGTTAAGGCTTTTTTTTATTTACGTCGTCTGGGGGGTTTAATTGTGCCTCTTCCCCGTGTTTCTCTTTAACAGTCCTATTCTTTTGCTGAGAACTGAGCAGATGTTGCCCTTCTCTGGTAAGTAGTGGTTTGCGACCCCCTCCTGCCATTCCCCCCAACATGGATTTTTAAGTTTTTGCATTGAAGTTGTTCCTTCTGCTGTTGAGTCTTTTAGGGAATGTTGTTTTATCAACAGATGAGACCTTATGTTCCTTCACATCTCTTTGTACCAGAAACTGATTTATTTCTTTTCCATGTATACTTTCCTCACTGGGGGGAAGGCGAGGTGTAAGCTTATAACTCTTACAGACTTTCAAGTCTGATATGTGCTCTTATGTGTTTCACCTGTTTTTCTTGTGTGAAGAGCCCTTGTAACCATGGGCTTTCTTTTAGAAGAAAAGAGCCAGTCTAGTGAATCATGTCAGGTAGTGCTGAGTGTAGTGGTATAGCTTGGCTTTATGATGAATATAAAGGTATATTTAAATGTTGAGGTGACTCTGTCGGGAAGGGATGGTAGTGTGACTGAAGGAACTATGGCAGGTTTGTTGTAATACCTGTCATGCTTTAAGCTCAAGATAAAGGGCTGAGGTGCCTTTTGTCTGTTATTAAAGCACGTGCTGTAGTATTTGAAAATTAACTTTTTGGTGGAGGTGAAGGAATCTTTATGAAGGAGTGCTTGTAGATAACTTCAGGGGAGGAGGCTGACATCTGATATCTGCATTGCTTTAGTGGTTACTGATCACAGTGGTTTTGGAAGATAGAAAAAGTGTTTTCTTAGTACAGGAAATATTGTGAACTGTAAGTGTTGAAACTTTCTGCAGATAAGTAAAGGCAGATCATGGGATTCTAAAATGCTTCAGTAGCAAGTGTTTGTGCCTGCTTTGGAGTTTGGGGAGGGGCAAATGTGCAGAAAGAATATTGCTGAGCAGTGGTGAGCTTTTGAGCAGTTGTGCTTAAAGATGCTCTTGTCCTGCTTCAAGTTAGGAGTGATACATTGAGAATCGAGTTTAGTTCTCTTGCTGGCAGTGTTATAGGCACCTATTTAGGATACTGTTAATATCTATTAGAAAAACTGTCCGTGCTAGACAGTATTAAAATATTGTCAGCCTACTTAATATACTGTGCATCCCACAGATGATACCAAGTAGGTGGGATAGGTCAGCTTGATAAGCTCTCTTTTTTTCATAAAAATGGCCATCCACAGCTGGAGGAGATGGAAAAGGAGCATGCCCAAGCTTCTGAAGATAGATAAAATGTTTTATCTCAGATTTCATTCCACCTACATGCAACTCAGGATGGTGGAGCGAAATATGTTGTCAGCCTTTCAAGAGTAGGAGGAACGTGGCTTTGCAGTGCTTTGCTGGCAATTAACCCATAAAAAAGGAGTAACTCAAGGAAAAGGTTATTGTTAGGCTGCTTAAGTAATAGGCAGGAGTCTGACAAGTCCGCTGTAGCAAGGAAAAAGGAATTGTCTTTATGGAGTGAATTAGAGGAACCTGGATTAGTGTCCAGCGCAAAGTTTGAGATCTTTTCACCTGCAGAGGTCAAAGGAATGTGATGGCTGTTCCTGCTCTTGTAGCTTTCTACTGGGATGTGTAACTGGATATGAGATCGGAGTCTTCTACTTGGTATCGGTGGTGTCTTCCAAAGCATGTGACTCCAGACAGTGCAGTAGTACTTACCAAATACTGTAAACCAGGATGAAAAGTCTAGATACTTAAATATGTATTTGTTTCATAGTTGCTTTCATTGGCTGAATCAAAGTAATATGTTTCTCTTAAAAATAAGCTTCTAAGTACTAAATTGTCTTAAGCCATAATGTGCAACTCTTCTGCATTTGTCTCAAGCTCGAGTAACTGGTGATGTAAAGATCTGCCTGTTAGATGCCATATGGGTTTTAACTCTGGGAAATGAGCTTCATGATTTATAATTCCTTCTTCCTTCTGAACATTTGTGCCACAGCTTCCCAGTGCTGTTAGGAGAACTTTAGGAATATGACTAGCACTCAATGCATGCTGTAATTCTTGTGAATTAACAGGATTGTTAAAAGGTAACTATCTTTGTGGTGCTTCAGATTTACAGGGTGACTGAGTGGCTTGTATGAAAGACCTAAAAGTGAAGTTAGTGCTAATTCAGGAATCTGAAATACTGACTTTTTACTGAGGCTTGCTATGCCCAATAACAAACAATATATAACTCCTAATGCATCACAGCTTCTGCCCTGGATGCAGTAATTCTGAATGGTGCAGGGCTGCTGTTCCCTGACTGGTGTATTGACTTGCATGCATCTCAGCTGCTTCTATGTGCTGCTTGTGGGATGGGAGGAAGTCACAAACTACAGCATCATTTGGTGTCAACTGTCCATATTTAGAATGTATTTGGTAACAGAAACAGCCAAGATTTCATCCCCTTGCTTTGGGGTGAGCAGTTGAGAAGGACTGACAGGTTATGGTACCATAGAAATCTAATTGTAAGCTGGAGCATGAGTAGCCCAGACCTGTTCTTTCCCTTGTCTGATTAGCAGTTTCTGGTGGTGGTGTAAAGGAGGTGAACACCAACTGGCTGCAGTGATTCTGGAGGTAATGTTTAATCCCATAAGGAAGGCCTCAGGTCAGTCCCTGCTGATCAGAACTAGAGGGAAGAACACCTGTAGTAGCAGAGAAGTGTGGCATTATTTTGTTGAAACCAGTGATATCTTTCACCTTTAGTCTGTTACGAAGTGCCTGGGTTGTGTTGCTCTGAGCTAGAGGTGCTCTGTTCACCTTCACTAAGCAGCAATATGTGCCTAGAAGTGAAGCTTGGAACTGCAGTGCCACGCCATGCAAAGCGAGCTAGGGAGGAAGAGTAAAGCAGAAGGCTTTCTGGAATGTTAATTGAAATGGATAAGATATTTCTGGAGTCATAGATATCCATCAAAAAGCAGTTTTAAGGCTTAGCTTAAAACACAGTTGCTGATTCCTGGCTTTGGTTCATCTTCTGAAACACCTCTGAGAGAATATTAATCCGAAGTTTAGAAAGCAGCAGTCGGTTTGGTATGTGAATGTGGCTGCAAGTTAAGCTGTTAACTGGAAATATGCTCTGTGGTCTTACTGGGGGGCAGCTGAGTGCTTCAGCATTAATGCCCATGAGGAGGAACAAAGCCTCTGAAAATAGTTGCAATGAAGTAAGCTTAGTATGGTCCAGTTTGAAGTTTTTCTGAAATTTGTGTGTGTATGTCCATGAGCGAGGCAAGTAGCGACACTGTAATAGCCATCATGTAGGTGGTGGAACCCTTCCAAACTCTGTTAAGGGGGGGTGGTGTGGGGGAGCAAAACCCCTGAGCTCTGAAAAAGTCCCTAAATAGGTGGTTCTTGCCCTTGGGAGAGTTGGATTTCAAAAGTCTTGAAGCTGGGTGGTCTTTAAGTGATATCGTAACTAAACTTGTACAAGCTGCTGTATTGAAGTATTACCACTTCTGAAAAAGTTAATACTTTGAACAAGATTTTAGTGGAACTGAATTTTAGAGAAATTAGTCTGTTATTTTTCCCTTGGCTAGGGATGAAGTGAAAAGCTGTAAAGCAGCATTGATAGGATGGCTTGGGGGCAGGCTGTTGTACCAGTCATGCCAGTAATGGAATGTGTCCTCAGTAACATGTGCTGATAATTTTAAGTAGCTTTAAAACCCTTTTTTAGATAAACCAAAAATACTGAATTGCAAAGACTTTAAAATAGAACTTTGCAGTTCAGTGTTAGTTGAAAGAGGACAGAACATCAAAGAAACCAAACCTTAGAGAAGTGCTGGAAGGTGAAAAGCAAAGCAGGTTGTCTTTTGCCTTGCTCAGCACATCTCACTGTCATTTTCAGTGTTCCTTGTGATGGACTGACTAGCCATGATGAAAATGATGTTGGGTATGCTGTTGATGGCTTTCATCTGAGATGCTGATCCAGCTGATGCTTTTACTGACTTGTGACATCAATTCTTCATCAAATTGTTGTCCAGTGTATGAATAGCATGGTAGTGGTCAACTTCAGGGTTTTGAGCTACTGTGTATTGTGTGAAGCAGAACTAGTGCTGGCTGTGAAGCCTGAGCTTAGCTTGGAAAATTATTCTGTCACCTGTGGAATTAGCTTGAAGTGAGAATGAAATCAGAATCTTAATGTTAGTCCCTGGCTACTTAAGAAGAGCTGAGCTTTTGAAAGGGCAGTCAGAACAGCCCACCACACTGACTGGGGTGTGTCTTTATAGTGAGAGCTGAGACAGAGGATGTTCAAATGTTTGAACTTTGGAGACTGAACAGCAAGGCAGGCTGCCATAGGCCTCTGGGCTTCCAGAACATGGCCTAGAAGACAGTGAATATCCATGTAGGAAAGATTTGTGTTCTGGTAGTTGAACTTTGATATTTAACTGTCTTCTTCCTGTTGTATATGTTGCTCTCAAGCTGTGTGTTCTGTGCTCCCCTCCATTTGATTTTTAGTCCAACCACTCCTGCATCTTCTGCAGAGTGACAGTTTCTGCAGGGTTAGGCAGCACTTCTCACAGAACTCCCTCTAGTGTGTTGTCTGGTGCGTACTTCTGGGGGGAATGTGGAAGCCTCCAGCGTGAGGAGAGCTGGAGAGCTCTTCATAGGCAAGCGCATGAATGTCAAAGCTCTTACAGTACTGTCTTTTTTTTATCTTCTCGAAGAGCTTTAAAGTAAGAAGCTGTGATTGCATTTTAACTTGGTTACAGGAAGAATCGATTTAAATGTGCTTTTCTGCCTGCTGGATTGGTTCCCTGAGAAGGCTTGTGCTGATCAGCGTACTGTTAGATCCTGTCAGGCAGAAGCAGGACTTAGGTACTTGGTTTCTTGAGTTCGGGCAGTTCTGCAGGTGCATGGATCTAGTAAACTCAAGGCTGAACATAGTTGGGGAATGTTGGATATCTTGAGCTTTTTTGTCTTGGTTTAATGTCAGAACTACAGTTATGCTTTGGGACTATCTCTAGCAGATGTGCAGGATCTACCTTCTCAGGTCTTATTTTGTTTAGCTTTTACTGGGAAAAGAATTGGAAAAGACTTTTTTCACTATAATTTCAGTTTCCTACTTTTCAGTCAAACAACATTATCAGAGTAACTTACTATCTGTGTTTCTCCCATGCTGTGAGTACACAATCCCCATGGGTGAGACTTCTACCAAAGACTCTCATTTGTGATATTTCTTACTCTATTTTAAGACTGTGGAAAGATTTTAATCAGGAAAAACCTGTGAAAAGCTATACATCATGCTTTAACTGAGATTTCTGAAAACTAAATAGCTTGATATAGAGATCTCTAGCTAGGGTGCCTGTCTGTATGATGTCTTTTGCATATACAACTCTAATAATCTTTAAGTATTTTTGATTGTTCTGCTACCTTGTAATGCTTAGTTCCTAGAATATATAGTTGGTATGGGGAGAAGTGATGCACTTCAAGTTGAATTTGTGGAGAAGGACTGCTGCATTGCCATGATTAAGTCTTTGCAGTTTTTCTTTCTAATACCAGAGATTTATGCACTGGTATAGACATTATTTATAGAAACACTGTTAGAACAGTTTTCTGTTGCCCTTTTGTGGGCCTCATTTGCTTCTCCAACTTTGGGACTGGAAACTAGGGCTATAATCAAAGCATTAATTCTGTAGTGTTACCTGAAAGGACATCTTTAGGAAGAAATAAAAATAGTTTCTTGTTCACTGTGCGTTTTAAAAGAAGGTTTTGACTCCTCTATCAGTCGGGAAAGGGCAGGCTGCTGACAGAATGAGACTGCTTTCAGGAGTGCTGCTTTCTCCACTTGTGGAAGCGCCTGGGGGAGATGGCTCTCAGCCACCTGTGTGAGGAGGGGACAGAAGTGCCTGTCTGCGTGCTGAAAGGTGTGGGTTGAAATCCAGTCTGTGAAGACGAGATGCACTTGGTTGGCTTTCTGACTACCCTTGGAGTGGAGCAAAGGCAGGACTTGCCTGCAGGGCGTGTTGCATTTGCCATCTCCCCAGCTCACCCTTCTGAGCAGCCTTTTATGTAGGGGAGATGTGGATCACAAGCCTTCCAAGTCCTGTGAGTATGACTCCTCAGTTTCTCTGTGGTTTGACTGTTCTGCACAAGTAGGAGTCTTATTTTTTGGGGATTTCTGTACAGCTAGTGACTGGATTTCAGAAAATAGATGGAAAAGCAGATCTTTCCTTGAGTCTTTGTCATGTAGAGTTTAACACTTCATAGATCAAGGGCAGACTACTACAATTTTGATTTCAGTTAATTTAGTTGCTAGAAGTTGTAGTTGAAAGTATCAAAGAGTTGAGTGAAACTGAAGGCTGAATTAAAGAAATGGTAACAAAAAGACTGAACACCCAGAGAGATTAGGAACAATTTATTTGAACCTGCTGTAACACTGGGATTAATACCTTTAACATTTTACAGTAGATATTACATGATTAAGATAACTTTCAGTACTTTTGAAATGAAGCCTCAATTTTGTTGTACAGAAAAATGTTAGAACGATCCAGTCTACTAGTTGATCTAGTATTAAGCTTTGTCCTATCACTCTTATGCTACTGCTGTGTGCTTTCAAAATGAGTTTAAGTTCTAAGCAGCTCATGGAAGTGGTTACAGCTAGGTTTGGAGTTGGTGGGAAGCGTTCCCCTGGAATTTCCTATCTGGTAGTTAAAAGGGGACCAGCAAGTCTGACTCTCCTTGTTCTCTCTGCGGGTAGATCAGGAAAGGGAGTAAGCTAGTTGCTGTGGAAATGTGATTTCATCTTGTAGCTGTAATTGACCTAAATGTGTACCTGTGAAAGCTTTACTTACTGCATTGCTATCTGTAAGCTTGTAATTGCTATCATTGAAACTTAAACCTGAGATAAAATGAGATGCTGTGAAGTTCTGTTTGTAATTATACTGTTTGTCGCATCCTTGATAGGGTGTTTGCTTTGAGATCTTTTCAGACCTAGTTCTGGATTTGTTGCAGCTGAAAACTATCCTCAGTTTTACCTGCCTCCAGCCTTTAGTAGTTTAAAAACTACTGTTATCAAAGCTCACTTACTGTCCTGTGGGTCCTCTGTAAGTTCAGGCTTTTAAAATACTTGTCTATCTCCTGACAAAGAACAGATGAGCCAAGACAAGAGGCTATGAGAAGAAAACTCACCTGTCATACTGCAGAGCAGCTTTGCTTGAAAATCAGTGTGAAGACAGTACTCTCCAGTCTGCAGTCAGGTTGCTGTGGTCTGACTAGTGTAGAAACACCTTTTTGAAGTGTTGTTAGCTGATAGCTTTGATTTTATTGTTCCACATGAGTTTTCCTTATCTTTTTTTACTTCTGAGAACAAATGTTAATGTAGGCATTGAACCCTTGATCCAGTAAACCTGACTAAAATGTCTAAACAGGTTTCATTTTTAGGTTATTTTGATTATTTTCCTTTAACAAATGGAAGCTGAAAGCAAGTGAGGTATATTTAATGTAGACTGCAGGCAGAGGCAATAAACTTGCAAGACCTTTTACTTATTTCCATCTAAACACTGTGTGTTTTCCTAAGAGTGAATAAGATTTTCATCAAATTAATGATTAATCCTTATCAAACAAGTGTTCATCTTTACGATTAAGTGTTCCTGTTGTTTAATTGTATGTTGACTGATGGGCATGCTAGTCATGAGTGCATTTGAAAATTCAGATTCTTCATTTTCTCTCACTGCTGGTGCAGGAATTTGCTGTGAACAGGGCATTATATTCTGGTTGGATACCCATTATTATTAAATTATCATCTTTGTCTATGTTCAGTGAACCTTTCTTTGAGTAACTTCCAAAAGAATGCACCTTTTTGCATTTTGGGAAAATCTGAACTCTGAGGAAAAAGGAAGATGGAACAAGGTAAATATTTTGAGGTCTGCTAGGCTTTCCTTGTAGGTTTGGCTAATGGATTATGGTCAAGGCATAGTTGTTTTCTAATTCAGAATACAATAGCTTGCTTGTTTTCTTTTACTCTGGGTTGGAATCTCTTAATCCCTTCAGACTCAAGCATGAGTATCACATGATTTGGAGGTGTTTGGTTAGTGTACTTCATTGCTGCAGAGCATCCCTGTACATAACAGATGAGTAAATTGGGACTGCAGAGAGGAGCCACATGGAAATTTTCAGTTTTGGAGTTCCATGTCCAAGTGTTGAATATTTGGTTGCTGGGTTGTGTTCTGGCAAAGCCAAAGGGAAGCATCTGATCCTAAGGAGATAAGATTTCTGCTCTAAAATCCTTAGTTTGTGATAAAAGGACTACAGCTTCAATATACCAATAACTTATATGTCCAGTATACCTAAAAATGCTTAAGCCATGTATTAGGGCATTTGTATGGAAATTTCCTTGCAAAAAAACTGTGGTGGTACAAGTAATCATGGGTCCTTCTTTCAGAATCTGTGACCATGCGGGGCATCAGTTGGAGGTATAGCTGTGTAAGTAATGCTAATAAAGCCTTGTTAAAGTAAAAAATCGTTGTTATTCAGTAACAGATTATTTCAGAAGATAGCAGTTTCTTATATAGCTGCATAATGGTACCAGTGTGTCTGGTTGCTGTTATGTTGCTTTTTACCTCCTTCAGTTCTGCAGGAACTGTCTGGAACCAAAAGGTCTTCCACATATTAAACTGGAATTTTGGCTTTTAAATGACAGGATGAATGCTGATACTTGATAAGGATAACTGCTGAACACTGATCTAGTGTGAGGACTAGACAAGTATGTGGTTGGGGTTTTCTAAAGCAGAATAAGATTCCCTAAAATGCTGAAATATGATAATGAACTGAGGATGGTAAAAAACATCCTCAGTAATTTAGAAGATGCTGATCTTGACTCTTGGTGCTGCTTTTGTAGAATTTGGTACCTTAAGTACCAATCTTTGCTTGGAGTAGCTTCAGTAACTAATTCTACTAGCAGCTGAAGCCTGCTTCTTCCCAAGCTGTTTCATTTGCATTGAAAGAAATGCAAAAATAATTGGGGAGCTGTAGTCATAGTGGCTCTATACTTAGCTCATTACTCGAGGCAAATTATCTTTTGCTTCCCCAGTGTTGACTGGTAGGCTGGCTTAAGAGCTGTCTAGCTTTCCATTGCTAGGTTGTTTGAATTCCTCTGCAGTATTGTTATTGCATGGTTTGTATGAACTCTTGAAAGGCTGGTAATAATCTAACAGTGGAAGGGTTGAGGATGGGAATTCTTAGTAATTCACTGAGAGAAAAGCAATGCCAAACCTGCTGTTGTAATTAGCTTGGAGTAGGAAGCAATCTTGAAACCAGCTTGATATGATGCTCACCTGTGGAGGGTGGTTAGGTTCATTACTGTCACTGCCCCGGCTGATGCCTGAACTGGGTGGGTGTGGTGATCATGTGGAGGATTCAGCCTGGGGAGTTGTGGACAAAGGATGAAAGGATTTTGCTTGATTTGACAAGTATAAGATTAGTATAACAAGGACAATAAGAGCTATTTCTTGGTTTCATTTTTTAAGACAAGTTTTTTTAATAAGCTGTTTGTATAAGATACAAGTTTAGGTGCTCCTGTCCTTTCTGAGGGTCACACCCAAAGAGCAGTCCTATTAAAATTAATAGTGCTATTGCATCATTCCTTAGACCGCCATGTTCTCATTCAGCACTAAGGTATGAAGACTTTTCCTCTTGCATAAGACAACTTGATTTGTTCTGGTTGGGGAGGAAACGGTTTGGCAGCTCACTAAAGAGTAAGTTGTGTGCTACTGTGCCCTGTAGCTTATTTTTCTAAACATTACTATTTCAGGTTATTGTCCAGCTTTCTAAACTGTTTTAGCAGTATGTCTAACTACCTGGGCCACTGCTCACACAGAGGTAGTGATTATCTGGCCAGCCCTTGCTGAATGCAGTTCCTTTACTGCTTCTAGCATGCTTCTTGCTCCTAGACCCAAATTGTTTGGCATTGAAATTAGATACCTAGTAGGGCCAAGCCTTGTGTACTTCAGTATATTTCAAGAGCCCCACAACTGCAATATGGCTTAACCTACCTCATCTCTTTTCATTTGCTACCAACGCTGTTTTTTCTGGCTCTTCCATCAAAATTCAGTTTTTTAGTCTCATCGTAAACACTTGCTACTGTGTGTCAATCCCAGCAGACCAAGTTTTATACTGGTTAAGAAATAATTTTTCTAAAAATATGCTGCAGATCCAGTAACATTTGCTAGAGCTAAACTGACTTAACTTACCAAAGGCAGGGAGTGATAAGTTAAAATATGCCTTGTCAAAAGTCTGTGTTAACTGACTTGTATAATGAAAAGAGCAAGAAGGGTCTTAATATTTTTGTGTGGGAATTACCATGTTAGAAGTAAGCAGGTGGGCTGGGGAGTATCTGGTTAAGTTTACAGTTTAAGAAATGCCTAATGCCAAAAAACCTTCCAAAAACTAATTTATGTGCTTAAACTCCACAGTTTTTTTATACTAAGTCTTGCCAAGACAGTTAAAGAATTCCTAGAGCTAGTTTGAATTTCCAGGCTTGGTTTGGAGTGCAATAGCTGCTTCTGCAGGTGCAGAGGACACTCAGGTCTGTTCAGGTAGGTTGATGAGTCTTGGGTTTATTGCTGGAAGGAGTTTTAGGAGTCTGAGGATGTTGTTGTGAAGCACATCTGTGGCATAGTTGCATATGTAGCCAGCTGGGTGTTTTTACTGCTTGTAAAAGGTCAGCTTTTGAACTTTCATGGATTGATGAACAGTGAACTTTAAACTGGTGTTGTAGCACCTGATTTCACAAACTTCAAGCCTCCAACTTCCAAGACTGGAAAACTTAGGAGGAAGGGTCCCTTTGTAGGGTTGGTGTTCTTAAGATCTGTTTAACTATTTGTAGCTAACTAAAATACAAAAGGTGAAGAAATACCCTGGGGGCAATGCAGAGAAGCTCCTTTAGCTGAGTTAACATCAATTGTGGTAAAACAACTCAGTGCATCCATCATGCTTGCAAAAGAAAACACAATCAGCACCATATTTCAATAGCAATTAGTCAGGTTTTGCCATTATATTCTCCCCTAGGTGACTTTATGCTAAGTATTGTTGAAAGACTTGACTTAGCAGAGTTCGTACATGTTGAAACAAATGTGATGGCTTGGAGCTTGTCTGAAGAATCTGCTGCTCATTAGTTGACTTCTGAAGAGCTGCTTTACCTGTAACCTCTCAAAAACAATGCTGATTTGGTTACTTTTTTAAATAACACTTTAACCAGAACTCATAAAGAGTTTAAACAACATACTTATACTTTATTGCATATAAAAATGTGGAAGAGAAAGTTCTGAATGTTTGAAGTGGGAATCAATAGATGGTGCTGCACAAGTAACAGCTCAGCCTTTACATGGAATTTGGAGCATCTTTGCCATAAGCTTGTTGCCTAGTGCTGATCTGTTCCTCCAACACAGAGTTTTTTTTGCAACCTTTAAACTCTTCAAGTATAGAATAGGAATTTGTCCTGTCAAAACCTGCATTTGTTTAAAGAGTTAGGTCCTACTTACTCACCTATGTCCTACATCTCTAGATCTCGGTTATTTAAATACCAAGGTGTGTGTCACTCTAAACTTACTGGGTAGGTGTTTCCTTTAACAGAAATAAGTAAATGCAACCTGTAGCAAACAAGCAACTGTGCTTATCTTGTTACACATTTTTCATTCTTCAGTTTTGTGTATGTACAGTGCTGAACTTCTAAATTAGGATTTAGGAGGTGGTCTGAGGGTGAGTTTTTTGCCTGTGAAATTCTGGAGATTTATCCAGATATGTCTGAGATTAAGTGTCTAACCTCACCTTTAACTTGGAAGTGATGTATTTTATGTTGTATCAGATGTCAGTTTTACAGGTTTTGGGGAGGAATGGAGAAAGGTTCTTACTAATGTATCATCTAAACAAAATAGGCTGTCTGAATACTGTAACATATGCTGAGTGTATGGAATATCTTAAAAATGAAGTGCTTGATGATGTTGGTTGAATGGAAGGGTCTGAAGACTTAAATTCTGAAGTAGGGACTAAGTGTTCTAATCTGTCTAGTTAGGTTTGCCCTACTTTCAAGTCTCACTGAATTTTCAAAGGGAGAACTAGGAGGTTTTTTGTGGAAAACAGTAGGCTTGAATTATATCCTTTCTTAGTATTTTGAGGTAGCTTGGTGTAAACTTTTCCCAGAAATGTTGCTCCTACTGAGCTGGTGGAATGGGAGTTAAGGCGAGTTGTTTATTACAACTGAAATGTGATTCTTTGTTGTCTTTAACTCCTTGTCAGAAGTGACAGCATTCCTTGCAGTCAGATTTGGGGTATAAATCTGCATCTTAACCTTTGTTTCAGTGTCGTGTCAGCCCATTGCATCTTAAGTTAGTCTTAGTGCCATGTTCAGCATGACTAGACTGACATGCTGTGAAGGGGGATTATTTTAATATAGTGCTTCTAGACCAAGGTTGCAGCAAGTAAAGCATTAAACAAGTGCTTCTATAGGTCCCTATTGTCAAGTTGCTGACTTACAGCAGCCTTCACTAGGTAGGGTGCTGCTAGTGTGCTATGGTCTAGGCTGGCTATGGAGTAGTAGGGCTGTGTTGTGAGTTGTGCAACTCTAGAGCTAAGGGTACAGTTTGCCTTAGGGCACCGGGGTGTTGAGCTGAACTTCTGGTGCAAGAAGGTCTAAATGCTGAAAGGGTAGCTGTTACTACTGATTTCAAATTATCCTCAAAAATGTAACTCCTGAAAGTGTTCTGTGTATTAATCAAACTAAGTTTAAAAGTGTCACCTGCAGAGCATGCAGCAGCTCTCCTAGGGTTTGCCTCTTCTACTGTCTGGTCCTGGGTTGTGTGCTGGTGGTGCTGCTTGAGTTGTACTTGAGATTTATGTAGCCAGTGGAAGCAGATTCATTCCTCTTAGAACTGTTTTATTAATTAACTGAAACAGCTGAAGTGCTGGGTTTTGTTTAGTATTTGTGGTAAGATTTGATGTTACTTGATATGTTCATGTGTTTTCTGCAGATAAAATGTGTGTAGTCCTTGTGGGTATGGTGTAGTGGGATATTGGATTTGTGGATGTTAAGGTGGCTGTGTATTTAATTCAGTAGTGAGGGCTAATGCACTGAAACTTCATACTGGAAAGTTATTCAGTAACTCTGTTTTCGTCACTGAGCTGCAAAAAATAATGCTGGTGAACTTAGCAAGGTTAAATGAAAAACATTCAAATCACAAATGTATGTATTTCAGAGCTTGTTACTAGAGGTAATAAAGCCTTCATTGGTAATGGTACTCAAGCAAATAGTCCTTCTGGCTCTAACAAGACAAAAAACTTATTAATGTTATTTAATACCTATAGAGTTAGGACCTCTAGCTCTTCTGAGGTTTTATTGATTACCTGTCAGCTTACTATAATGCTGAAAAAGCATGATTTGCTTCAAACTGACAAGGAAAATAGAACATATGCATTGCTGTGTTTGCTCTGGTGTAAGTTACTTCAGAGTTTTGGCAGATCCTTTCCATGAGATCATGTATCAGTCTGTGAGGTAGAAGCTAGTCTACTAGCACATTTAATCTATTTTTGATTTGTCAAGATCTCAAATGTAGAAACAAAGAGCACTTTGTCCTGGCTAGTCTCAGGAAGACTGACACTTAAATCACTCTTTCTAGTTGTCTGTTCACTTATTTTCTGAGCATGCTGCTCTTGCTGAGTGAAGGGCATTGTTTTGTAGAAGTCTCTTCCACTGTCTAAGTACAGAGGCTTTCATCTATAGGCTGAACATCTCATACTGGCAATTTCAAATGAGGTACTTGTTTGAACAGTTCCAAGTTCAGCCTTGTCAGTGTAAGTCAGTGAAACTTCTCTGACAGTGGGTAGCCCCATCTGTAAAATAAGGCTGTGCCAGGGCTGAATCTTACTGCTGCTTTCCATCACATCCTTGACATGATCTGCTCTATTGTATGAGAAGAGTATGACTGAAAGTACTTTTTGATCAGCACAGAAGAAGCTCTAGAGTACTAGTATCTCTGGAGTTTTGGTGGACTCTTCAGAGAATCATTTCATACTTATTTGTGCCTTATTGCTGAGAGAATCAAAGTCTTATAGAATATCCTGGAAATACTGCATCCAGTTTCTGGCTTTTTATATATTATAAGCCTTTCTTCGTTGCTGATCCAAAGTGTCTAGATAAAGTAAAAAGTCGGAGTCTTTACCTCACTGTTTCATTTTCATGTGGCCATTCTCTGAATATAATCATCAGGGCTTTAAATTTCTTGTGCATGTTAGAGCTGTGTGAGAATTTCCCTCACACTTGCAGGTGATCACAAAGTATTCAATTTATCTGTAGGTAGTTGAGCTTGGTTTCCTACTGTGTATTTCATGATTTTCAGGTTTCTGTTTGCATTAATGTTAGTTAAGCAATAATAATTAACTCAAAGCATGGAACTGATTATCTTATTGGGAGAACAAATCAATAACCATAAAGTAATAAGCATTATTGCAGCTTCCTGGTAATGAAAATTCCAGGAGTGGAATACTTGATTTAATTTTTAAGCTTTGAGAAAATAGTGGTGGTGATAGAATGACTTTGTAACTGACTCACTTGAGCATCTACTTAATGCTAGTGAAAAGCTTGGTGTGTGTGTGTGTGTGTGTGTGTGTGTGTGTGAAGAACTGCAGTGGCTTTACAGCTGTTGAGGATTAACAGCTGTTTGTTATGTTAATATTGGGAATGTCTGGTGCCCTGCTTGTCCTTCCCATTTGAACACCAAAGAATGCTGTGTGCAGGTATGTTTTTTAATTACTGATGCTTCCACAGTCTGGATGACATTGTTTACTTTGTTCCAGTGATTCTATCTAGATGTATTTAAGCTGGAAACTGCAGCGTTAGGACACTTGGATATTGTTGCCGTGTCCTTCCACTAAACCACACAGTTGAATCAAGTGTGTGTGTCCCCTGAAGTGAGTGTCCAAAATAGAAAAGAACTGCTCACTAAGTGATAGAATGTGAGCCTTTTTAAGAGACAAGGTCAGACATAAAATCTGGCTTTAGGTGAGAAGAATCTTACTTAAGGTCTCTAGGGCAGTTTCTATGTACAGCTGGTGTGGATGTGGTCCTGAGGATGCTTTCAGTAAAGATTAATCTCTTTTGGCTGCAGATGGCTGTGCCAGTTTTCTTGCCATGAAGATTTGGTTAACCAACACTGCTGTAGAAATATAGATACAGCCTCTTAAGACCCCACTGAAAAGCTCTGAAGAACTTTGTCTTGATGCCTTATGTAAGGACAGCTCTGACTCAGTGGGGAATGTAAACATGTGACTAAACTCAAAGCAGTATCACTGTACAGGTCAGAATTGTTAAGGCTTCCAGCTTCACAAGTGAGGGCATTGGTTCTGTCCCATTACCCTCTTAAAATTGCATGCTATCTCAGACTTGTTTCTTAACTCACTCTGCACTACTGTGCGTACGTTTAGGCATTGATTTCCAGCTGTGCTCTGCTGGGCAGCTGAAAGGTGAATGGGCTCTGACTTCTGGGGGAGCCTTTTGCTTGGCAGGAAGTGCCTGTGTGGAGGTGGTGAGTGGAGGCCCAGGCAGTGCCTGCATGCAGATGCTCCTCACATGCAGAGATCCTGTTCCATACCGGTTCAGAAACTTCTAATATAATAGAAACTTGCACCAAAGCCAACTTCTGTTTTACAGATAGCACCATGGGATTAGTATTGTATCTTAAATACAGGTATTTTGAACAACTATTCAAGAACTTAAGGTGAATGCTTATAGAACAATAGTGGGTTCCGAGCCTAGGATACCTTAATGGCATTATGGAAGCTAGCTATCATGTTAACAGAACCCTGCTAAATATACTTCAGCATTGCATTCTTGAGAGAGTAGTTGTGATGCCAGGACTTGAATACGAATACATCTTACATGTGCACACTCATGTGAGAATCACAGAACAGCACATGCTAGGCTTGAAGATAGTGTTTCCTTCAGAATGATTTGGAGTATGGTACAATTATCCTTTGCTTTTGATGTGTTACGCAAATTCAGTAATGTGTGGCTGTTCAGAAGTGACTGCAAGCTGCAGGTTATGGGAAAATCTGACTCCTTCAAAAGAGAGTGCATCTCAGTTTGTGCAGTCCATGCGGAGAAACCTGCTTGCATTGGGTGCTGTCATTGGGTATGACATGTCAAGCAGACAGTTCTGTTTTTCCATCTGCATGATGTCTGCCTTCTAGCTTTGGTCTTGCAGGTTTTCTGTTTTTAACTCTTGCTTAGGTTTTTAGCTTGCTTGTGTACTAGTTTATTCCTCATCAGTCAAGTTTTTAAGGGGTAAGTAATTACCTGGTAAGTAATGCTTGCAAGCTTTTGTGATGGATTGTTATGAACTGGGCAAACCTCTGCTGCTTGCTTGCTCCAGACTGCATAATTTAAAGAAAGTTTGGGGGTGTTCTAGACAGGAAGGAACATGTATCCTGTCAGCCTATCTGAAGGGCACTGCCTATCATAGCTGCCCTAATGTCAATGAGGATGGACTTCATGGT
This sequence comes from Athene cunicularia, assembly GCF_003259725.1. Classification (NCBI taxonomy): domain Eukaryota; kingdom Metazoa; phylum Chordata; class Aves; order Strigiformes; family Strigidae; genus Athene; species Athene cunicularia. The sequence goes on along the minus strand of NW_020799121.1, from coordinate 1,514,526 downwards.
TATGAAATCTGCAAAATATCATCTCTAAACACTGTCTTAAACTGCCTGGTCTCCTTGGCAGAACTAGACAGTCTTTTAAACATACAGACTCTTCAGGTAATCTAAAGCTGCTCTTTTTTTTAATTGCAGGCACATGTCTTGATGACCTGAAGGAGAACTTTGGTAGGCTGAGGAAATCTTTCTTGCAGTGGTACTCCTTGCTACTCATACTAGCAGGAAATGGGTGTGAACATCTGCTTGAAGTCATAAGGCATCGTGTTCTATAGTGAAAAGCATTAGTTTAAAAGTGGAAGTGAGGTAGCCTTGAATGCCAGAAGACAGGACTGCCAATGACTGATGGAAGATCTATACGTTGTTTCACACTTCCCTGTAAGTGTCTTGGGTTTCTGATGGAGTTCAATAGGCAGATTGACTTAGGTAGTACCAGAGACAGATTGTAACTTGGAGTGCGGTTGAGACTGTAAAAGTGGAGGGTGAGGCAAGAGAAAAACATGAAGAGCTCACACAGTATTACTGCATTGGTTTCCGTACCTGTGCAAGACCTGTACGTTACAAGTATTCTACTAAAAACTTTCCCTCCTGTAGTCCCTTCTGGGGAAGAAAAATGACAGGCTTCAGTTCCTCACTCTTGTTGCTTTAATTCTTCCTAAGGCTGCTATCAGAGTAGCTCTGCTTTGTGCTCTGGCAGTCTTGCTTGAGCTGCCAGTGTAGCCTCCAAGCTTTTCACTATGCACGCTGCTGGTGTAGCACTTCATTGAGCAGTGGAAGCCTGAGTAAGTATCACTGGCTGATTCTCAAGTCTGACATCATATCCAAGAATTAGATGGCTCTTTCACCATGGGGATAATGAAATAATTCCTACTGTGTTATTCATTAACTCACATTTCATTCAGTGGCTCCTAAGAGGATAATGAGCATGTTAGAGGTGAACTTGCATAGGACTTCAGACATCCTTTTGATAAGATAAACAAGAGTTAGCTATGGCAGGCAAAGTTTAAGCATGGCACTGAGGCAGGTGGCATGTAGTATATTACATGTAGTGACTTCAAAACTAATTTGATGACTTTTTCTTTAATGGTTTAAAGTAGCCTGCTTCTAAAGCTGATGGAGAAATAACTAGTGCTCAAAGAAGTCAGATGGAAGGTCTTGGCATGGAGGCTGCACCTGGTTGAACAGAAAGGTGATGTTCAACCTAGCATTGCAGTGCTTCAGGGCAGGTGTGGGAGCCCAACAAATAAACTGGGGGACCTACAACAATAAACCATATGGAGGAAAAACATCTTAGTGAAGGACAGCTGCTCCTGTTTTGGTACAAGAGCCTGTTGGACGTTGTTGGGTTTCTCGTTTTAACATTAATGTAGCTTGAGCATGTGTAAAATTTGAATATCCCTCAAGTGTTAGTGTCATGCACGCTTCCCCCTCATGTACACAGCTTTGTCAGCTTAAACTGCCGTATGCTACTCTGCAAGAAAACTTTAAAGGGGAGAAAGATAACCTAATTTGTGAAGGGATTTTCACTGACATTATGTTCAGAATAGTAAAACTGGACAACTCTACCCCTAGCTTTAGGGCTGACTCTTAAAGGACCTCTATGGGAATTAGGTGTATTGACCATTTTGGCTCTAATGTGAATCCTTTAAGACCTGATCTTCCTGGTAAATATGGCTGTAGCTGTTGATTGAGCTATCACACCAGGTGAGTACTGTTCTGTTCTGAAGGCTCGGCAGGGAGTTCATCTCCCTCCAAAAGAGGTTTATCTGTGCTGTGCAATTGAGCTAATAAACTAATATAATCAGATTAAGCTGTTTGTGGGAGGAATGATGATTGGATATTCAAATGCCTAACAAACTGTCTGATCTTTTGACTGTTGCTGTGAGTGCACTGGCATCAGTATTTCATCCCCACAGGTAATAACAGATAATTTTAAGAGGCTGCAGTAGGCTTGGACACCTGAAGAAATCCAGAACTTCTAGGGGCCCAGTAAGATCTTAAACTACCCAGTATTTGTAGAAGCACTGGGTGAGGGAATAGTGACTTTATCTAGGAAGAAGTTCTAGGTGGTGGTCTGGTGAGTCAGGTGACTGCCATCCTGGAGAACTAGCTGTGTCCCTGCCCTGTTGTGGATTGTGCTGTGGGTTGGGAAGTTACTGGAAACTTTTACAGGTGTGTGTAGACTTATGGCTTTGTTAAATACACAACTCCAGGCCTGAGTGCTCATTTCTGCAGCTCAGACGCCCAGCTAGTGGAGTTGTATTTCTCAAATACATAGCAGAATACTATCAAAATTGAAGTATTTGAACTAGACTTTAAGCATCTGTTCTGGATACCGAAGTTGGAAGATCCTTCTGGTGCCTTGAACTCTTACTATGCTTAGTTTTTCAACCTTTAAAAAATACATTACTACCACTTAACCATATGGGACAGTGTGAAAACTGTGGTAAGCACTGTAGATCTTTAGAAGAAGAGTTGCTATAAAATGATCAGTGTGTAAAAAAAAAAAAAAAAAAAAAAAAAAAAAAAAAAAAAAGACTTGATTCAGAACTCCCCACAGGCTACAAGATTTAATAAAAATGAATATAAGTAGAAGTTGTGGATTCAGGGATTATTGTCCACCTAGTTTGCTGAGTGTGGGGGTTTATGGGAAGGAAAGGATGGAGAAGGGAATTTGGGATCACATATGTTCCAAGAGAAGCTGAACTAAAAGCTTTCCAGGTGACCTTAGTGCTTGCATTTCCTAATGTGTAATTCTTCATTCCATGCTTTGTATTTATAGACATTTTAAGATGCAGTTACAAGGTGATTTCCTCAGCATGTATGAGCAGTGAGAATATCTGCTGTGTCATTAATACTTGGGTCCTGGGCTGTCAGCTTTGCCTCTCGTTTACTTTACTGTGCAACTACATGTAACTACCTAGTCCAGAAATCCATCACCAAAGCATGCCTGCCCTGTCAAGGATCTCTTCCTTTACAGCAGCATTTACACATCAGTGCTCTAACTTCTTGAGCTGTTGTATGTGAAGCAGTAAAATGCCAGAACAGGCCATTGTCTCTTACCTGTTCTTTGGAAGATCTGTTTTTCAGCACCTATGGTAATGGGAACTGGAAAAAAGATCATCTTCAGTTCATGACAAACTGTTCAGCCTGAACATAGAAGTCTGGGTACAAGTGCTGGTTCATGGATGTTGTTGGTTATTCTGGAAGCCTCTACCATCAGGGAAGACTTTCAAAACAGTTCTGTCAGCTGGATCCGAAACTGATGCAGAGATTACATTTCCAAGCTAATGACACAGATGTGGTACTTTCATTAAAACATACATGCCTTAGATCCTTGTACTTGATTGACAGACTAATTTAAGCTTGCCAAGTAAGCTTTTCTACATAAAGATGTAGCCTTTCATCCAGGAAAGGAGTTCGGCTGTTTTTTTGGCTTTTAGATCTAGATGTGTAAAGCTGTATACAAGTTTTTTCAGACATACAAGGCCTGAATGCTGAGGTTGTTTGTACAGCAAGCTGTTGTTTATCCAAATTATACATGCTTTTTCATCTCATCTCTGAGCTTCTAGTACATCTTTTTCTAAAACCTGGGATTAAACCATATTTAAAATGAAAATTACCTTACCTGATGTATCAGTAACAGTCTTCACATGTAGATTTGTTGCAGCAACTGCATAACCTCTTGAAGTAAGTGAGGTAGACTTAAGTACTCTGAACTGTATTCTTATCCTTTTTTCCCTGTTCTTGTTCAGAGTGTGAAGGCTTCCTTTGCCTTTGAGTATTTTTCTGAACTTCATTTAAGATTCCAACCCTAATATTGGGACAGGCTGTCTAGGAAGAATGGTGATATTCAAACCTTGGCTAGACAAGTCTCTTTTGCAACTTGATCTGAGTGGAACTGTGTCAAATAGGGGCTTGGACTAACTGATGTTCAGTTGTCCCAAATTGTTCTGGATTTTTTTGTGTGTATTTATCCTGGTTCTTCATACTTTCCTTTTTGGGCTTAAAGGAGCAGAGTGACTTCTGCTTTTTTTGTAATTGAATAATGAATCTTGTTCCTGTAATGTTAACAGCTTGAATCTCTGGTGTTGAATTGAGTTTCTTTCAGAAGGAAAGCTTTCTGTAAAGTTTGGTCCTCCTGGACCTGATGGCAAGCTTTACTGCAGGCAGCTTTTATTTTTATAGTTATGGGAAGGAAAGAAATTCCTGCCCTTTCTTGGTTTGGTCTTTGACCAAGGTTGACACCTCATAAGATCTTCAAGGAGATCCTTGAGTACCTGAACAAACTGATTTTCAGTATTGTGTTCCTATGTTGTCAGCAGCTTCATCCTGCTTATGCATCATGAAGCAAGATGATGTCAGTTGAGGTCAGGGTTTTTTTTTGCCACCTGATTTCATCAGGAGCAAAGCAGTAGATAGGACCCAAACCTCAAGTACTAAGCCTCTTTATTGCTCCTTATTTACATTGTATCTACTTTTTTCCAAAACTTTTCTGAATTACTTTTTGAATCTGAGCAAATCAACTTGAATATTTTATCTTCATGGGTTTGACAGACATTTGTTTGTGTTCAGTATGTACAGACTTGGTTTTGATACTAAATTAGTTACCAGAGGGTCCTTCAAATTGAAGGATAAAGAACAAAAATAGACCAATCTAGTTAATTTTTACTGTGAAATGCTACTTCTGTGTATTTAATTGAAGCTTGATTTCTGCAAGTCACAGGTAAGAATTGAAGTGTTACAAATGTGTAACTTGGCTATTTTCACATCTTTAAGCAAGCTCATGGACCAAATGTACATGTTCTTGCATGTCTATAAAATACAGCTTGAAGAGGGCATGCTAAATTTACTGTAAGGATGGTTATAAATATTTATATTTAAAGGAAGGTTAAGTCTTGCTAGCTGATGATTCAAGTGCAAAACAAAATTAAAGTGGGTAACTGAAGTTTCCTGCATACCGATGTACATCTTTTTTAAGATTATGGGATTAAACCATATTGAAAATGAAAATTACCTTACCTGATGCATCAATAACAGAATTAGCTGTTGAACTGCACTCAATTCTACAATGCTTCTGGGAGTGATGTGGATGCATTGTGTTTAGGTAACTTGCTGAAGAGCCCAAACTTGTTGGTGCTTTAAAATGATGATTTATCTCTTAATTACAACAAAGTCTTTTTTAGTAAGCTAGGTTTGGTTAGAGTCACACAGGGAAGGAATTAATGTTCTCTAAAGGATAAAACACTTGAATGACATGTTCTTTGCATTATTAGAGTTCTTCCTTCTCAGGGTTTGTTCAATCTACAAATATGAAGCAGTTTCTCTAGGGAAAATAGAGGTTTTAAATCCAGGTTTGCCTGACTTGAATGAATTCACACTAGACCAGATCTGGGGGAAAGTGTGTTCTGGATACTCCCATTAGAGTTCACCAGGACCTGAGTGTCTGTATATACAGGCAAATGCATTGCTACAATTCAACACCAGAAACAATCTACAGAAATCTTTGCTTCTAGTGTTGAATTGTTGTAGCAATGCATTTGCCTGTATATACAGACATTTGTTACAGTCCTGCATTATTTTGTCACAATTTTTTTTAAAGGGCATTTAGTATCAAGTAGGATACTGGAGTAATACCTCTTTTTGGGAAAAACTGATCATCTGTACAGAATTTAGTGTGAAATAGTCTAATTCTAGATTTAGGATTTAATTAAATGAGCAGGTAGGAAATCAAAACTTAAATCTTCATGTTCCCTAGAGAAATTAATTCATGTTGGTTGATCTTGCCATAAAAATAGTGATTTCAAAGGAGATAATGTAACCATATAGGATTGAGTTCTTTTTCCATGTAAGGTGAATATCTGCTGGTATCCTCGTAAGGAAGCCTGAACATTTGGTGGGTCAGTGGATTTTTAACTTTAAGTGTAGGAGGGGGGAGGGGGAGAGACTGGGTAGTAAATATTAACTGGGGATATGTCAAACCTTGTTTTATCAGAGTTGCAGTCTATTGCAGAAATTAACTTCAAGTCTAAGTCAAATTCAGTGTTTTGATATGTATGTGCTTTAACCACAAAACCTTCTTAGGTGCCTCTGAAATGCCTAAATATATTTAACTTTGGCTTCATGCTGTTTAGTTTTTTAGAATAAGCATATTCTGTTAATCCAAGTAAATTCTTTCCTGGCTCTGAATGTCTGTGTAACTTCAGTGTAAACTGTCATGCTTGTATACTTTCAGTATTATGGAAGTTGTTACATAGAGAAAAGATTTTTAGGGAGTTGTGACTGAACTCGGCTTCCCTGAGTTGTCTGGAAACATGACTTTAGAAATGGTAATTATTCTTGCCTTTGACATGTTAGATTTGAACAAGATGGTTGCATAGCATACTACCTCAGTTTAGTAGGTGGAGGGTACTGGACTTAAGCTTCAATTTACATAATAGTCAACTAGTTCAAAACACCAGTGCTGTGCCTTTATAGGAGTAAATTTTGCAGTGTGACAAAATTAACTAGTCTGTTGGAGACCTCTGTACTTAATACTAGATACTTGTATGTAATTGCTCTTCAAAATTAGTTATGGAAATTGAAACACATTAAGACTTGCTTCAGGTTTCTGTAGGTGATATTAAGAGATACAGGACTGCTTACTGTGCCTCCTGCCTCCCACATCAAACAAATGCTGCTGAAACCCTTGGGATTTGATGATGCAGTCAGAGGCTGTTCAGAGCTCCTCACCCTAGTTTGATATGCAGATGGCTCAGTGTCCTTTTCTCTACATATATTTGTAGGACCCTTTTAAAGACTCTCTTTGCCTTTTTAGTTGTGGAGTCCCACCTCCAGGTCTTATTTAAGTGCAACTTGCAAATGGAAAGTAGTATTTTGCCAGTTACATTTCCTGCTTCTGAAAGTAACTATTACTTTCCATGAATGGAAAAAGATGGGAATAAACTGTCTTAATATTTGGAAGATACTGAAGTGGTATAACTACAGGAGAAAAGCTGTTTGCTCTTCCTGCTTTTTCTCCTTTAGTGAATTGAATCAGCTAACCAAAGAAAGGACAAGTTGTATGTTTCTTGGAGGCAATATGCTGGTAGATCAGCCAAACCAGTTTGCCCATTGTGATCTAAATATAGAGAGTCTCCTTAACTGGGAAAGGCATCTGAGTTCTGTGTATGTCTTAATACATGTAGGGAGCCGAAGCTTTTCAGTGCCTAGCTGGAGGGCGATGCTGGTGTGAGTCTTCTCTCTTTCTGTAGAAACTTTGACTAGTAACAGTGTACTGTAGAGTTTGGAGAAGTTGATACTGGAAATAGATTGATGCAATAACCTGTTTGTTCTAGTATGGAAGGGCTTAGCTGATCAGATATAAGTAAGGCAGTAACCTGTTCTGGTAAATGATATGTCTGGCTTTAAACTGGAATTTGCTGTCTAAATAGGAGCTAGCAGAAAATTCCTTATACTGAAGCTGCTAGTGTTTCCTTACTCATCTCTTGCTGGTCTCCTGATCATGCACAAGTACACATGGTCTTATCTCTTAATTTAACTTTTGCCTTACGGTATTTTCATGCATTAAGTGGCTGGTTGAACAGTCACTGAGTGCTGTTCATGTCTTGGCAGTCTTGTGGATGATGCCCAAACAAGTGTTTGGACTGCTCTTTAGAAAACATACTGTTTATGATCCTAGAAAAGCTAGCCTGATCCTTGATTAACTCCTGAAATGTGAAATTTAGGTGGTCAGTTCATAAAAAGGGGACTCGTGACTGAATAAACCTGGCTCCCTACCTAGGTCAGCTCTTTCCTAGTGACAATGAAATCAAGTAATCATATTGACTGCTTTGCATGTACTAAATAAATACCTGAACAGTGCTTTTCTTGAATTAACTACTATTTCATACTGTAACTAGTAGTACTAACGCTGTCATCAGATGTACTTATGCCCTGCCATGGTTGGTTGGAAGAGACTAGCTCTTCATCCCTGAGTTTACAGATGCAGACAGAAATCCCACTGTGTATTAATACCCAAAGACAACTTGAGGTCCTGATACAGGATACAGTTGTATGTTGAATAACTCTAATGCAGATCAGGGCTTTTTGAGGGTAACTGGTATTTGAACTGTAAACTCTGCCATTTAAAATTACCCTGCTTAATGCTTGGAGAAATACATGTGTAAACAGTTTGAGATGAGCAAGCTAATTGACCAGTTCTGTAAAGAAAATGTCACTTCAAGTGTTGAAATGATTCCTAAGCTGCCTGAAACTATAAATTCTAAATGTCATGCAGTTGCTTTCAGACTATGCTTTGTACCAGCATCTGCTCTGGAAGCAAACATGTACAACATTGTAGAGTAGTGGTTCCATAATCTTGATTTCTTTGTCTTGTATCTAGGAGTTAATTATGTCATAAAGGGTCTGAAATGTCAGAGTTGATGTAAGATAAGGGGAGCATTTTGTTGGGGTGGAGTATGGGAGCAGTACTCTTTCTGATGGCTCACCATGTTTCAGAGAATGCAAACATAGTCCAGTTTAGAGCAGAACCACTGTAAGTGTCAGATTAAAGCATTTATGCACTGCGCACAATCTTACCAAGTGCTAGTGTTAGGGCATTTGAAACTTAACTTTCATGCTTGTATAAAGTAGTCTGGTGTAAGTCACTGAACAGTGTGTGTCTCATGGCTGCCTCTTCCTAGATGAAGACAGTGAAGGTGGATGTGCATCTTACTCATATGACCTCCTTGACAGAACAGGTTTTTTCAATGCAATTTAAGAATTAATGGATTAAAACAGTAGTCAATAATTATGCTGTGTGCAATAAAAGAAAGTGTCTTGTTATTTGCCTTGATAACAAAACAGACTTTTTTGTGTCCTGCCTCTTCCTAGATGTGTAGCTGATCAGTGCTATTGCTCTGAGTCTGTGGGGGGCTGAGTTTCCTGTTATGGACACCTTATAATAACTTAACCTACTTAATACATTAAGAAATAAATATTTATTCTTACAGGCATTTGGTATTTCAATAAAGTTTTCTTATGACAAAAGCATTGAGTGGTGTTTTGCTGAAGAGGTTTTAAAAGCTTTGTGCCAGACCAGAGTATAGTGAAAATGATGTCAACTTACACACTTGGGAGCTAATAGCTGTAACTGTGTACATTGTCCTAAAGTGGTTCAATGGGGGGGGAGGAAAAAAT
>NW_020799121.1:1452786-1505305 GCF_003259725.1 Athene cunicularia | reverse complement strand
GGGGGGGGAAATCTCATGGAAGTGTAACTTGAAAGTCCCAAGGAGTCTTGAAATCAAATATGCTTTTTGGTTCTTCCTATTCTTGATAATTTTTTTATTGTATATTTCTTTAGTGTTGCATTGACTTTCAATAAAATACAATGTCAGGAGCCTGTCTTGATGGGTATTGTGTAATGCTGCTCTTCTGGAACAGCAGCTGCCTTCTTCCAGTATTCATCCAGCAAACAGAATGGCCTGGGTTAAAGCAAAATGTTACCTGATGAGGGAAGGAGGATGAAGAGGTGGTTTTTGGAGGATGAGTAAAACCTGTGATTAACAGCCTCTTAGCCTTGTTTGTTGCCTTTCTTCTAGAAAGGAAGAAATATGGGAGGGAGGGTGACTTATGACAAATGGGCTGTGAGGACCTCAGTGGAAAAATGAGAAGTATGAGGAGTAAAATTATTCCCTTCTTATTTTGTTCTGCCATTTCAAGTAGAAACTTTGCTGCCTGGTCTCTGTCTTGCTGACTTGCTTTCTGTTTCATATACCTTTTCACATAATAGCCCCTCTGCAGCACGCTTGGTCACCTTCTTAGCTTAGACCCTAAACAAGTCTTGAGTTTCCACGGCTCAGGCCCTGGCCTGTGTTCTGCATCTTGTCAACTTTTATATAGGACTACTTGATTCAGCCCCCATCCTTGCAGCTCTTGCAGTTCAGACCAACGTGCGTACCATGTTGGTCCTTCTTGGTAGATACTACTTGTCTGTCATGCACATAAAATGGAAGAATATGGAGTAATTGAAATAAAATGAACATGATGGAATGGGTAATTAATTTGAACTTTAAACTTCCAGTGGCTGATCAGAACATCTCTGATAGGTAAATTGTGTCCTGGCTTATGTATGAACAGTTGCAGCATTTGAATCTCAGCTTTATCTGGATGAAAAAGGAATTAAACCCCTGAAATCTTAGAGGAACGTGACATTTTCTTCACATTTTGGTTTCAAGCTTCCTGTGATCTTTTGACCTGTGTTTTGAGATCAGTGGAGCAGAATATTAATATACTCTTTTATTCAGAAACTTTCCTTAAGTCTTATTTATTGGAATAATTAATTCTGTAATCCCACCTAAAGTTACACTGATTTTTATTCTTTACATCAGTTATGGAAAATGGGACTTTTCCTAATGCAAGATCAAATTGCTTTTACTGCCATTGACTGTTAGATAGGTGCAGTCTCGGAAGTGCTTCTACTGCCTTCTGTACTGCTTTCTTTTGCTCTTTCAAGCTTTCTTTACAGTTTGAGATGCTTTTTTGGTTTAACTTTGAACTGTTGCTTCTGTATTTAATTTTTGAAGAGTGTAATGTGATCTTTTTTTAACTATTATGCAGAGATAATCAGCTTAAGCTGCTTTAAAAACAGATGAATGCCTCTTCTGAGTGGGAAGATGAAGCTAATATGCCTACCTGTAAAGGGTTCTACAGGAAACTAAATTACCTACCATTAATGATGAGTCAGTGCAGTGATACATGTTGACAGAAACTTTTTTGATGCTTTGGACTCATTTTTATTTTTCACTCATAAAAGCGTGGGTATAGTGGAAGATGGAGTAAGACACTCTTGAAATGCTCTTACATAGGACACTTTCCCATCTGTGTTAATGGAAAGTAAGGTCATCAGTATGGCTGTTGATCTCTGCTTACTCTGTCATGCGTTTGAGTATGGATGTGTACACTCCATATTCAGCTGCTTTCTAAAATGGAAGTTATGTAACTTCATCTGTGTAAGTGTATGACAGAGAAGACACATGGCAGTAGAAACTAGAAAATACTTCCCTGAAGATCAGCATTCCCCCTTCTCTGTGTATGTTTTAAAACTTTCTATTAAGTAGTAACCTTGCACTATCCCGTCTCAGGAACAACTGTATTCAGGGGAACAGTCCCATTGCTCTCATCCCCTTTGTGGTTTTGAACTTGGCCACAAGCAAATGACGTCACCCCAAGTGGTAGGCAGCTGATAGTAGCACTCTGTTCCTGTTCTTGAGCACCCAAGAATAAGGGTAAAAATGGGGGTGTGGAGGCAAGCTAAAGTCCACTAGGAAGAACATAAAAAGGAAAGAGGAGAACAGTCTACAGCCAATATTCAAGCTAAAGCTGAGCAGAAAGCAGCCAAACAACAAGGTGATGAAATGGTAAGTGTGTGATAAAATGGTGCAGGAGGAGGTTCGGTCACTGCAGAGCTTGGTTATGTGGGAACAGTAATACCGCAGAGTTAGAAATGTAAACAGAAATAGAGAACTTCTAATCAGAAGCTGCACTTGCATAACATTAAGGTTGTGACATGGTGTGGCATAACCAATGCAGAAATGATGTATTTCAGCAAAGGGAGGAAAAAAATACATCTTTAAAATAGTCAGTTGCTAGAAGTTTGGGTTGGTTTTGTTTGTAGGCATCTTTATCAGGATAGCTTTGTGGCTAGAGAAAAGCTGGATTTGTTGTTTTCTAAAGCTATTCTTCTCTCCTGTCATTTCACTTTATGCTTGTCAAATCACACCTGTTCCTGCTAGATAGAGCCTTTCAGCTAAGAAACTGAAGTGACAACTTTCCAATCTCCTAATTAAACAAACATGTTTATTAAAACTTCTCAAGAGTGTTTTTCCTAGTTATTTGCCAATGTTTTATTTAAATGTGTTAAGAAAATCATGGTCACAGACTCTTGGTATAATTTAGGTTGGAGGTCATGTAGTCCAACACTACTCAGAATAGGACCAAATGATGCTGGATTGTGTTGCTTAAGGGCTCCTTGGGTTTGAAATATCTTCAGGGATTAAAAGTTCTACACCTTCACAACCATTATTCTGAATTTCCCCCTGCAATTATACTTGTTTTACCGTTACAGTATGATTGATATCTCATCCCACCACTACTTCCCCATAGCATCTTCTAAGAAAAAACAATGGAGCCATGACCTGTGTGCTAGTTAGTGTTCACCTAATGCCCAACTTCCTGAAATAGTCAACAGAGAAGGATCTGAAGCAGATGGTTCAAAGCAAAATCTTAGTTTAAGTGTTTGTGTTCACGTCACCCTAAGTACTGGAGCTTTGTGGCAGAATTTGTTAAAAATTGGGCAATGTTAATATGTCCTTGAGCACCTGTGCTTAAAAATCTAAACCAAACGAGCTTTGAGAATGACAGCCATTATAATAAGAAAGATGGTGCAAAGCCAGTGTCTTTACTAGATATGTTTTACTTGTAGGATTTACTGAAACCCTCCTCTTCCCTTTTTCATCTCTTACCCTTTGCTTTCCTAATGGTGCTGAATCTGTTCTTTGTGGATCTGACAGAAGAGCTAATGCAGAGGAAACGGTGGGAGCACAGGGAGGGGGAGGCTGCGTCACCCTCCTCAGTGGCAGCAAACTTAGATGTGCTTAGCTGTATTAATTAAACAGTTATACACCAGTACTTGGGATTGCTCCTCCCTTGAGTAATTAATGTTTTTGAGATGGTAGTAGAATTCAGAGTAATGTTTCTTACAGTCAGCTTTTTTTTTTAATTTTATTTTGGCACAAGTTGTTGACTTAGGAAGTGATAACATTTGAGGTGCTTATCTGTGACTAGCAGCCTTGCAAGAGGAATGCTGAAGAACGTGTCATGAAGTGTTTTTTGAATACTGGCAGGAATAAAGCGGAATTATTAACGCTTATATTGGAACATTTTTCTCCTGTTTTTAAAACTCTCTACAAAATGCTTGAGATTCAGTGGCTTCTTCCAAACCTCATTAAATTCAATAAAAAGCTTGTTGCAGATTTTTGTGAAGGTTTTTTTTTCCTTGGACCTAAAACACGTAAAATAAGTCTACCTCCTGCTACCCTAAATGTGTATCTTGCCTTTTAAAAAGCAAGGATCTAGCCAGAAAGCTGTCTCTGAAGAGTAGTTCTAGAGTTGCGTAGTCTGCTTTCATAGCTTTTTTTTTTTTTTTAATAAGCTTGCGAAGTATTCCCGTCAAAGGTGACTTTGTATAACCAAGCAGCTGTAAAGTTGAACTTGTTGCTTGATCAAACTGGTACCTCAAAGTAAAACTCTGTCCTTTCTGCTTCGTGTGTCATATTTAATTATCAACCCATAAAGCTCTTGGAGTTGGCATTTGACTTGTTAGTTGAGAGAGATTTTAATATTTAAAAAGTTGACCCCTGTTGCAGGTAACCAAATGTTGCTTTTAGAACTGTTTTACAAAATGTTGATTGATGATTACTTGAGGTTTTTAACAGCTGTGATCATTCATAAGGTGTTTTCTGTTAAAGCAGAGCATTCTAATATCATAATTTTAAAAAATAATGGCTGAATGTCAGTACCTATGAGATTCCCTTATAGTGTGTTCACTGTGTGAAATGTTAGAATTTCTTTTGCTTGATGCATTTAAGTTTGTACTTTTAAAACTATTTCTTTCTACTATGTCAGTCCTGAAATTATATGTCCTTGTGTACTGAAAATATTTTTTATATTTTCTGTGTCATAAGCCATAAACTAAAGTACGCAATAAAAGCAAAATAGAGAATTATTTTTTTAATGGAAAAAGTGTTTGTGGCACATCAGAGTACAAGCAAACTATTTGTAGCAGTAGGATTATATGTTTATAGAAGTTAGACCTTCCAGGCACATACACATGCAGAATGCTATTGGGATAGCTTCCAAGTTACTGTGAAGAACAAATCTCTTGGTACACTGGATACAAGGGAGTAGTATTCCATCAGTTTGGCTGCTTGCATGCTTTGGGAATGGTTGGGTTTAGTCTGGAACTTTAATTCTAGGGTTTGGGTATTTTAGTATAGAACTTTGTGTCCCAGCAGTCATTCATATGCTATAGAAATACCTACTGAAGTGACTACATACGAATGAAGCAAATCATATATTTTCTCCATATAATTTTTTTGACAAATATGTATTTGGGACACAATACTTAAATGTATTTTTGAGGAAATAGCTGTTTGTACAGCACTTGGAAAGTCAAAAAGATAGGGCTTGGGAGGAATGGTATCATATGAGCATTGCTGTTCACCTTGGCTTTTTTGCAGCTTTGTCTGAAAGTACTAAGTATTAACAACCACTGTTTGGAGGCTTTAATCTGCTTGGGGGGCGACAAAGCTAATTTTAGTGTAAAATTAAAAAACACTTTTGAAGATTGATAGAAAAACAGTTGGATCTCCTATAAAAGAGTTCTCCTGTAGCTTATATTGCTTTTTTTTTTTTCTTCACTTCTATGTACTAAAGCAGTGTAAGAAAAAAATTGAATTGCTTTGCGGCCACCACTTCTGAACTGTTCCTTTCCAGAAAAGAGGCCTTAACCAGCACACATGTACCTGTCAGAATCCAATCACTGAATTCCTTCTTTGTGTGCATTAAGATGTTGGTAGTTAGGACTTACATAGTAGTTAGTACTTTTTACTTTCCCTCTTTAAGACAAACTCTGTATAAGTTGCTAGCTATTTAAGAAGCCTTTTTTTTTAATGTAGGTCCGTGTTTTGAAGTACTGTCCTTTTATTTGCAGTTGCCAATGTGAAGTATTGGAGGAGTATCGTTTGAAACTTTCTGGGACAAAGAGGATTGTTTTATTACCTCTCATTCTGTGGTAAGCTAATTGTGTTATTTTGGTAAAATGAATTGCCTGTTGAAGGTGGATTCTGTGGTTATCATTGATTACTCTCTTAATTAAATAAAGCATTTTCCAAGATGTTAAACAAAAATCAATATTTTACTAAGTTGGAATTTGCAACCTTTAATTATATAAAAGAAGTGACTTCTTAGTTGTGCACAATCTTTACACAGCGTGATTCTTTGTCTATCTTGCTCATATTCCTGAGTAATGTGCAAATGTCCATATTGTTAGCTACTTTCCCAGTAAATAACTTTTGAAAGCTATTCAGTTACTTCTATGTGTGGTGCCAGGAAAGAGCAGGGAAACCTTCGTGTCAGGGATTGAAACGTGGGAAACTTAAGTGTTTATCCTTATCTCAGAATAATTTCCTTCCACCTGTGAAAGGGGAGGAAGTGTTTTCAGTTTGTAACAGAAGCATCTTTTGCTAAAGCTAGATCACATTCTTGAATATTTAATTCTCAAATTTTCTAATGCTGCTTTGTCAAAACCTTTGGATTCCTATCTAAAACTTAAAGGGCAACTGTGATACAGCATGTAAATAGCTATGTTTTGAGACTGAGGGTCAACTGCATTCAATTTAGATACTAAAATGAATGGAATTCAGAATCTGGACAAGGAAGTCAGGGGAACAAAGTGAAATGATTAGGCACTTCTTTTTTCCTTCTTTTCCCCTCCAGTTTTTCCTTTCCTTGCCATAAGTCCAACTACGTTTAAATATATCTGAATTTAAGTGATCCTTTATTTATGTCATCTTTGTTGTTTAGAATCAGTGGCAAACAGATGGTTATTGCTAGTCTTAATTATATACATAATTTAGGCCAGAAGGCACATCTGAAAGGAAAGGTAATTAAGATGTTCCCATACTGGCAGAACAGAGTCTGAGGTTACAACCTTTACTAATCATATGTCTTTTCAAGCAGAACATAAGCACGGTGAATTAACAAGACTAACCTCTTTTTTGGTGTAATTTAATATATGTGAAACTACGGTTGAAAGGGCAGCACAATAGATTGATAACTTTTTCTGTTCTCAGTCCTAACCAAAAAAACCCTATTTCTAACAATAAAAGCAAGTTTCACTGCACTACGTATAAGCTATCTACTATTTATATGTGATTCTATTTATAAGTAGGACCCTCAATTTGTGGATGCTTTTTATGACGATGTTTTCTTGGTCATTTATTATCTAAGCTGTATTTGAACGTTTCCATTTAATTTCTGGGAAATGGTTTTTACTGTCATGGAAGAGCTGATTATTTGCCAGCTGCAGTTAAACAGAACAAGAATTCTGATTCCATTCTCCAACTAATTAAAAAAAAATGGTATGGGCCAACTGGTCAAATGATACAAGTCAGCCAGTTGTGCTAGTCTCACTTGGTATCAAGCAGAGCAGCACAGTGTGTTAATTACCATGGGTAAAATTCAACAGAGTGGCTTGCTGGAGTTGACAAAATGAAGAACGTTCATGTTCTTACTTCTAAGGCAGTGCTCTTAAAGCTAGGGCCAGAAACCTCCTTGCTAGCAATTTTTAGAAGTACTTTTGTGTTGTGGCAGTTGAGTTGGTGAAGCATTTCACTAATACCTAGGAGCAGCATGAGACTGCAAACTATTTGTTTTAGAACCTGTCTTATAAGTTCTTGTACCATTTGTCTTGGCAACATCACAGTTTATATGTGATAATCCTGATTAAAACTGAAACTGACATTTATTTTTCACACAGCTTTCCCAAAATTCGCCCTAAAAAGGAAGATTCTCAGTTGTGTAAAAAGCCACAGTATTATAATAGAAGCTGTTTTGCAGCTGAATGCAGCAATTAGAATAATAAACCTGTTCTGCAGTAATTGGGATAGTCTTTGTTGATGTTTTATGCTGGATTTTAGGAGAACAGCTGTAAGAAATTTTAAAAGACCTAATTTTCTAAGCTAATACTGTTTTTTTATTAATGTATATATAGTTATATAGTAAACTTTAAAAATAAATATATCTAATCAATCTGAAGTATAAAAGAACAATGTTAAGTACAGTGCCTAATATATTAAAACTTCAGCAGTAACACTAAGCATGCTTTAGATTTGTAATAAAGCTCATCTTTTTAATTAGGTCCATGTTTCTTTGATAATTGTGCCTGAAGTTCAAGGAATTTTCTGAAATAGCAAGGTATCTTTCATATTCAGAAGGCTTTACTATTAATGTTTAAAGCTTTGTTCAAGTTATTCATAAGTTGTCTAGAATTGAGCTGGAAATATTTGCTCTTAATGACTTTAACAGTGGCTGCTATTCTGGAAGAGCACAGTTGGTGCTGGTGAAGAGGTAGTTGGCTGCAGAAGGCCGTTGTGCTACCAGCCTGCAGGAGCAATAACTGAGATGTCCTCCTCAAAAATGTTCATATAAACATGCCCGAACTCTTCATGGTTCTTCCTGCTGGCTGGCTCTAGACCTGAGAGCTGAATGTGTAAGTTTATTGTCATTTTAAGGATGGAGAAGGAGATTTGTGTAAACCTTACAGTATTTAAACCCATCTTCTCTTGAATCATTAGTCTTCATTGTATCAGGATATACTCTAAAGTTAATCCAGTCTGCACCCTTCTTGATGGATGAGCTGTATTATAGAGGTAGATTGGATGAATAAGCCTGTTGCTTAGCCAGCCATCATTTTAAATTTGATTGAGCAGGAGGATCAGTTTTTAAATCTTGTAGATCAAGGAGAATGGTGCATCATGTAATCTTGAAACACATTCAGTGAGAACCAAAGGTTTGAAGCTGAAACCAGATGCATTGGAGAGACCTGCTAAACCCCTCCTTTTTCGGTATCTTCAAGTGAAGAGTAGACATGTTTTTGGAAGATAAGTGTACCCAAACACAGCATACGTAAAATACCAAGTCATGCTGGTATGAGCACAAGATCTCATTCTGAATACAAGGGCTGGAATTTTATGGCCTCTGATACATTAAAGATCCAACCTGATGGATTTATGTCCTTTCTAGTTTCGATCATTGTGATTCTTTGAATATTCTTATTGGATACACTGTGGGTTACAAATGAACCATGTTCTGCTTCTTTTGAAACAAAAACATTAAATAATTCTGCCTTTTAAAAATCAATATTAACAATAGTACAATCTTCATCTTGTTGTTGGTAGATCGCATTTCTAGATTTCCTTCATTTCTGATAACTTAAAAGAATGTTACTATTTTCCATTGTTCTTGCAGGTGTGGAAATTTCTGTGCTGTTTTTTAATTCTTCCTTACTGATTTCCATAGTTGATAGATTCAGACTTCTATCAAGTCTCCTAGGTTTTCTTGCTTATTTAAAATTGGGGTTTTATATTTACTTTTTGCATTAATTTTTAGTGAATCGGTGCTAGTTCCAGCTTGATTCTGCTCATCATTTCCTCCTTTTATATAAATATATGTATACACATACATGTCCTTCTGCAAGCCATGTGATTTTGAACCAACTTGCAAGCTTTTATATACTGTTTCTCCCCTACTCCAGGGACATACAGGCAGTTTATTGTGATGCTCCTATTTAATAGGGATTTGGGGGATAGTGTAATGCTTTCTTCTCGATCATCATTAGACAGCGGGGTGTTTTCACTTCAGAATATGTTTCAAAATCTGCTGCTCCTTTTCCCTTTGTAAATATTCTGTACAATATACAGGATGTAGTTAGCACTTCCTGCAGTAGGGGTGTGCTTGTGACCTGATGGATTTGTGGTTGACAGAAAAAATACTTCAACACTGATAGTTTGAAATATTTTTGTAAATAAGTTGACATATGAACTGAGAACTGACTGAACTCGACTGATGTGTTTTGATTTGTATTTTTATGTGCTGTAGACTGCAAAACCCATAAAATACCTGAATGAATCCTTTTCTTTAAAAAAGAGGAGAACCTACCTGAATTTAAAAAACTGAGTATAAGATAAATCACAAAATCAAATTATAACTTCAGTATTCACTTCAATCATTAAGTTCCTAATAGGGTCAGTTGTATGAACTTCAAGACTGTATGCTCTTTAATATTCCCAGAAAATTTGCAGATGATAAAAGATCGGGGAATTATTAGATAGTGGGGAGAGCAGGTTGCTAGTGTATAGTGATCTGGAGCTCTTGAAAAGGTTGGTGCAGGAAATATTTTGATATGTTCATGGATGTAGAAGATGAGTCATAACTGTAAAATTAGGAATTTTATCTGTATATGAATTCTAATTCATATGCAGTAGTTGAAACAAGATTACTCCAGGGGGATCCGACAACCTGTGTTACATAATGGGTCAGACTAAGTGATCACAGCGGCTGCGTGGTGCTTAGTTGTTGGCTGGGGTTAAACCACGACAGTGATCTAGAAAGATGAACATGGTTTAATTTAAATTATATAAACATTGGTCTAATTGCTGCATTCAGATGGGTATTCTCCCAGCAGTACATTCAAAGATGACTTTTCAGAATGAACAGAAGGAGCCAGACACATTCTGAAACAATTTTGTCTCTCAGGAGAGTTAGTTTATATGGATTTCATCTTTTCATAATTACTGTTTTCTTGCAGTTTTCTAACAGCTGAATTCTTAGTCTTTGAAAGTTAATTTGTGTTTTTTTGCCAAAAGAAAATGAATTTAACTTCATCATTATACTTTTCTGGTTTTCTAGATTTTAATAGTAAGTGAAGAAGAGCCTCAAAGTATTTTGAGTCAAGACGAGGATTTCTCCTCCAATCCAGGGCCTGTCATGGTAAGCAAAAGGGGTTTGTAGGGTCTGTTACAGAGCAGAGTAGGCTAAAATCTGAAAAACCATAGTGAATTAATGTTTACATGGGGAGTTGTTGAATTTTAAGTATAGTACTAGGCTAGGCTAGTTAATGCTTTTTTTCTAATACTATTACAGGTTGTCTTTTTTTTATGACTTTACTAATTGGGCTGCAGGAGGGAAACTGGTTTCTAATATTATATTTGATTCTTTTGAGTGCTTGTCTTTGGAAGGTTAGTAACTTTAGTAAGTTACTGATACATGAATTCTCTAAATGCTTCATTCTGTTTGAGCTTTTCATTGGTCATTGATAGCTTGCTATGTGGTGAAGAAGGCAGCAAGTGACAGTGCTGAAGTTAACTGTAATGCTTTGTTTCTCAGGATGAAGAGACTCAGCACAGCCTTGAATGCATCCAGGCTAATCAGATTTTTCCCAGGAAGCAGCTAATCCGAGAGGATGAGAACCTTCAGGTAATCACCAGTTTGCCAGTTAAGCTCACCATATCTCTAGCTGACCTGTGTATTCTCTGGCCTCTCCCATAGAATTTTCATTGGCAACTGAGCACAGTAATAGGAGAAACACATTTTCTTTTTAAATACTCACATACTGTTGGTAGGACAGAGAACTTGTGCGTTATATTACAAGAGATTCCTTAGAGTGTCTGAAAAGTACAGCCATTACTTGTGTAGTAATTTCAGATGCTAGGTTTTATTCCGTAGTTTAGAACTCTTTGTTTTTTAAAAGAATAACACTAAGCTTAACTAATTCTACCATTACTTCTTTTTACTGAGAAGCCAAAAGTCTTATGTTGCACAAAATAGATATTTTTTGGTTTCGTAGTTTTCCAAAGTTCCTTTTGCAGTCACTTTAGTTCAAGTGTAGACACTCTTATATCAACTGAAAAGGTAGTTTGTTTCATTTTAATAGAAAATATTTTAATTGATTTAAGCTAAGTTGGTGTAAAACAAGGTTATTTTAAAGTTGACCATATACACTTTTCACCCAACTCAGCTAAATTGGGCTTAAGTCATATTTTAAACAGTTGCAATTTCTATGTGCAATATAATACAACTGCATGTTTTCTGACTTCATAAAACAGTAGCATGTCATCCATTTTCATATTTGCAGTGAGAAATACGAAGCAAAATTATGATTTGTCCAACTGACATCAGCTGTGTAGCATTTAAGTATCCAGTCTGAGCTGGTTAGCCTGAGCTTGCTTAGTGAATATTGGGCACCAACAGCATATAAAATTATTCATCTTACATGTTTTGCCTACTTTAGGATGATTTTAAAAACGTTATGGAAATGCCACTCTCTATTAAGTAAGGAGTAAGAGCATAAATCAAGGCGTTGGTCAGACTGCTTGCCAAAATGTGAGGATATTTTGCTCAGATTTTTCATTAAAATTCATTGTTTTCCCTGACCAAGCACTTACTACTCAGGAAAATTAAGAGAAAATGAGGAATAATTTTTTTAAGCAGCGACAATTAACCCCTGAGCCAACCTTACCCAAGACTTTCCTTCTTAGCAGTAACAGCTAGGCTGAATTCTCAGCAGTGTTTCATTTTGAATTTATGATACTGTGTGCTTTAGTGTATGCTTACTGGAGGTACATATTTGGTAAACGTTTTCTGAAAGATTTTTATTCCCATTCTGAAGGTCCCATTCATTGAACTCCATGGTGAGAGTACGGAGTATGTAGGACGAGCAGAGGATGCCATCATTGCGCTTTCTAATTACAGGCTTCACATCAAGTTCAAGGAGTCTGTTGTGAATGTAAGTGTTATTCATGCTACTATGGTAATACAAGTATTCTGAACGCAATCCAAATAAGAGAATTCAGGATAAGGGTATGGTGATCCTGCCTTTTTAAGGTTAGTGGTAAGGAAAAATTTCTTTATGATGTTCAAATCCCAGTTTTCACAGATATGTATTTAGGCATCAAAAGATGACTCAGCACCTCTGAAAATCAGGCTTCATAAGGAAACGTCACATCACTCAACTTTACGTTCTTTTTACAGCTGGTTATGTCAGCCATTTGTTCTCCCTAATGTGTCTCTATACTCAGAGAAATAAAAGTTCTTCCAAAGAGCTGTTTGGAGCATCTAAGCAGCATTCATGCCTTGCTTGGAGTTTCAAAAGGTGGAAGTAGGTCCAGCTACTGAAGTTACATGCCTGAAGTTGGATATTTTGAGTTGGATATTGACAAAAGAGATCTGTGAATTGGACCTCATCTTCAGATGCCTGCCATTTCTTTAAAGACCTTTACTCTTATATATGCATTCTTAAAAATTGTTATGTATCCAGCTGCTCAAGATCATAGACATAAATGGACATTTTATAGTCCTTTGCAGTAGTATAATGCTGATGTATACTAGTCTTGCTAGTTGTAATACCATGTGTGAGCTATATAGAATTTGGTAGGACATTATACATGGCACAGAAATACTTTTGTGGGTATCTGTAATAAACCCAGTAAAATAAAATCCAAAGAATCAAAGCTTCCGCCCCCCTGATGATGGGCTTTTTACCGGTCTCCTTATTTCAAGACAAGGCCTGACCTGGTTCACAACTGCCACATGTCAGTCACAAATCCTGAACTATGCAGTGGCTAGTTAAGTGTAGAACACCAAGGCTGCGTGTTAATCCAAAGCTGAGAAAACCAAGGGAAACAAAATACAAGAATTTACAAGTGTCCAACACATACATGACTGAGACACAAGTGACACAGTGGTTGGGAACATCAGTGAGATCTCCTGTACACCTAACCAATTTAATCTTTGATGCCATGTCGATCTTAAATTCAAATTGGTTTTTTTTGTTCTGTGTCAGAACTGAATTATTAACTCTCTAAAAATGTTGTGTACTAACTGAAACTCAGTCTTTACTGGTTTATGTTGTCTCTAATCATATAGTTATGTTATCTCCAGACTTTGAAATGTGCCTGTGTCATAGTTATTAATCACTTCAAGTTCTGTTTTAGCTCATGAATTGTCTATGTAGTAGGCTGAATAGGCATGTCTACTAGGCTGGTGAACATCTGTGTACAGCATTAAAATGCTGAAGTTCATGATGATGTGGGGTTTTTCATCAAATAAAGGTATTATTTCTGAACATGGCAATTACGCAAAATTATGGCAAAAAATTTAATTGGAAATTTAAGGGCTATTGTCTTCCACTGCTGACCCTACAAAGGAGATGATAGAAGTATGTGCAGATGCAGAGGTGACATAACTTTACTTTTCACTTCTCTTAATGTATAGTCAATCCTGAAGTACAACTGGAGGCCTACAAGTTAAGCAGTAGGTGCCACCACACATCAGAATGGTGGCCAGGGGTCGGCTGGGTGCTGGGATGCCTCGAGTGCAGTCCAGCCAGATGCATCTCTACATGCTGCTGGCAACAGAGAAGATGTGTTACAAGGCATGTGTTTTATAGGATTCCTTTGCTGCTTTGTGATACAAACATGAATTCTAGGACTGGATTCTGCCAAGGGGCCTGCTACAATAAATGTATATATTCTATTACTCACTGTTAGATTTTTTTCTTAATTCAGAGTCTGAATGTTGTATGAAATTGACACTAGAATTGACAAAACAAGACAATATTTAAAAACAACTTGCTGAGACATGAGAAATAGAGAGTTTGTTCTGAGGAATGTCAGGAAGTGAGAGTAACTTTATTAGAGAAGCCACTAATGCATGTACTGCACTTACTGTCATATCTGTCCTTAGGATAATTCGGGGTATTAATTTTTAAGAATTTTCAGTTTATTATTTTTGAGCAGTAACAAGAACTGGTGTTTTCTTAAATAATATTCTTTGTGTTCAGGAAACAGTCCATAAATGTTTTGTCAGTATTACCATGTTAATTTTGCTTCCCTGATTTCTATCTAGTATTCTGCCCTCTTGGTCTGTCTGATGTCTCCAAGGTTGTTAGTCCTGCTTCATATCCCATCATTAACCAGAAAGATTCAATTAGATAGTGTATGAGGTAGAGCAGAATAGAGAGTATTCTTCCGTAATCATATATGACCATCACTAATAACATAATCTAAACTGTACTGGAATCCAAGGCAGACAGGATTTGGAGTCTCTTTAAGGACAAAACATAGATGCAATAATTAGGAACCATATTTAAAATGTTAAATTCTGCAGTGATAATCACTTCAGTTATTGTTGATCAAAATTATTGATCACATGGTGATTTTTCTAAATTAAGTCTTCACTGAGTAATTTTTGATTGAGTTCATCGTGATTCTTTCTTACTGTTTTTATATAGTTACGGCTGTTTAGAAAACACCTGTAAGACGACCTTTTTTAGAAATGTATGTTTACTAATGTTAGGAGTTGTTTTTTCTATTTTTTTGAATGATTTTCATAAGAATCACTATCCTAAGTCCAGCCACACTAATGACCTTGTCACCTCAGCAGAGAGAGTTGCTTTTGTGTAAGAGAGGATTCTTAGCAAATATCTGTATTACAGTACTTACAAAACAAATTGATTCCCTGTGTCTGAATGTGCAGCTGTTCTGTGTAGGCATCTCCTCTTGAAGTAGGTGGGATATTCTCATGGTAGAAATGGTCCTCCAGAGAAAGCAGGATGCTTGTCAACTACTTGCCCCTTAGTAAAGGCAACTGCATGAAGGAAATGGAATCCAGTTAAAAATGGATTCCTGGTCTTTGTTTTTTTTACCTCACTGTTCTCTTTTTGTTTACAATTCAATAGACTGGCTGTCAAAATGATGCTTGTGAAACCTCAGTAAGTAGCACAATGCTGCTGGATCACTTGCTGCACCTGTGCTTGAAAATAAATACATTTTAAAGTTGCTAATGCTCACATTGCAACACTGCAGAAAATGGCTGTATGCGTAAATCTCTTCGATGGATAATTTCCTAGATCACAGTAGTAACAGGAACATTGGTGTTTTAAATGCAAAAACAAAAGATCCAGCAGACCATGCATAAATTGAAGGGATTATGACATTCAAAAGTGTTGACTTACATTTATCCATGGGATAAAAATGCAGACTCAACAGTGATCTCTGGACACATGGGAAGTTTGGTTCCCAGGCTGATCACTATTGATTGTCTTTCCTTAAGAAAAATCAAACTTTGCAGCTGGTGTTTCTCTCTAAACATTTTTCTCCCTGTAACCTAATTGCATTTATGAGACAAATAACATTTTAGTGTAGTTTATGAAACCATGAACTTGTATGTAGCCTCTTTCACATAGTAGATTTTGAACACGGTATTAAAAAAAGTGTCACACTGGCAAGTTGAGGGAGACTTTCAGTCTTGGTGATTAGGTGAGTTTTAGTATGAGCTTTCCCTTGTTTGGCCTTTAATGGCAAAGTGGTTGGTTTGGTATTTTCATTACATTTGCAGCACAGCTGTGCTTCATCTGTGCTGAACAGTAGCTTACTGCTTGTTTTGTTCTCAACTCCTGATGCTCAAATTGTTCACATTGCTTGCATGTTAATTGTGAAAGCAGAGAGGGGGACTGAGTGATTGTCTTCAAGACAAAACCTAAGTATAATTAGTTGTAATTAAAAGCAAAATTTGGCTCAGGTACTCCTTGTAGGTTATATGAACAAGAACACACCTGGAGGGTGTGACTCCCTCCACCTGGGAGAGTCCTCGAAGACCTTCTGAGCTGACCTTGCATCCTCAGTTCCTCCACATGTCCTATTATCCCATGCTTCAGGACGTACAGCACGTAGCCTTGGCCTTGTGCTGTTTAAAGTAACCAGTCTGTATCATAACCCTGACATTATTTCAGACTCAGAACTGGGAAAACAAGAATAAAGTACTAATTACAGCTCATGGCTCCTGTGTGCCACATGGTATCCTGGAGAGAGTCAGGCCAAGTGGTACATGGGGTAGAGTGTATAGCATAGTCTCTTGTGAAAGGGCTGGCGTAGAGCAGCCTGGCCATGGTCCACTGCATACTGCTTGGCGTTGTGGTCAAGGGTTGAGCCATGGGTGGGTTGTTTCAGCAGCGTAAACATAACTTGTGCTTTTTCTAATTACAGAGGTGTATTTCTCTAAATATATCTTGTACTGCTGTTAGATAACAGGCAGTTACAGTAATTAAAATAATGATAAAAGTTCAAAAGGAAAAAGTTCGAGTTGTCGAATGTTGATATTGTTTGGAATGAGATAAATTTAATGAAGAGACAGTTAAAGGACAGATACTGCAAGAGCACGCTGCTCTAGTACTCTCCATTATGCGATATGATTGGCCTTGGATAACAATGCATGTTTATTCTTATAAAAGCAAAAATTATTGCTTCTCCACCGCTTCATTGTGATAGCCATTATTATATGGTGAAGTGCCTGCAAATAGAATTGATGGCTCTTTCAAGAACAAGCTAACTGCACTGGGTGTCAGACTTGCTGCATGCATCAGCCTGAAAAACATAATGAAAATGGAAGGTTATCAGTGGGAAATAATGGGGAATGAAGGCAGATAATTTTACACAATTTTACTGGGAGAAGAATAATGGACAGGAAGGAGACTGAAAATGCAAGAAGATCAGAGGACAGATTTTTATGACCGGAAAAGAAAGTTAAAAAGATTGATACGAAGTTTGCCCTGAAGAAAAACCGGCAGATTCTAAGGAAATAGATGGTGAGCTGCAAGTAGACTGTCAAGAGAAAAAAGAATGGCTATTTAGCAGAGGGCAAATTGAAAGGTCATAGAACAAAGAGCGACTTTGAAGGAAGAAAATTAAAAAACAATGCAGGAGTAGAAAAATACTTAGTATGTCATTAGAGTGTAGGCAGGAGTATCCAGAACCAGACTGCTAGGAGGAAGGGAGCAAGGTGAAGAACTGCTTAAATGAAGATGGACATGGGAAAAAATGCAGTAAGAGAGGGCTTGGGGAAAAAAAAAAGAATATTAACAGAAAAAGCTGCATTTGACTAAAAAAAGCAAGTCTTCTAGAGTCTTAACTCTTTTAACTGGGGAAAGGTTACTTTCCATGTTGGTGTCACCGAAGTCAGTGGTAGATTTAAATAATTCATTGGGTGTTTGTGAGGCTGTCCAGTTGGGAAGAAAGAATGGAAGATTCTCCAGTCAGGTCCATTCAGTCCCTTAATTTATTAGACAAAACTATCACAACAACTTATCTTGCAGAGTAGGATCAAGTAGGAAAAGGCATGGAAGAAATTAGCAGTTAAAATAAAAATATTAACTTATAGCAACAGTACATCTGATCTTGTCCCTAATGCATTTAAATACCTGTTACATTGGTATCTAAATACTCTCTGCAGGTGACTGCAGTCGGGTTGAGCTTAAGGATAGCAAATAAAGAAGGAGCTTATCTTGCAGGGTGGAATCCTCATTTCATGTGCCCCTTCATGTTGCTAGCTAGGTAATTTATATCAGACTATCATAGATCTTAAAACAGTAATAATACTGAAAATATGGACCAAAATTAAAGTTCCAGCTTTATTTGAATATTCAAACTACTGGGCTGTCAAGTCTACTTGTGCATGAATTTTCTGTTCTTTGATGGAACAAAGAATTAACTTACCTGTACCAGCCTCACTGGTCATGGGAGATGAGGGTTAGTACTTTCTCCAAGCTAAGGAGAGTCCAGCACTGCTTCTTGGTTGTGGTCTGGTGGGGGCAAGGATAAAGTTAGAGTATTAAGACAACACCTGCCTGTTGTATTTTGGGGATTGTGAGCTCTGGGCAATGCTTTCGCATTCAGAAAAGGACTTTGGACTCTGACTTTTGAGTTGGCAGAGAAACATGAGGTGTAGCTGGGAGCTGTGTGCCTGCCTTCCCGAGAGACACAGGAGTGTTGATCACTCCCCTGGGCGCATTTGCCACTAGCTTTCACTAGGCATCTTCATGCTCAAAGTAAGTTTTCTTGTGGTTCATATTTCTGAGACACCTCTTGCCCTTTCCTGCTGTTTTTAGTTCCCTTTCCTTTTTTCATTTCACTGAAATCAGGTACTTTTTAAGCTTTGTGGTGCCTGAGTAGAAGCTATCTTGATTCCTCAGCCCAGATCCTTGATTGGAGGTGACCTTCAAGGACTTGCCCAGAGTCATATGGAAAGGCATTGGCAGAGCAGGGTCTTACAGCCACATCTTGTAAGCCCCAAGGCAGAACTTAAACTGCTGGATCATACTCCTCTGGTGGCAAAAGAAGGTAACAGAGTATTTGAATATTTCTCTTCTAGCCTTTGTATTGAAGGATCTCAATGAGAGAGGTTTTGTTGCCTTGTGTAATATTGAGTATAATCTAATAAACAATTCAAACAGTTTTACACTTTATTACAGTAGCTAAAACTCTGTGTCTGGAATTTAGACATTTATGTATGAGGTAGTTGAATATTAACTTTTATTCATTTAAGCTAATGACACAGATTTGCCTGTCTCGGGTAAAGGTCCTAAAATATTAATGAAAACTAATATTTTCATCTTGTGGTTTCTGCTTATCTTTAAAGGTGCTTACGTGTTCAAGCTTCTGCTAGTTACATGTGCCATAAAACAAGTGCATATAACTACACCTTTTAAAATTAATGATTCAGCATTATTACTGTAAATATGGCTGCTTTGATCATGAGTG
Organism: Athene cunicularia; assembly: GCF_003259725.1. Taxonomy (NCBI): domain Eukaryota; kingdom Metazoa; phylum Chordata; class Aves; order Strigiformes; family Strigidae; genus Athene; species Athene cunicularia. The sequence continues at coordinate 1,486,342 of NW_020799121.1, read as the reverse complement.
TTGTTTTTTCCCTGAAGAGGAAATGGGGGATATTTCCATATAAAAGCGTTTAGACTGCAACAGTCTGTTAAGGGGGATCTGGCTTAGAGGTTAATTTTTAACACCAACAGCTAAAATGATATTCCCAAGATCCCTAAACTTTGGACCTATAAGAGAGAAAAATGCTTTCATAGAGGGGAGCTTGTGCATTTCTGCTGCTTTTCCTGCCTTCACATTTGTCACTAGTACTGCCATCTTCTCGGCTGTTTTCATGTGATCCCTTAAGGTTTTTGGACTGTACAGTCGTGGAGCTGAAACTACTTGATGTATGGTACTGTGCTTCAGAGCTGTCGAAGGAGCTATACTTGCTTTTTCTTTGTTTTTATCTCCGTCTTTTCAGATTCCATGTAGTCCTATAATAAACCCTTGTGAGATATGCAAAGAAATTACAATGTTAGTACCGTTTGAAATGAAATTATATAATCTTTTTAATTGCAGGTTCCATTGCAGCTTATAGAAAGTGTTGAGTGCCGTGATATATTTCAACTTCATTTGACTTGCAAAGACTGCAAGGTTATAAGGTATGAATAGGCTGAATGTTGAATGGGGGTAACTTTGCTTTCCATATGATGTGGACAGCTGTAATGTTTTAAGGAAATGTTTTTTCTTCCTTAGTGGACTTGCTTTCCCTCAAAGATTTTCTTTTGTCTGATTTCATGTGTGATAGCTGGGCATTTTTGTAAAGAGGATGGGAGCAAGTTGGTCTGCATTCTTGCTTGCTATGGTACAGTGTAGCAGCAAACCTTGGCCTGAGCCTAAGTGGCTAATCTTGATTTTATTCTGAAATTAATTTTATTCTCACGAGTTTTCCCTGCCTTACAATCAGTTATAATATAAGCTTTAATTAGTTACAAGATGCAGAACTAGATAGAACCACTGAAACGCATACTTCCTGGAAGGGTGTTTAATCAAGATTTGGGGTTCAGAGGGTTAAGGTTCATCTGCACAAGGTGGGCTTGAGCAGTTCAATGTGAAACCTTCAGTCGGGGGTAGCATCATTCACCCTGTATTTTTAAGAGCTGTGAGGGTACAGCTGCTGTCCTTAAGACATAGTAGCCTGTTGTAAAAGGAAGGTAAAGCCAGGTTTGCAACCCACTCTGTAACACAGTAGAGAGCATCATGTAGAAGGGAGGATTTATTTATGTCTGTCCTTCAGCAGACTTCAGAGTCTGCCCCAGGAGTCTCTGAGTTACTGAACCTGAGCTACAGCTATTTCCTACTTTTCTGCTGCAGAAATGAATTTTGATCTATAAACTTTAATTAACAAGAAAGGAACATTTCTTTTTGATTAAATGTTTGCTGGCAGTACCTTTTGTATAATGAAATGAGCCCCAGTCATATCTAAGCACTCAGAATGTTTAACAGGCCAGCTGCTTCCTGAAATGGTGTATTTTGATGAGGACTGATTTTACTTTAGAGGTAATATTTAGTTTAATTTGAATTAAATATTTAACTTCCTCTTAACTTGTAGCTCTTGACATTTAAAAAAGTCACCCTTCCTCTCTACATTAATTTGTTATTTGTCTTCAATTGTAGAATGAATACAAATTATTTGTATTTATGCCCTTTATGAATTGCCCTTCAAAATTGCATCTCTGAGAATCAGTACTTGGTGACACTGGCAGTTGGAAGATCATGAAGTATGGGGCAGAGATACTGGATTTAGAAAATGTTCGTGTTCTTTTTCATGAACAAGGTAGCGTGTATTTTGAATAATAGGGCCCAAGTGAAGAGAGTACTTGTTATTTGCAACACTTAACTTTAAACGAATTTAGAAAGAAAATGGGATCTTAAGGATGAGATGTATCTTGTCTGACTCTGGATATTTAATAGAGAATTATCTCATCTAAGATAGTAGTCTTGGCTTGCTTTATACTCAGTGATGGGAAATAAAGACCTCCAGGCTGCAGTTCCTCACAGCTATTTAGACACGTTTCATGGGTTGGACATGTCTTTTTCCTTCCACTGACTGACTTTAAGATATTTGCAGGTAAGGGTAATAAATCCTGCCCTTAGAGAATACAGATGCTGTCATTAACTATGAGTGTAGTAGAACACAGACTGGGCTTAATGTAAATACTTGGTGAATATTTGATAATGATAAAATCTTGAAGAAATCTATCAGAGCAAAAATAAATCACTGATCTTTCTTCCATCCTTTTATCCTAAAGGTACAGGAATCCTCTCTGAAAAGACAAGCTAATGTAATTTTAATATACTGCTCTGAAGATTAGTTTCTCCTGTGCAAAGAATTTTCTCACTGGTGGTTGTTGTCAGTCCATAATGTTAGGCAAAGCTCACTTTCAAAAACACTGTGCTTTCCACCAAGGCCAGAAGGAGGATCTTAACATGTGAGATAGGGGAATAATGCAGGATTGCAGATACTGGAGTTTGTCCTCATTATTCTCAAATTAAGTATATTAATCAAATAGATATTTTTCCTGTGTCTGATGAAAAATGTGTTCATGTTTACAAGAATACGATGCATAGATTATAATGTATGTGATGGTTCTGTGAGGTTCCGTGTGAGACCACCAGTCAGCAAGTCCCTGTAACACATTCCTGTATTTGATTGTGTGAAACTTTCAGTCTGAACTCAGTGATGTTGTCCGTGGTTTTTATAATGAATGTATGCATAAATGTCTTCCTCATTCATGACTGGTAGGGCATACTGCTGGTTTATTCACAGTCACAGAACATTGCTTCCTGAGTGTGTATTTCTTTACTAATATCCAAAGATTTCATTTTTACTCTCCATTATAATAGAACGTAAATGGAAGCAGAACTAAGTTATCACTAAGATGTTCTCATTTCTTGCTTCCATGGATGTTTTCATAGTCAGCCTGTTAGATCTTGTAGTCTGGCATCTTTTACTGAAAGTTGATCAGTAAATGTTTGTTTCTGGGACAGGTGTCAGTTTTCTACTTTTGAGCAGTGTCAAGATTGGCTTAAGCGACTGAACAATGCCATCCGCCCTCCTTCAAAGATAGAAGACCTTTTCTCATTTGCCTATCATGCTTGGTGTATGGAGGTCTATGCTAGTGAAAAGGAACAGCACGGGGATTTGTGTCGGCCAGGTACGTGGAGACACTTGAGGGATCATCACAAATGTGCTGACTGGTAACTGCTGAAATCCAGAACTTTAAAAAAAAAAGTTATAAACAAATTCAGTCTGTGCTGTTGAAAACTGAACCTGGAATATTCCAGTATGGAAATTTTTTTTGTACATAAGTTCTTGTACTTCTTCACTAGCTGGTGAACATAGCATATGTGGTAATTTATACCTTCACTTAGAGCAATGTGTCCTTTAATGTATTGCATGTCTGCCACACTGAGTTGTGTTTAGGCTGAACCAAGGAGACATTAGCTCCCACCATAGCTACTTTGGGGTCAATATGCAAAGCAGTCTCTGAACGTCCTGAGGAAATTATTGTGGTGGATTTAATTTAATCAGTCATGTATGATACTAATAATAATTTGCTCACTGTGGCACCAACTTTCAATCTAAAATGTTTTGTATTGATTCTGCCCACATTTTTGCAATTGCCTAGAGCAGTAGTCTTCAACATGGATGTTGAAGAGCAGGAGGTGAAGGAGAAGGAAGTCCCAAAGCTGTTCCTGAGGTTCATTCACAGATGCAAGACAATGACGTATTTTAGTGAAATACCATCCTTGCTGGAAAGTTTTAGAAGCCCACAAGTAAATAAAATCCAAAAATTGGGATGCTGGTGCTTATAGCACTTGTTTAAATACAAGGAAATCTGGGTTCCAAGTCCTCTCCACTCACAATTCACTCATGACTCACCTTGCTGGGAAAAGTTTCCCAGTTATGAGGTTGAGGAGTGTTAGTGTGATTCTGTCCTTATTACTGAAGCTGGTCTGGGGCGGACCAAAGACTACAGTCTCTTTGGTGCCTGCGGAGGAGCAGTCCACAGGTAGTGTGCAAGTAGGAGGTGCTCTGTGTTTCTAGTTCTGGTTGCTGCACTTAGGTTAGCAGTTACTGAAAAAAGGCAAACAAATCCTCAGTGCAGAATTTGAAACCCAGGTCTTTTCCCTCCTACTTGAATTCAGGAACTGGATGGTAGCAGACATGTAGATGGATTGTGAAGTCTTCTAGTCTTTTTCCTCACTGAAACAGATGAGCTTCACCCTAACACAAGGTTAGGAATGAGAAGCAGCATTTACCTTTTAATTAGCTTTTAGCAATCATTTTTTTTCCTTGTAGGTGTGTCTATCAACTTTTTTTTAATGTAGGAACTTTTTCTTCCGTGTAACTTGCTTTTTTTCTGGTGGTAGGCATTCTCCTAAGAGCTGAAGTATAGTTGAAATAAATCAATGGGAATGTAATTATGTAATTGAAGAAGTGAATCCAAAGACATTATAATTTATTTTTTTACATCCAAGGAGCCCAATATTTGGTCAATACAGACAAAAATACTGAATTGCTTCAAAATCTATCTAAGTATCAACTTCTGGGGAAAAAATGTAAATTGTTATCAGCGTATGTAATGGGAGATGTTAACTGTGGCTCACAAGATCAGCTTTTATAGTCAGAAGGCTTAAGTCCACAGAATGTATGGCTTGCTTTTTCTCTGATTTTGAGAGTTGATAGGGATGCTTCAAAAATATTATCCATCTTGGCTCAAAATGCCTCTTAAAATATCAGTGTTTCATGAGGAACAGACAAAATGTTATGGCTAGGGTTTAATTTCTCAGAGGATAATGTATGATTTCATGACATCCACAGTAGCTAAAAAATTAAGAGGGAGAAATCAAACAGAATATTGCATTTTCATATAGTTGTAGGTGTTTTTCTTAAAACCCACTAGCAGTATGCAGCACTGATGATTGGGAATATTTCTGGTATTATCATTTGCTATCCAGAAAAATCCTTAAGCATGTATCCTGAGTTTTAATGGCCATTCCTCAAAGCACCTGATAATGAACCCCATCCTCATGTGCTGCAAGAGCATGCTGCTGTTCCAATAAAAGGATTTTTAAAAAAAAAAAAGAAAAAGTCACTGCTAAGGAAGAACATGACAGAGGTTGTTGTCTGGCTGGAATGTATTGTCCCAGTTTCACCGCTGCACTTGACAAGATCAGAGGGCTCCTCACATAGCTGCCATCTCTCCAGCTTTTGTAAAACAGGGACTTGAGCAGCTGATACATTTGAGTAGGTGGCTAGAAGATAATAAATTCAAGCTCATGCAGAGTTCATGTGAGAAGCGGGAAATTGTTGGCAAGCTCCAGTCTAACTGAACTGGTGATAGGGAAGGTAGAGCAGAACTACAGTGCCTGTGTAATACTGAGACTAGCCTTCTGCATAAAATGCATGACACGGGAGGCAGAACTATTTCTTTTTTATGGTACTGTTGTACCAGTGGCATAATGTAAGGGGAAGAAGTGATGAAGGTCCCTCAGGTCCATAGATTTTACCACCATGTGCCTTAAAGAATGAATGTTCTCCATTTGCACACAGTGTCATTCTCACATTTTACCTTTCAAAAAGTGTAGGAAAAATAAACTCATTATACAGATCTCTTGCACATTGTCCATATTGTAAAGCATGTCTGGATTTGCAAAGTACCATTTTCAGTGTATGATCTGACCGGTAGGAACGAATAACATTACAGCTTTTCTTTCACGGTTAAGTCCTGTAGTTACGCTGCTATATTTATTCTTAATTTAGCTATTTCTCTATATTTATCTCTCATTGTTCTGTAACATCACATAAAAAAATTGTTTTAGACTTGTACATTTACATCTTTGACATAAATATGTATCTACATATGTCTTGGGTATTGAAAAACTTTAGGGCTTTTCTGTAATATATAATGGAAAGATGTAATATTTAAATCATTAATTTTTCAACAGATTTTTTTTTTCCCCTGTTGGGTGATGCTCTGCCTCATGATTTAACGATACAGTAATTTAAAGAGACAAGTAATGGACAGACTTTCAGAATCTTTTTATCTCGTGTTGCTCACATGCTCGTTAAATTTATCACATTTTGTAGCTCTGAACCTGGAAATTTTGTACGTTGTTCTCTTTACATATTGATTGAGTACCTTCTAATTCTCTAGACTTTCTGTCTGTCAGAATAAGTATTCTTTATTGCCGTTGTATATTTTTCAGTTGTATTTTGATACTTTTACAAAAGCGTTTAGAAAATAAATGGAGCTCATTCCAATTCCTTTAATATATTAACCCAGGAATTTGTGAGAATCTTGTGACTGATATTTGTGCCAAACAGTCATTCATGCATTTATCTTCATATCTCCACATGACTTGCGGAGGAGTAACGTCCAATTTACAGATGGAAAACTAAGATGAAGGTTAAATTACAGGGCTTTCCTACAGTCATACCGGAAACCTGTGGCTGAAATTAAATACTAAATGGAGATCACCCAAGTTCCAGACCACATTCCATATATTACCCCTTCAAGTATTGGTCAGACCAGAGCTTCACCTTCTCATTGATACAAAATTCTTCTGAACTTCAGAAAAGAAAAATTACTAGCATTTTCCCAGTAAAACTGCTGATGGATCTAAATTGCTTTTGCTGATGTACTTGGTTCCGGTCTGCAGCATTATTCTTTCTTACATGAATTTACAGAAGCTGGTCATTTCAGAGAAAAAGCCCTTGATGGACTTTGACATTTCTGGAGAATGAACCAGGGTACAAGCTGTGGTTCTGGACTGTTCCTTTTATTTTTTTTTCCAGTTTTTAATTAGTGCAGTGATGTTTTTCTCTAACTATTTTGAAAGGTAAGACTCTTACTACTGGTTTCGCATTTATTTTCTCTCTCTGCTTTTGATACCCAGGAGAACATGTAACTTCAAGATTTAAAAATGAAGTGGAACGGATGGGTTTTGATATGAACAATGCCTGGAGGATTTCCAACATCAATGAGAAGTACAAGTAAGTTATGTGGGCTGCTGATTCACAGCCAAATGACATCTCAAAACCAATTTTGTTGTAGCATATTACTGGAACTTTTTTCAAGTTCTACAGTTCCTCATAAGGGACAATGAGAATTAGGAATTTTTTTGTTCTATAGAAAAAAATGTGCTCTTAAAGTTTAATGTATTAGCTGTTACAATTTTTATAGGCTTAGAAATAACAGATTTTGATGTGCTTGCTGGAGGACTTCTTAGAGAATAAGCTTTCTAATGGAAGAAATTAAAGCCTTAAGTGAGCAAAGAGTGGTTTGATTGAACTTTTAAAAACCATTTTTTATTGTGTTTTAATTCTTAACTTATGACAAAGACTTGTATTTAAAAAAAAAAAAAAAAGTGGTTTGGAAGAGTTAAGCTTGTAGATCCTGAAAATAAGAGAAAACACTTCCTGTGGTCCTGAAAGCATAGACAAATGTCCTCTTCTCTAGCTGCTGGAGCAGAGGAAGGTGTTCCTCTATTTGGGGCTGGTAGGGCAGCGTGGACTGGCTGATCCCTAATCCAATTCAGAGCAAAACCAGCAGTTACACTTTGTGATGAAACATGTTTCATTGCTCTTTCTTTGCAGGATAATGACTTGCAGCTGGTGGTTGGTGTCACTGCAAGAAGAATAGCTGTCTTGGTCTCTAAAAATGTAGGGAAAAAAAATAGCTATCCTGTACATACTTAATACTGAAGAAAAAGGAAAAAAAGTTTACATGTCATATGGAAGCAGAATGACACAGACAACTTTCTTTCTTGTGGCCAGCACTTGAGGAAAGAGCATTTTTTCAGGATATTTGATACATTTTTCTGAATGGAAGAGTCTTAGACACGTGTTCATGTCTGTCCTTCTTGTGCAATAAATGCATCTCTTTAAGGGGGTGGACTGGGTATGAACTAGTTTATGATTCAACAATATACTGCAGTCACTACTGGCTGCTTGCCCTGTTCTCATTGGCAGTCATGGCTCTATTAAGTAGTGGAGTAGGAGGTGCATCTAGTAGAAGAAAGTACCAGTTAGTCAGATATAATCCACTGCACTCAGATTCCTGCCTTCAGCGAGGGTTGATTAGCCAGTGGACTTTTTCCACACTTACACAAGATTTCTGTCCTGTATCCAGTAGCCCAGGGTGGCTCTGCTTCTGTTACTTTAGCATGGAGAGGTGTGGAATTTCTTTTCTGTGGTCCAGTTTATTTCAGCAGCTGGAGTTAAAAAACACCTACATGTGAATTTCCTGAGAAAGCACCAGCTTGAATCTTCTAATTCTGAAATGCATTTATGCACCTTGATGTTCACAGTGCTTTTGTGTAGTTGAAGGAGGAGTTTATTAACATACAATGAAATGGGAATTAACAAAATGGCAGTTTGCTGAGATGAACAGCAGTCAGGTTGCTTATACTGCTTATTTGTGTGTATTGTCTGGGAAGTGTTTAACTGCTCTGTATCACTTACATTCGACCCTTTGCACCTCTTTTCTCACAGGCTCTGTGGTAGTTACCCCCAGGAAATCATAGTTCCTGCCTGGATCACGGATAAAGAGCTAGAGAGTGTGGCAAGTTTTCGGTCCTGGAAGCGCATCCCTGCTGTTGTGTACAGGTGAGGCTCTTGGAGGTGGAACAGGTTTCAGCGGGGTGTAAATGTGGTGTCCTAGCAAATAAAAGCTGAAATAAGTTGTGACTGGGAAGCTTGGCTTGTAATGAAAGGTGTTCTGGGCCCTAGATGTCCCCTCACTGAGCCTGACAGACTTTAGCAAAAGTGTTAAAGGTATTTTAAAAGAATATAATTTATTCAAAGTAAAGAGCAGCCTGGCTTACATCTTGCTGTATTTTTCCATGTATAACATGATGTGGAGGGATGCTCTGTGAAGGCGCAGGACCTGCTAAGGTAGAGTTGGAGAACTAGGCTGGGAAGAGGCAACAAAACCTGGTGCAGTCTCCTCTGTGCTGCGTGGTGGAGTGGTACGTAAGCTGATCCACGCTGGGACTCTGGCTGGGGTGAGGTCCTGCTGTTCCACTCCAGACAGAGGGATCCCAGAAGTGGTGTGGGGAACAGGACCTTGGAACAAAACACAAACCACCTTAAGGTTTTAGATACTGAACAAGGATGACAGGGAACCCCTCTCATGAGAAAGCATTCAGACCTATATTTAACTGACAGCAAAGTATGACCTGTTAGGCCTGATAGCTTGGGGTCTTTGTATTTGCTACTTCTGTATGTATTGGTTTATACCTATTCAAAACTCAAGAATGTGTGCCAGCAGCACACATTGGCCCTTGTCAAGCCTTAAGTGAGGTAAGGCAGACTGACTACACATTCACATTCTGAGTGGGAATAATGGTTTGTATCTTTTAATTCCAAACACATATTGTAGGAGCACTCAGCATTTGCATCTCCTGCAAGTCATTCCTAGGGTAGTCACCTCTGTTAAGATTGATTTTATTTTTTTTAATATGAAAATGAAAAAATGTAAGATGAAGACATCAAAGCTGCAGAGGAAATGATAAATGGCATCTCTGGCTAGGTGCTCCTTTGATTTTTCTCTAATTGTCATCTGGCTAACACTCAGACTGCAGTATAAACAAGGACAAATACCAAAATTATTTAAGGGAGATAAAAACTCACATTACAAAAGAATGTACATGCTAGCTCTCTAGATATTTTAGGTAGTTTTAGTCCATCCATCTCTTCCTTAGATTGACTCCAGCAATTCTTCATAACAATATTGCTTTTCTGAGAGACTGTTTTTGGCAGTTCTTTACTAAGAAATATATTTCAGTGTCTGTTTGTGTTGGGTTTTTTTTCCCCAAATATTCTGGAACCTGTCATTTAATACCTTGGCCATTTTCCTGGGGTAGTTATCCTCCTGTAAATGTTTAAAATCTCTTCAAAAAATCAGATGACAAAGGGATTAAAAAGATAATGAATACTTGATAATTCCATTAAGTCTGCCTAGCCACCCATTACCTCTAAACAGACAGAAAGGAAAGCTGTTCTCTGAGTGGCAAGCTAAATTTAGAGAGCATTAAATCTGACAAATTCGCACGGCCTGGATCGGAGGAGCAAGCATACAGGAGTTAAGAGTGGGCCGCAAAACGTTATTTACCTAGCTTAAGAGTTCTTGTTCTTGAAGAGCTATTGAAGGGAGAACAAATTAGCTGGTGGCAGCAGACCATTATCTTTAAATCCTCCTGTCTTTTCTCCTTTTTATTCCAAATAATAAAGGGGTTAGCACAATCTTTTTCTGAATGTTAAGGAATTGCCCCATCCTCTGTTCAGCTCTTTGAGGGGGGAAAAGTGCTTTCCATCATATGCTAATTTTTTAAGACTTAAGGTTTTTTATTATTATGGTAGTACATAAAAATGTGTATTATATATATGTATAAAAGAGGGTGTAATTGATATGCGGTTTTGTGTTCAACTTTGAACGCTGCATTTCAAGCCATTTTGTGCCTTTTATGCAGTCGTCACATAATTGGGGGACACCTCACCTGCAAGCTTGCTTAACCCAGGGAAGCATCCCCCCTCCTTTCATCACTATACAGGAGAAGAAAATCACTTCCTTTGCATTCTTGAGTACAACTTGCCTTCTGGGGAAGTTATGGGGGAGTGATTTAAATGTACAAAAGTCCTCATAGACTGAAATTGTTTAATCCCTGGCATTCGATTCTCTGCAGTTCTCATGAGACTATGTATGTTAAATTACCACATAGTTTTTCATTTGTAATCTTAAAATCAGTGGGAGAAACATTCTTCTCTTTTTTGATTCCTCTTTTTCCTTATCTTGACATCTAGTAATAGATTTTTCAAGGTATCCAGTTCATCATTCTGTACTCTAATAGAACTCACATCAGCTAGTGGTTGATGATCCGTGTGATTGGAAATCCACGTATATTTTTCTCTCTATATAAGTTGCCATAAAACTGGCTTTTTACTTATTTTTGGGTACGGGACAAAAGCTCATTCAGCATTTCTTGCCTGTTGAAGATGTTTTTGGGACTACTAGTTTCATTACTGATCACATTAAAAAAAATCTGCTCTTTTTGCTTTACCTCAGGGGAAAGAAATGTAATAATGATTTTTTAAACATTTATCCAATAATTTGTCTCAGATACTAAACACTGGGACAGAGAGAGATGAGAGACACAGGAACTTGGTAACAAAAAACTCATTGTCTGTTGTTGTAAAGCATTCAAGAGCTATGACAGTATGAACAGGCTGAAAAGCTGAGCGGGCTGAATTCAGAGGCAAGCTTCAGAAATACTCAAGTTGAGATTGGACTGTCAGGAACATTGCTTCTATTTTATGATCAGATTTCTAGAAAAATCTCACACTCTGCTTCTGCGTCTTTTCTCTGTGGTTACAATTTTTTAAAATCTAGGCATATATTTACATAGCGTGTTTTTGGGTTTGGGTTTGTTTCTTTTTTTTTAATCTAGGCACATATTTACATAGATAAATCTGGCCTGTAACATGGTTTTTGTAGCTTATCTGTTTTGGTCCCAGAATATCAGTGTTAGGGAGAAGCCTTTTTAGATCTTGTGGCAAGACGATAGAGAGGACTTTGTATGTTATATAAACAGCATCTTAAACTCATGAGAACCTACTTGCAAATTATCTGTGTTGAAGGCGTCTTTTTGTCTTGCTGGCTGCTGAAGGATGATTACCCGTGCAGGCAACGTTTCTGCCAGCACAGGAAGCAAAGGTAAACAGAAGATTGCCATGTACCATGATTGCTAAATTATCTTTGTGAATTGCAGCAATGATTTTTTTCAGTTGCAAGTACCAATAGTTAAGTAATGCTGGGGAGGGAGCTATTCAAACCTTCATTAGTCCTCCCTGTCTTTGCAGTTACAAGGACTTGGTGGATTTATTGTTGTACTCAAAAGGTTGCTTGAACACAAGGAAGATTAAGCATGTGCAGAGGTGTACCGTACATCACAGTTATACAGTGCTTTATAAAGGGCTTTATGGTTATCTAATGGTGATTTACTATTTTGTTTCTGCAGGGAGGCTGCATGTTGCTTTGTCTCTAGAGGGTTAGGAAATTTTCAGTGGTGGGTTTGCTTAAATTTTTTTTAATCTTTTTTTCGTTGCTGAGATCTGAGTGACACCATCTTATCCCCAGCTCTATCTCTAGGGACCTCAGAATCACACTTGAACTATTTGCTGTTTTTCGTTCCCATGGCCAGTCCAGTTGGAATGAGTATGATTCCTTAGACCTCCAACATTACCGTAAATAGAATTGTTTGCTGATTTCTGCTGGTACATCTGAACATTGCATATTTGTGGAGGCTTAGGAGTGTTAGGGCTTCACAGATACCAATGAACTCAACTTTTGGCCTAATGATTCTTTATTATTTGTGGTATAAATGGAAGCCAGGAACTTGGAGATGAAAATATAACTGTTTATGAAGCTATGAAAATGATTCCACTGGCAGGTAGTAATGAAATCTGGGAGAACATACGGAAAAATAAATGAGCTTATCCAAGTGTTCAAAATAGATTTCTTACGTGTATAATGATGTTCTATTTTCTTTTGTTATTTGTGCAAGCATAGCAGGGAACTAGGTGGTCTCTTTTTTTCTGAACTAATTTGATATCAATAGAGCTGTTTCTGGAAGGCTATTCATTTCAGCAGAAATACGTATTCCTTTGCATGCAGTCAGTTGGCACCTGGTGTAAGTGCCATGGCATTCAGATTGTGTTTCCTTTGGTTCAGTTAATGCGGTATGTCAGTTGCTTCCTTTTGGTGAAGGAATTTTATATGAAACAGTTACAAAAGAGCTATGAAAAATACTTAAAATACCATATCACAACCTATTTTATAATTTGAAGTTTTGCAACAGGGAGCCTTAACCCGATGTAAGTGTTGCTTTTGAATGAGTAGCACAAGGCAGCCACTGCCGCCTCCTGCTGTGCCCTGCAGTGACACTGCAGAGGTGGTGCTGCCCAGCACCTGACGGGGCCTTGACAGCTCTGAAAACAAATCATAAACCAGCTTGTCGCACCTCCATAAACATTTATTAGAGTGGCAAGAGCAAAAAAAGTTAAGATTTACAGGTTTGGGCAGGCTTTATTCCTGTTCAGGGCTGTCCAAGTTGAATTCTTAGTTTGCTTAAAGATTCAGCTGACCCTCACCATTCTGTGTCTTATTAGAGAGAATTAAACAACTCTTGGTTGAATTGAAGCTGACATGGCCAGTTTGTTTGCAGGAAGACTCTGAAATCCTTTGTTGCATTGTAACATATAGAAACTGTAATTGGCGTGTGCCTTCTTTATAAATACGGGGTTCTGGTGGCTCTCCGGAGCAAGAACGGCATCGCCTAGAAGCACCTTTGCTTAAAGGGATGTGTATCTGCAGGCCACTCAAATGGAGAACAGCAGTGTGTGGGTAAGTGGTAGGGTATTTCAGATGTGACATGAGGTAGAGAGTAAACTTTTCTAGGTGTCCCATTCCTCAGCATTGTTGACTTGCCATGTGGCCTGAGAGAAGTTGTGTCTCTGCTTCGGCCACTCCACCTGCAGCTCCTCTTACTGACAGCTGGGCTTCTACTTACCTACTGATGGCTGACCTCCTGCTGTGGCTGAGGTCCTCTGAATTCAGGGTACTGCTAGTGAAAGTCAAGGAGAGCATTGTTAATTCCAGATGTAAACACTTCAGTGAATGAGGAATTACATTTCTGTTGGCAGCAGTGGGATGTACCAGTGTGGAGGCAGTAAGTGAAATTACAATGATAATATGTTTCAGTACTCTTTCTTTATAATAGATTACAGGGAGAGTTTTTTTAATCTTTTTTAAAGTATACTTGCAATGGTTGGATATGCTTTAATCAATTTTTTATGTGTAGTACAAGAAGGTAGCTCAAAAGCTCAACAAAGGAGTAAAAGGTCTAAAAAATTAATTTCTGTCTTTAAGATTACGTATGTCTTCAAGACTTGGACCATTGAGAAGATATCTATGGTCAAGTTAGGTCATTCTTCAGTTATCTCCTTGACATATTTTTTTATTGATAGACTCATCTCTCTGCTCCATTTGCCACTCCTCTGAAGTTTTATCAGTATATAGAGTGCTTGCAATTTCTATCATGTTTTAGAAGAAAAAAATTCTGTTAATAAACAATATATCCTTTTTTTAGTGCTACTTAGCTGTCTGTAGCAAGAGTTACTTGCTTGTGGACTTTGTTATTTATGACTGGCACCACACTGGTGTTTACAACTAAGAGCTGCTGTTGCTCTTCAACAGCTCTTTGGTGCTCTTCTGCTAGATGTGATCCATGTTTGAAGGCAGCAGGTGAAACACCACCCAGAGAGGTTCTAGGAGGGGGATGGAGAAGACCCCCACATAGAGGAGAAGCTTGAAAAGGGGATGCTAGAGCTACTCCTTTCCAACAGATGCTAATACCAAACTTCAGAATGAGTAAAACTGCAGATGTTTAGCATCCTTTTTGTTAAACAATGCCTGCAATATATGGGCTTCTAGATACGGTTCTGCAGTGTTCAAGGGCTGCCTCCTGTGATTTCTAGGTGATGCCTAGAAATGGATACCATCAATGTACTACATGAGTAAGGGTTTGGCTTACCATTAGACATCATCAGACAGAAGGTGTGCCACATTCTGCCAGTATTTCCTACCAAAATCATAACATTCTTCAGATGTAATTAGTGGTATTTTTTGATTTTTAAAATCTCATCAAAAAAATAATCTGTGGTTTTACTCCCTTTAAGATTAGCATGAGTTAAATTGAACTTTCCTATTTACACTGGTATTACAGCAGTAGACCTGACTAGCCAGCAGGTGTTGAATACCTCTTTAATGCCTCATCTGCAGTTCCAGAATGTTCCCCAGCTTTTACCGGCCAACAGGCTACAATACTGAGCAAGAAAATGCATTGTTTTCTCTTACTGACCTCGGCTTTGACTTCTACCTTTCAGTGACTGTGGGTTGCAGTCAGCATTTTGAAGGGAAGCATGTGGAATACATTGCCAATGAATCACAGGTTGAAGATAAATGCTTAAAGGTAGAGAGATCCCCAGTGAAAATTAAACTACTGGAGTGCACCGTTTAATTTTTCATGGCCTCTATGTTTTTCCTGCTGATTCTTCACGTCATGCACCACTGTTCTTTTTATTCTTTTCTTTTTCAGGCACCAGAGCAATGGAGCAGTTATTTCCCGCTGTGGACAGCCTGAGGTCAGTTGGTGGGGCTGGAGGAATGCAGATGATGAACACCTTGTCCAGTCTGTTGCCAAAGCCTGTGCCTCAGATTCGAGGTCCAACAGTAACAAATTAATGAATGGAAATTGTTCCAGAGATTTCTCCAACGGAGGAGACCTCTCTGACGTGGAATTTGGTAAGTTTGTCACTGTTCTTTTTCTGTAAAGGGCAGAGCTTTATATAAAAGCTCTTGTATGTACTGTAAGAGATCCAATCCTTTGTATTTAATCAAGCATCCTCCAATTTTTGCATGTGCAGTGCATATGCATTGTGGGGCTTGAATATGAATCATTGGTGCAAGCAATATCAGAAATATCCTTTTTAGTTACTCATCAGTTTCATATCCTCTTCCCCAGATTCCTCAATCTCTAATGCTTCAGGAGCAGAGAGTTTGGCAATACAGCCTCAGAAGCTTTTGATCTTAGATGCACGATCTTATGCAGCAGCTGTGGCAAATAGAGCCAAAGGTGGAGGCTGTGAGTGCCCAGGTAAGCAATGTTTCTTCTTAGTTTTCTATTAATCAAAAGGATTTGCTCAAATATAACTATATTGATATACTTCAGTAATGCATATTTGACAGGCTGCATGGATCCAAATACTATTCATCTATTTGAAAGTTCTGGATCGCTGCAGTGATCACACATCCCTTCAAAAGGACAGGTTTAGCTGTTAATTAAGTCTGTTACTCAGAGCATAAAACCAGCTGGTAACAATGTTCAGTAAATGCTGAACTGTGTAGAATATGCTGATTAGCTTTCCCTTGCTGAGTCAAATATATAAACTAGAGTGAGACAAAGGTGCCCAGTGTGCTAAATGTAAAAAAAAAAAACCCTGAACAAACTTGTAAAAATTCACTAACTGTAGAGGACAATAATATTCTAGAATGGTTCTGCACAGTACAACTTTTCAGCAATTTTTCTAAAGCTGAAACATTTTTCAGCATTTGTGTCATAACCCAAAGCATCTGAAATCCTGATTCATCTTGTATTTGTAATACATTTGCAATTATCACTTTCTGTGTTCTTTGGCATTTGTAAATTGTTGGTATTATAAGCAAGATGTTATTTTATGGTCACTATTGGATATGAATGCAGCCTGTTAAAATTCCGTGGGTGGAGAGTCTAGAAAAATTTACCAGACAGAAAAACTACAGATAAGATAACAAGACCATATATTCTTGTTCTGGTCTTTGCTGCAGTAGCTGCACCTTGGTATCTAGCTACCAGTAAGAAAAGATGAATTTTCCATTTAACACTTGAAAACTACTAAATAACTCATCATCAGAGAGTAAAATTTCAAAACAGAAAAGCTGAGTATACAAGAAGTTTAATTTTCTTTCTATATGTTTGTTCTTGAATTCTTTGTAGAAAATTTCCATGCAGCTTGTCACCTTCAATGAATTTGACCTGCATTTAGTGCTTCCTTTTTGCTGATAAGTTTTCTTCAGATATTGCCAAGTTTGCATCATTCTCTCTAT
This sequence comes from Athene cunicularia, assembly GCF_003259725.1. Lineage (NCBI taxonomy): Eukaryota > Metazoa > Chordata > Aves > Strigiformes > Strigidae > Athene > Athene cunicularia. Next base: position 1,469,672 of record NW_020799121.1, on the reverse strand, counting down.
AAAAATATCTAATTTATGTTGTGCTTTATATATAACATAGTTCAGTAAAAAGACAAAAAAATGTTTGAATTGTCTGATATTGCCAGTCACTTCTGACTGGAGGTACATAGTCCGATCACTAACAGGATGTTCTGGTTTGGGCCAGAATTTGTTGGGCTGATAAACAGTTAAGAAATCAAATAATATAAAACATGCTCTTTAAGAGGCTGCTGCATTTTCTTGTGCAAGTACTCAATATCCCCTATTTTTGAATCCTGATGAATTATTTTTTTTCTTGTGGAAAAGTTCATTTGTCATTTTTGCACAGATAGAAGCATCAGGACAGAGGAAAACTAAATCTAGCAAAGATATCAATTTTATTATCTTTCTGCATCTTCTTAGGTGCTCCCTCTGAGCAGCAGACCCAGTCTGTACAGAGGCTGCCTGCCCAGCAGAGCGGAGTTGCTTGAGTACATCCCATAGCAACGTCTGAAGGCAGGCTCAGCAATTCTGTTGTCTGTTTTCCTGAGCTTTGAGTGTTTCTCACACGTGTGGTGCTTGTTCCTCATAATAGAAAAACTCAGAATGAAGCAACCTTTCAGCCTTTTTGAGTGGTTAGGAAAAGGAGTATATAATTTATATAAAAATACACATTAGTTTACCACGTTTAAGAGCATCAGTAATTATCAGTTAAGTATTGTTTATGCTTCACAGTCTCTTCTAATGTTTCTCAGCCTTTTAAAAACATTCTATAACCTCAAGCACGGCAATATCACTATTCCCATAAGTTTGTACTCTCCTTTTTGTAATGTGAAGTGAACACTGAAAATAAATACACAAACTCTTTGCTAACTCTTTCCTGTTTTGCTATGCTGTGTTGTAATGTCTGGAATACCTACCGAACTCCAAGTACTAGTTTCTCCTTACAGAATATTCGTAAACAGATTATTTCATCTGTCCACACCAACAGTGGTTTGGTTTTATGAAAAAGCTTCTTTTAGAAATTAAACTTAGCTTAGTTTTTAGTTTCTTTCCTCTTTCTTGATATTTCCCTACAGAATATTATCCAAACTGTGAAGTAGTGTTCATGGGGATGGCAAACATTCATTCTATCCGAAAGAGCTTTCAGTCACTGCGTTTGCTCTGCACACAAATGCCAGATCCAGGAAAGTAAGTGGATGTTTGGTGGTTTTTGCCTTTGTTTACATGTTTCTACAACTGCATTCTTTTGCTGCTGATTTGTAAACTGAAATTCAGTCTTCTTTCCCTTGGTGACTTTACTGTGTAGTAACACTAAGCTGTATTTTTGAATTTCCATTGAATTTGAGCTGAAAGAAGTCATTGGTTTATTATCATTGAAGTAAACCTAGAAAATGAGATCTGAGATTATACTGTAGCCTTGAGTATTGCTGATACTAGAATGTTACTACTTTCAGATGGGCTTCTAAGTGCTAGCACATAGACTTACCTGCTTTCCCAGTGCTTTAATCTTTACAGCTTGGCTCTCCAGAAAATTCTAGTGGTGTTCCATGTACTTCACACATTTATAGTGTCATTTCAGGAGACATGTTTTGTAGCCCTCCAGAGCTATGGGATGACTATCCTCTAACGGCCCACCATCTCGGGAGCTTCTGAGGTTGGGTCTTCACTAGGACACTGTAGTTGCACCAGTTCTTTTTCCCCTACCACTTCCCTGTTTTGAATTTGCTGCTAAGAGTCTTTCATGGTTTCAGAGTAGATCCAGAATGGCCACCCTTGCTAAACTGGATATGTGTATCTTCATAGGGTAGAGATTCTTAAGATACCTTCAGCACACATTGTAAAGCCTGGCAATAGTTGAGATACAGGGGATTTCAAAGGCACCTCAGGCTCCACCCTTATACTGAAGTGCAGAGTTGTCAGGAGCGTATGGCAGAGTCCCAAGATAGCCAGTGGTGCTGGGACTGCTGTGTGATCTGAATCCTCAGCTCAGAGGAGGGGAGACAGCAGAGGCTCCTGAAAGTAACGATTTCCCAGTAGTGCTTACACTGTCCGTTGCTGGTGACTTGTTATGCTCTTGTCTGGGAAAATATTATTTAAGCGGCTTGTAAGTCTTACACAGCAAAGTGCATACCAGAGACTAGCTGTTCCGGAGGTGGATGCATGGCTTTGTTTCTTAGAAATCTGGGAAAGTGTTAAGAAAAGATAATGAAAAAAATAGGAGCTTTGACTTGATAAATTCAGAGATCCAAACCTGAAAGCATTTTAAAAGAGCAAAAACTGTCCTCCTTTGTTTTCCTCTAGTTGGTTATCAGCTCTGGAAAGTACCAAATGGCTGCAGCACTTATCTGTGCTTCTGAAGTCTGCGCTACTCGTGGTTCACGCTGTGGACCGAGACCAGCGACCAGTCTTGGTTCACTGCTCCGACGGCTGGGACCGAACTCCCCAGATAGTGGCCCTGGCCAAACTGCTGCTAGATCCATATTACAGGACCACAGAGGTTTGTAAACTATCTGTTAGTGCATGAGGTAGTTCCTGGACTTTGGTCCTTTTCTGAGGAGGTTTGTCTGTAAATTATTTCATTTTTTTCCACTAGAGAGGCCACTAAAGCTAGGAGTTTACAAACAGTAGTCTGCAGATACAGTTACATATAGGTGTAACTATAGGCTGTAATTCAAGAGCAGATTATATTTTCCCCCTTTGCTGTAACTGCACAGTCATGGTCTATGCTTCCACATACTTAGTTTAGGAATATGTAGTACAAAGTGCTACATATTGCAGTTTCCATTACACCATTGCAATTTCTCAGCCAACTATTGAAACAAAGCCCTTCTCTTTTCTAGATTTCCCAACTGCGTGTTTTTCCAGTTTCACATTTTCGTTGTCCTCTGTCACTTAGTTGTATTTCTTCTGTTTTTTCAGCCTGAGTTTTTTTTCCCCCCCATCACTTTCCAGCATTGTGTGATAACGTGATGGCTGGATTCCATCTGCCAGCCCACATGCAAGATGCCTTTGTTGTCTAGAACAGAAGCATATGTCTGAACACTGTTCTATAAACTGCTGCTTAAAGTCTTGGATGCATGAGGACCATAAGTTTAAACTGTAGCTAGCAATGTCTTTTGGATGAAATTGTGAAGGTTTCTCAGATCCTTTTTTCACATGTATTCTAGAAGTTGGCATCCATCAGGTCAAAATATATTGCTCTGCCCTTGGCACTGAACCTCTTCCTGGTCCACTCTGAGTGCTGTCATTGCTGGTCAAAGTGCAGAGTTCTTTTGTACATGCCCTTTGCCCCCCTTCTTATCACCACCACATCAGAGGAAACCATAAACTGTAGCTGTCCATACAAGGATCGGAAATGCTTAGGAAAATGAGTCTTTAGCATTGTCACATTTCAGGCTTTTCAACTATCAACTCTTATTTTTGGTCTAATTACAGCCATTGACTTATTAAGCATGCTCTACAATTTTTCTTTCTGCTAAGAATTGAAACCTTCCTAACCTGTGATGGGGTTTAGGTCCTGTAAGATGAGGTGTCGCATTCAGGTGCTCAGCTAGATACTGTTTTGAAATGTTCTTTGCCCTTTTTGTTTGCATGAGAAATCATGCAAGTCAACCCTTAATCAGTCTTGGTGGCTGTGCTGCATCTGGTGTACACACAGGCAAGCATTGTCTCTGAGCATGGATGAATGTTCTGTTGTGGAGGAATTGTTTTCTTATATGACAGACAGACCTGCCCATCATTTTCAAGGGAGAGCTTTAAAATTTCTTTTCCTGTCCAAATGTTGGTTACCATGATCCGGATGGTTTTGATCAAGATGAAGTTCCTACTCTCCCCTATCTGGTCAAGATAGGTCTCATGTCAGGATCTTTCCTGCCACTCACTGAACACTTAACCTGCCTTACTCCCTTTCCTATTCACGTGGGTTTGGGAATTCATATCTGTCCTGATTTCATTGTGCAGCATTTCAGAACACAGAGGCATTAGGTAAAGCAGTAAAGATAAGTAATGAGGCCAGTGCTGAAGGGAAATAGTAGTGAGGACACAGTAATAAGGTGATTCCCATGAGTCTAAGACCATCTTAGAAAATTGAACTCAAGAAAAATGGAACTTTTAATCTGTACTTTCATTTCTACAGGGTTTCCAGGTGCTAGTGGAGACAGAGTGGCTGGATTTTGGCCACAAGTTTGCAGATCGCTGTGGCCATGGTGAGAATTCGGATGACCTAAATGAGCGCTGCCCAGTGTTTTTACAGTGGCTGGACTGCGTCCATCAGCTCCAGAGGCAGTTTCCTTGCTCTTTCGAGTTTAACGAAGCATTCCTTGTGAGTTGTGGCTTGAGAGATTGCTGTTTTATAAAGTGCTTCTACAGTACCCAGTGCTAACATACTAGAGAGCCCCAAGGGGTTTTTGATTTTCCCATCTATGATATGCTACAGCCTGATAAAGGTAACAGGAAAACTGCCCAGATACAGAAGACAAAAGTACTTGTATACTTCATGGGACCTGAGATCTGTTCACTCTTAACACAGAAGCAGGACTGTTAAGGACTTCTTTTAGACTTTAAAGAAATAAATAAATGATACAATTTTAATATTCACACCTAAGAGGTGCTAAAATAACTCTGGTATAATACATCTGCATACCATGAAAAATATCATAATTACTGACAGTATAAACTTCCCACTACTTTGATCTTGTTTTGACTTGAAGACTCCTCTAAAAACAACCTGCCCCTTAACTTTCCATTCATTTTTGCTGTTTCTTTGCTAAAAATGTTCAGGATATTCGAGCTGTGTTTTACTTTCTTTTGAAGTGAACAGCTCTCTTATTAGGAATTTGCCTAGGATGGTCAAAAACGTTCTCAAGGTGAGAAAGCAGGTCTCTGCGAAAGTGGCAGTTGCTGACTGCAGGACTGGTAATCTCAAGAATAAAAGTTTTTATGAAGTGTCTGATCCACTGAGAGATTTAAAGCACATTCCTGTGATTGTGGTTGACTTGAATTACTACTTGCCAGCTCAGCCATGTAACCGAGTATATGTACAGTCCTAGCTTAGCTCAGTTGTGAAATGAGATACATAAGGTTATAACTGGCTTCACAGCACACTGCTAATCTACCAGAGCTGTGTGTGAACATACTCTTAGTATTCTGGCCTTCTTAGAGTAAACCTCTTAATTTATTAGAGTATTGAAGTACTTGTCTTCATTTAAATGTCTGAATAATCCTGTGGAAGTCATTTATATGCTTAAAGTTAAGTTCATATTAAGCTGTTTTGTCAGACTGGGGCCACAGCATGGAGTGAATAATGATCAGAATTTCTGTGCTGCAGTAATGTTTTGTAACTGGTATCATGATTCTCTTTGCCTATCCTACAGGGCTATGAGTTTGAATCAGCAAGACTTCTGTACTTGTTTATGAACAAATATTTTATCTTTATATTTTTTCCTAAATTTTTTTAGTTACAATTTTAAAAGATTCTACTAGGCTTGAATTCTTTTGAAATTAGTTTATAAGGAGGTATGCAAAAAATGCTGGGTGCATTTCATATCGGTGTTTAGGGAGCGGGCGTACTGCCCTGCAAAGAAAGGATTTGTTGCTTCTTAAGCCTGAATGTTGTTTTTCACATTAAGCTGATGTCTTCTGCCATGTGACAATATTTCTGTTGGTCTGTGCAGGTCAAATTGGTGCAGCACACCTACTCTTGCCTCTTTGGTACATTCCTGTGCAACAATGCGAAAGAGAGAGGAGAAAAACACACTCAGGAACGGACCTGTTCTGTCTGGTCTTTGCTGCGGGCAGCAAACAAAGCCTTCAAAAACCTGCTCTACTCCTCCCAGTCTGAATCTGTATGTATCCTCCATTCCCCACCACCCGGGGAGAGTCCCCTTAGGGGCTCCCAGGTACGAAGATCTCAGTTCGTACCTTAAGAAAATGCCCAAGCTCATAGCAGTGGGACATCATAATGGCTTAACTGTCACTGGGAATACAGCGTAGGGAGAGGCATTTCCAGAAAAGTGTGCCCAGCTCTCCTCATTGATGTTTACCTTTGAACAGTCTGTTCAGTCTGAGGTTTCAAGTCTTGCATTAAGTTTGGTGATGCTTGAGGAATGTCAGATACAACCTCAGAAACTTCTCTATGCTTGGAAATGTGTTTTCTGTAACTAAATGTTTTGCTTTTTTTGTGTGAAACACATTTCAGTGTTTGACAAGTGGACTTTTCTAGAGAACTAAGCTATGTCAGAGAAGTGTCATAAAATCACAAACCTAGACACTGTCTGTCTTCATCTTAAATCTAAACAGAAAAAGGAACACAGTTTATATAGTATATCTTTGTTTCTCTTAATACTTTCTCATTTTCAGTTTGGCTCTTCTGTAGTAATAGCTCACTGAAACTTCTGGGAAGGGACTTACCTTTTGTATCTTTGATAAAAAAGGCATGTAAGGGATTTAGTGATGTAGTATGGTGGGCATGTGAACAAACAGGCAATCATTGAATGTCATCATGATTATGACAGCAGAGACTTATAAATATTTAAACTCTTTTTGTTTATAAAAGTATCAGATACCATGAGGTACCTGTAAGGACTATGCAATGTTTTTGCATATGATAGACATGAAAGCCATTTGTTCTTTAGAGTAAAATTAAAACCTGGCTTAGTAGGACAGAGTTTATGCCTACATTTGTTACAAAAAGACTAATTTTATATTCACATCAGCCCTCTGTGGCTGTCTCCCCTGGATGCTGGACGTGCAGCCTGCGCTCAGACTGTGTGCAGATCCCATTTGTCATTGCGACAGGCAACGTCAGAGAGAGCCCTTCAAGACTTTTCAGCCTGACATTGTCATCCTCAGAGTGGATGTGATAGCCAAAAGCATGAGATATTTCAGATAAATAGGGCTTGTGAGGACTCCTAAAGCTATGGACCCTTCTAAATTTCCTGAGAATAGCAGCAGGTTTGCCCAGGAGGAGCTTAGAGAGTGCTTGTGAAGCGGGCAACGTGGACAGGTCCTGTCCTTGGGCTGCCCTTACGTGCTGTATTCTGCAGTGTAGATGCTGTCTAGGTGACTTGACCTCAGTAAATACTAAAAGCTGTAGTCTACTGAGCTAATTAGGATAATTTGTCTGTACGTGGGAGTTTTGGTAATTTCCTGTCTTGTATCCACCTTTTTGTGCTTTTATTTGTGTTTAAAAGGTGCCTTTGTGATGTAGCCACATTTGTTATAAAACCATAGTCGTTAAAGAGCAGCATCCATCAAAGCAAGCCAACCCCCCAGCCCTCCCTCTGCTTAGCAGCGAGGAAACCTGTTTCTCTGCCATTGCCTGCTTTTCCGCAAGAAAATTACCTGGGAAAACAGTAGAATAGATAGAATGAACCAACGTGTTTTTAAACTGAAACAGAAAGCATATTCCACAGTCAAGGAATCCCTTTTAAGAGCAAGCTGCCTTTTCAACAAAGTATTTCTGCATGTACTTAATTTTTAACATATGAGTGCTTCCATTAAAGACAGGGTTAGCTTTGATGAATTGGAGCCTGTAGGAGGAGGTTATTAGTTCAGCTCTCATATGGCATGGTATAATACAAAGTACAAGGAGATCTCTGCACTGACAATGGGCCACTGAATTCTTCCGCAGTTTAAATTGCCCAGAAGCATTATTAAGGTGTAGATTCACACAGAGCACATTGCAGTAATTCATTCATGAGAAGCTGAAAGCCAGCATTGTTATGCCTCAGCCTCTGTCTCTGAAAGAAAAGATAATTATATATCCAAGTGTAGCTGATTAAAAATGCCAGAGCTGCTCACTGGCCTTCAGAGTTATCCAGAGATCTAGCAAAGCCTCCCAGCTGCAAACCTGAATTTTAATAAGCCCAGGTTACCACAATCAGATTTGAACACCTCTCTGCATTCTGGAAGTGAGCAGTTTACCATTACTGAACATTGTGTGTTCTCCCTCTCAGGTGCTGTATCCAGTGTGCCATGTGCGTAATTTAATGCTCTGGAGTGCTGTTTACCTGCCATGCTCTTCCCCCTCTACACCTGCTGATGACACCTGTGCCCCATACCCTGTTCCAGGCTCTAGCCCTGAAGATCAGCCTCTGGGCAGGTGAGCCTAGAGCCCAGAAATCCCATCCTGTAAAGTAAGATCAACAGAGAATATTGTGGGATATAAAGAGGAGAATACTTTTGGTGGGAGGGAAGTATTCTTCAGAGGCTTGTGTGTGGGACTGTTTGACCTAGCCAAAAGCAGTCTCTCATTATTTCTGTTACGTTTCAGAGGTGATAGTGTAACAGAGAGAAGAGTGGCAAGCTCTAGGTGTTGCATAGCCTTGTAGGATTCCTTATATCCTTGTGGGGTGGGGTATGAGCTTTCATCTGGTTGTCTTGAATTTGAGTTCTTTTTCTGTGTTGCATAACTATTTCTTTGCTTTTTTGTACAATGATTCTGAGTACATGGTAATTAGGAGGTGTGACCAGACTGTAAGCATTTGTGCTTTGTGGTAAAGGGATTATTCTGGGAATGTTTGAAGTCTGATTGAACATATTTTCCTGATGGTAAACGAAGTACTGAAGCAGCTCTGCACTACAGATGGTCAAAATGTGCTCCCAGATTATACTTCACGGAAGTCCATTAGCTAACAGATTGTTACTGTCTTAATTGGGGGAAGAAGTTTCTAAACCATAGTAACTAATTCTTTAAAAAAAAAAAAAATCCCCTGATTTGGGATTCTGAATATTTGTACCTTCACAGATTACCAAAGACAAGATCATTTGACAATCTGACAACAGCCTGTGACAGCAGCGTGCCTACAACCAATCGACGTAGCAGTGACCCCAGCCTCAATGAGAAGTGGCAAGAGCACCGTCGGTCTCTGGAGCTGAGCAGCCTCGGTAACCCGGGGGACGATTCCTTTGATGGAGACAGCCTGGGTAAACAAGGCAGGGCTCCAGTCGGAGCAGAACTCTCTGTTGCAGCTGGTGTGGCAGAGGGACAGATGGAGAACATTTTGCAAGAGGCCACTAAAGATGATGTTGGTCTGGAGGAGCACTTAAGGGGTAGCCTAGAGACAGCAGGCAAAGGGGATGAGGTTGCCCTGGGTAAGAAGAGAACTGAAAACCTACATGAGTATGTCAGTGACCTCTGTGAGAAAGCTGAGGCGGATAAAGGTATTGCGATGAACAATCCAGCATCCAATCCACATCCAGTTTCACAAGGTGTTTCTGAGCTTAAAGGACTCCAGGATGAGCATACTGATCTCAGTAACACCATCCAGAAGTTACCTCAGGCGAAAGGACTACAGACTGCTCCTTTGGAGGGCTTTGTAAATAGGGATGTGCAGAAGAATACGGAGGAAGAAGGTGTTAGCAAATTTGAAGGAGAAGCAGAGAGCCTGTACAATACAGCGCAGGCTGGTCTGCCCTTACCTCTTACAATCCCACACGAGGCAAGAACATCCAACATTGAAAGTTCTACAGAAACCTTAACAGAGAATGAAGCAAAGCAAGAGCTCATTCCGAAGGGTCCCTGCCATAGACCTCACCTGATCAGCAGCAGTGCTGATGAACTTTCTCGAACTATTGAAAATAGGCTAGAGGGGGAGAGCATGCTAGAACTTCAAAAACTGGGAACAAAACTACACAGGACTTCTGGTAGCAGCAACACACACATCCCAATGCCTTCCCCTTGTGCCTTGCCTTTAGCTGAATGTAAAGATGAGATTGTGTGTAATGGAGAGCTGGAGCCTGAGAACAAGATGACAGAGAAGCCTGCGGGGTTTAGTATCCCCCCGAAATACCATGCGACAAACGGACACTGTGTGAATGGAGAGGACGGTCGGACCAAAGCCTCTCTGAGTCGGCAGGTCTCCACGGCTAGCTGTAGTTCTGCACAGTTTCACTTGAGGAACTTGCACCAAAAATGGATGTTTAGTCATCTTGGTAAGCAGCAGGCAGCCAGCAGCCCAGACCAACCTGCCAGAAGTCACCTGGACGATGATGGGATGCCTGTCTACACTGATGTTATCCAGCAGCGCCTGCGCCAGATAGAAACTGGCCATCAGCAGGAAGTGGAGACCTTGAAGAAGCAAGTGCAAGAGTTGAAGAGCCGGTTGGAGAGCCAGTTCCTGAATAGCTCCTTACGCCTCAATGGCGATTATGGAGATGAAGTGGTAAGTGAAATGGTAATTGGGCCACTGCTGGAAACAGTGGGCTAGTTAGGCACATTCTGGAGCTCACCGTATTCTCAGCTCTTGGTTCATTGTTCAGGCAGTGATTTTTTTGGCCATGCAGGCTTTTGTGAAACTTTCAAGGTCATTCTGAAGAGGTCAAACGACCGAATGAGTACATGGCAGGTGGAAATTAATGATGACATATTTGCACTGTATTTCAGTTTGACTGTAAATGTACCAGAGGTTTATTTCAAGATGGGTGTTTCACAGTGAACTCACACGTACCTGGACATACTTAAAACACCCTTGTTTGCCCTATTAAAAAACCCCACATTTGCTTTACTGTTGTTTTCATATACAGGCAAAGATATTTTTCTAAGGATGTGGATGTGTCATGTATTGGGACAGTAGCATAGGACTGATCTCTTGGTGCTTTGCATGCTCGGGGTAAGAAAGATGCAGCAGTGGCTGCTCTGTTCACTCAAAACCATGAAGTTCAAGCTGTCCCCTTTTCAGATGGCTGGCCTGCTCAAGGCTCATTAACCAGAATAAAGAGCTTTTGTGTGACAGCCTTATGTCAATGAGGGGTTTTTCTCAATGAATTAAGAATTTTAAGGGAGCTTTAAAACTGTTTGTGCTTTTACTTAAAAGTGTTTAAAGTCATAAAAGTAGAGACTTAAGTTTGAGGCATGATTCAGATATGGTATGTTAATTTCTGTAGTGATTAAATGATCTATGTAGTTGTGGTTGCAAAAGAAATTTTAAAATCAGAAATTAAATAAGGGTAATTCCAAATTCAAGATCTCAATAGCTAGCAAGTTTTCTATATGTCTCTGTATGTCTTGGGTGGATTTTTAAGTTGCTTCTTCCCTACCTGTTTTTTACCTAATTTTGCCTCCTCTTTTGACTAATAAATAATAATAAAAAGTCAAAAGAAATACAGTCACTGGCCTTATACTGTTGCTTGAATGTAACACTAATGCAGAGAACAAACAGGAGTCCTGTTCTGTAGAGGCCTTTGAGCACTGAGCAGTTCTGCAGGTTGCTGCATAGCTTAAGGCCCAGTATTATTAGCTAAGTAAAATAAATGAAGAGGGGAGAGCTACTTGGGGAAGCAGGCAGGCATAGGAGGAGGAGGAGGAAAGTGGCATGAAGGGGAAGGTGAAGCGACCTGGAATGTCTGAAACAGAGTTTGTGTCTTCCTGTGGGTTTGAATACTGAGCAGAGCATTGGCCTGTAATTCCTGCTGTTGACAGTAACACCCGTCAGAAATTTTCTTTTCCTACGTACACATTGTAATGTGTTTTGTATGCCTGAAAAATTGGAAAAAAAAAATAGGTTTCCAACTTTTGTTTGTTTAATTTAATCTTGTTTAGAAGTGGCAGAGGTGCTGGATAGTCCCAGGTACATTCGATGTGGAGAATCCTCAGAGTCTTTTTGGCTATTCACATTGGAGACACCAGCACTAAGTGCTCCTTTTGGGCATCCATTTCAGCTCGGCATCATTTCAATTGGCTGTGGCTTCTGTCACTGGCAAAAGCTTGGATTCCTTGGAGAAATTTGGTCTCTGGCTTAATTTATTATACTCCCATTTTTAAAGGGCCTTCACAAAATGCAGCGTAGGGCTGGATGTGAGAGCACGCTGTCCTCTAGAAAATTCACCATTTCTGAGAATTTAATCTCTACTTTCTGTTTGTGCCTCAGCTTGGGAGTAACAGGTTTTCTTCTGGAGCTCCAGAGATGCCCATTCCTCAGGCACAAAAAGACTTTAACTTAAGATTTCTTGCTAATTTTAGTGTATTTTAAGGGCTGGCTGAGTCTGTTGAAATAGAACTCTACCTGGATAGACTGTATTAAAGAAGCATTACTTCCAAACAACATATATGCAGAATATATATGGCTCAAATTCCGAGTTTCCCACGTGTAATTTGGCTTGTATTTTTGCCAACAAAAGGATATATGTATTACTAATATTAGTTTTGAAAGTGAAACAATCTTGGAAAGGAAATGTGATTGTGAAATTGGAGCCACAGATAGCAGCTTTTTTTGGTTAATTGCCCAAAGTATTGCCAGAACTTTGGGCTAACACAGCAGAAAACAGATTTTAAATCCATTCTACTTCACATCATCCTGATGGTCAAAACTGACCTGTTAGGGGTTTTTTTTAGCTGGTGGGGCTTTTTTTTTTTTTTTCAATTCATTGCTGCACTAAGCACTTCAACGTGTGGCATTTATAGTCCCATTCAGAAGGGTACTCTGGCCTTGCTGCCACGTGTGCACTGTGGGTAGGTGACTGCTTATGACATCTACCCTTCCAGTGCAGACATAGCGTGCTCTTTCCTAGCAAGAAACTCCACTCCTCCCCACGACTGTCCGGTTTTTATTTGTATGGAAGTAGGAATATGGGAAGGTTCTGTTCAGCTGTGTTTGTTTGCCAACAGACTTCTATACCCGACTCGGAAAGCAATCTGGATCAGAACTGCTTGTCTCGCTGCAGCACAGAGATTTTCTCTGAAGCCAGCTGGGAACAGGTGGATAAACAGGACACAGAGGTACAGACTAAATCCCTGTAAATCGCTTATTCTTCCGGTAGGATGGGATATTCATGATTCAAATTATCCTACAGCCTTTGGTCATGTGCCACTTCTTGTGAACTATCCTCCTTGCATTTCACTTGTGTCTCATACTTTTAAGTATCAGTACCTGTGCCTATGAGCCCTCTGCTGTCTGTGTATGGGAGAAGCCTTGGAAGGGATGGTTAGCTGAGGGAGCCTTAGGTGGACACGTGCTTGGTGAAGAGTCTTGGCCTGGATACTTTCAAAGCACAGGAAAAAGACCAGGGAATTAGCCTTCATGACTTAATTTCTGTTTGTCTAAGGGGAATTTAGCGTATCTGTTCTCAAAGCGAAGATTTCTGTCGTCTGTCTTCAATTGTTGCAAACACCGAATCTGTGCTCTTAAAATAGAAGCAGCGCTTCCCTCGTGATGCTTTGCTTTGAATTTGTGAGCGCAAACGAGGTGGGCTTGTTTCTAATTAATTGCCCTCTCCTTGATAAGTTTGGCTTTTCTTTCTCCCAGGTGACACGATGGCTTCCAGACCACCTGGCTGCGCACTGCTATGGCTGTGACAGTGTGTTCTGGCTTGCCAGCAGGAAGCACCACTGCAGGTAACCTGTGCATCGGCAGAGGACAGCAGGGGGGAGGCATGGCCACGGCTTGAATTGCTCCCTCTCCTGTTAAACCAGGAAAGGGTTTTCTTTTGACACGAAGTTCCTTTCTCAAGGATAGATGTCAGACTGAGTGTTTCAGAGTAGAGCTGTGCAGCTCCTGGAGGACCGAGCACTTTGGGAGAACAGAAGTTTCTCCTGTTCGGTTTCAGTTCATGCAGTGTATATATTTTAAAAGCCACACTTGGTATCTGCTCCACCTCAGCCTAAACAGATCCTGCCTTTTTTCTCAAACCGAATTTGGAGGCAGCTGCTTGTTTAGCTTTTTAAAAGGGTGTAAGTAATAAAAAAAAACAAAACTGATTTGTCGTCTTTAGCATTCAGTAGTTCAATACTGCAAATATATGAATAGCATCTTCTTCCCATTACTGGTTGTAAATCTGCTCCTTTCCTTCTTTAACCATTCTTCCCTTTTCATTAAATTGTTCTTGTAAGAGAATATGGAAAGGACACCTATGTGAAATACAAGTTTAAGTTTTCAGGAATTTTCTTTGCCAAACATACTGCCAGCAGAGGCTGCACCAGATAATGCAGACATCAAGGGCTTAATGAAGAACAGGTGGCAGAGGCCTTTTGATTAGATCATACTCTAGTTAAAGATGGAGAATCTCAGATTCCTAAATTCTGTTTCAAATAAATTCCTATTCCCAATTTCTAGACATGAGAAAACTATTACAAGAACCATCATTTAAAAAAATGACAGTCATCACATTTTGATGCTTCATTGCTTTTTGAAGTTGTAGAGAATTATAAACATCCTTTGGTTTGTGTCCATTCAATATTTTGCTCCATTTAGTCTTCTTGTAAAGATAAACAAACTCAGGGAAGAATAAATAGAAGTTGAATGGCTTTGATTTTTTTTTTTCATGCCCATTGTGTTTGTGCAAATTTGTACGTCTTAAGGCTTCAGATGAAAAATAGAATTACTAAGCATACAGTTGTACACCTCTGAAGGGTTTTATAAGAGTTAAAGAGGTGTTTTCCTTTGTCCTTCTCCTAGTGGTACCTCTTGTGAAGTGTACCCATTCAGCTCTGTTGCCCTGCCTCCCTAGGCTGACTGATACTTGGCATCTGCGGTTTAGTTTCCTAGGCCTGGGCTCTGGAGAATTCCTAGTGCATGGATGCACACGGGACACCCCCAACAGCATGAGGAGTTAAAATTGACTCAGGGTTTCAAGTTTGGTTGCAAATTTCCCTTGAGTGTCTTGGTTTCTTCAGCTTTCAAATGTCTAGTATCTGGGTTGACCAGGCTGTCCACATAGGCTCTGGTTGTTTATGGTAGAGACCACTAAGGAATGGCAACCAACAAGAAAACCAAGTATTTCCATAACATACGTTTTCAAAAATCCCCATGATCAGTGGCAGTCTGCTCAACATCTTCCCTGAGAGTGAAAATGAGTTGAAACCCACACAGGCCTTGAGCAGGATAAAAACATCTAGCTTCCTTTGTTGCCCCTGTTTGGTGCTTTTGCTCATTCCCCTCTGAGCTCTTTCTCCCCTCCTTGCAGGGACACTGAACGTGTTGATCAAGTCTGGTGAGCATTTACAACAGCCTCTGTCTGTTGTCTGTCTGCGTTTTCTTGGTAACTTCTCCAAACTAACTCGGTCTCTTCCCCCTCTTTGTTTTTCACTTGCCTAGAAATCACTAGAAGTAAGTTGTGGGTGGCTAGCACAATCTGTTGGATGTTTAGATCCTGTATAAACAGGTGCGCCTCTTCACAGAAAGGCATTTAGGACTTGGCTTTTGGTAGCTTAAACTGGGATGTGGATCACACTAACACCTCACCATCAGTAAATCGTGTGTTTGAGTAACAGAGAACGCTTCACTTCTAACTCAGATGAGACTGTCCTTCAAGTTTAGCCATTATACATTTATTTTTGATTCTTTCCCTTTTTTGCCTTATTTTTGGGAGAGGTCCACATGTTATCGAATGACTCTAATATTGCTGTGCAGTGTGTTGACAGAAAAACTACTGCTTATTTTAGAAGGACTAAAAATACTGTGGCAGTAACCGGTAACGCAGAGCTGGTAGAGGTTTAGTATCACAAAAAATGGATAAACTTCTGTGACTCAGTAAGAAGAGGAGGTGTCAGTAGCATGATTTCAATTCACCCTTCCTCAAAGGATCAAGATTGCTTTTCCAGTGTGTTTTTTTAACATGTCTCTTTAATCTCAAGCAAAGCAGAGGACCACCAGGGTAGAAAGAATGAGTTGTTCAGAGCTTTTGAAAGCTTGGGGGAGAACAGTTACAGAACACTATTATCTATCACAGGATAAAACAACAAAAGAGTCCAAGCATATGGTAGGAAGCTGGTGAGCTACAACAAACAGATATTTGTTTTAATCACTCTGGTTCTTTTTTGACCTCATCTGTCAACAGCAACCTTCTGCTGGATAATCGTTCTTTGTGGGTTGTTGGAACTGCTTTTCTACAGGGTGTTTCTGTATAGCACCTCACAGGGCTGTTTTAATTCTTGCTTGTTTTTCTGATAGTAATTTCTATCAGAAAATAGGGCCCTTAAGAAGAATTCACAACCACTGCAGAAAGGCTCACTGTTGTGAGCCTCCTATTGCTGGGGTTACAGCTTTGAGACCAGGAGCCACTGTGTGGAGCTGAGAAAATTAGCCCATTGAAGTGAGAAATGGGATTTCTCTGCTGACTCTTTCCCCATCAGTGACCAGCATCTGGAAATCTTGTCTCTTGGCAATGAAGGATTAATCAAAGCTGCTGGGTGTAGGCAGAATTCTCTGTCAGTCTCTTGGCAGCAGCAACTCTTTTCTAGCACAAAATAATATCGGCACAAAATCCTGATGCCAAAGAGTTAATGAAAAGGGCATCAGGCATGAGGTAAACTTGCAGAATTCAGGTCCCTGGAGTGCTGTTCCAAACTCATTGTAAGAATCGATGAGCTTGGAGGACAGGGCACACCAGCTAGCTTGAGCAGCAGCAGGTTTTGAGAGGGGCTGCAAGAAGAGAAGGTAATTATTTTCAAGATTTAAATTTTATCCCTGGCTCCTTGAGGTGCATGTGCCAGCGTGCCTCCACCAGCTGACATCTGACAAGAATGTGTATGAGAGTGCTCACCCTGCCGCGGCGTTGCTGTCTTTTCAGAGCATGAAGTACCTGGCTGCCCGTCTCATGGCTTTGCATGATCCTTGTTGACTCAGTTTACTTTTAAGTGTGGGCCTGCTGGGAACGCCGCAAAAGGAACTGTGCTGTTGGGGCAACGGGAGGATTGCATCAACCGAAACTGGGTTTTAATTTTTTTCAGCTGTCCCACGCTTAAACTTTTCAGCAGTGCACTGGAAAGAAACAGAAGAAAATGTCTCTGTGCTGGTACTTAGCAGCACTCGCTTTCAGAAGAGTAAAGGAGCAGAGACTCCTGCTTCCTTCCAGGACTGCAGTATCCAATCTGTCTCTAACACAAAATGGATCAGTGGTGTGAGCAGGGGCCAGAAGCCCACATCCCCCCCATTCTTGCAGGGGAAGGCCCCTCGATTGCTGTGGTTTAGCCCCCCCCCCCCCCTTAGTCC
>NW_020799121.1:1444825-1452736 GCF_003259725.1 Athene cunicularia | reverse complement strand
CCCCCCCCCGTCTTAGTCCCGTGCCCCCAGGGCGTCAGTGACAGTGGCAGCATGCCCAAGCTCCTGCATCCGTGGGAGAGCACATACCCCTGTTCCATGGGGGGGGTCAGTTCCCTCTGGTTTGACACGAAACAGTGTTGTACAGAAGAGTTGTCACTGCAGAGACGTTTAATGAGCTGCAATTCTGTATCAAGAAGATCTGTGCTCCTTTCTGGTGCCTGTTCCCTAGAGCTTCCCTAGAGTTCTGCTTCAGCTTTAGGAGTAGCCCAGGGTGCAGACACTGGAGGGTTGTCTTTGCATGCCTCTTGGTACCTGGGGAGGAGCAACTGCAGTCTCCAGGGCTGGCCCCATCACAACACTGTGAATAATATAATTCTAGAACATGTATAACTTTGTCCAACTGCTTCTAATATTTTTTTTCCATTTCTCCTCTCTTCCTGATGCAAGGAATTGTGGAAATGTGTTCTGCTCCAGCTGCTGCAACCAGAAGGTGCCCGTTCCCAGTCAGCAGCTCTTTGAACCCAGCAGAGTCTGCAAATCGTGCTACAGCAGCTTGCACCCCAGCAGTTCCAGCCTTGATCTCGAACTGGATAAACCCATCACTGCCACATCAAATTAAAAGTTCCAGCCTCGAAGCAGCGGGGGAGCCGCCGTGCAGGCGGGTTCTCGATGGGCTGAGGCTGGGAGGATGCGGGAGCCGTGCACTTTGGAGGTTGGGGCGTGGAACACTGCTCGGCAGGACAGGCCTCAAGGACGTACCGCTGGATTGTGGGATTCTCCTTTTCCAGCTGTTCCCCTTTCCTTTCTGTCCTATCTGTGTGTATGTGTCTACGCGTGTGCGTGTGTGTGTGTATATATAATAATATATATATGTTTGTTTGCTGGAAGATTGTGGAAGTGGGAAGGGAGCTGGCGCCAGAACCAGGTTTCCCTTTTGTATTTAACTGTCCCACTGCTGAACTGTTGCAGACAGACGACTTTGTGGAGGAAAGAAGAGGGGAATCAGTCCAGCCAGTGTGCAAAGCGTGAATACCTGTAGCGTCAGTGCTAGTTCTTTCAGTCACTCCTGTTACTTCCAAACAAGAAACTGCTGTTTGGGAACCTGTTGCTGCTAGAAGAAATGGGAATCTCTTTCCCAAGAGAGCACTCTCCCTCTCTGTTCTTAGAGTGGGCTTAGTTATCCTCGCTGCATGAAGGGGGAACCGGTGGCGGATTTCCACGCTCGGCGGCTCCGGGCCTGCTTGCTGGTTGCCACCAGCCCTGGCGCTGGGCCCCGAGTGGCCACGTCTGGGCAGCGCTGGCTAAGGCAGGGGCACGCTCGTGGGCCGGAGGCCGGAGGGCCACTGAACAGGCTGCCGGGCTGGGATGGGTTTTACACTGGCGCCTCCCGGAAGTTCTCTAAATGCAATTCATTATTTAAAACCCAGTGGGAAAGTAGAAGACCTTCAACTTCTATCCTTGCCCCGTCTGTAGGATGGTTTACTCAATGCGAAGCTACTTTTGGAGCAGTGCACTTGTCATGGTTCCTTCAAACAGGCCGCCGTGCTGTAGTTCAGACTCGCACTTTAATGAGACTATTCAGACCAACAAAAGAGCAGCCGTGACACCGCTGGTGTTTTCGCTGCACTCGGCCCATGAGGAGTGCACTGGTGCCTGTAAGACTCCTGGGATGTCTCCTCCTTTTTCAGTCTGTATTCAGTATACTCCAGATAGGAAAAACCTGCCTGAGGATTTTAAAAAGACCTGAAATACATCATGGATTCCTCTTCTTCCTTCTGTCCCAATCTGAGTCGCTTTTAGAGTCACCTCATTAAAGTGTGAAGCTATTGAATATATGTTTTTAAATGAGCGTTAGGTACCCATCCCCTTTTCCTTTCGATAGAGCCTGCTTAGTGCAGTTTGGCAAGGAAGAAATGTAGATCCTGCTTCGCAGTGTGTTGCCTAGAGAAAGTTCCAACTTCTCTTGTGATATTCTCAAGAATCCTGCTGGAGTATTTGAGAGTTCTAGCTACAAAGGCTCAAAATCTAAAGAGACCTTGGGAAAGGAGCGCTTCCCTTCCCTGGAATGTCAGAATCACATAATCCAAAGCGAGTATCACACAGAGAAAACCATCTCGGAATATTTGTTAGGTCTGATGGGGAAATGTCAAGATATGTTATTTTTGACTTTGAACTTCCCACACCCTTTGCAAGAATCGTTACACTGCTGCAGCGTAAGCTGAAGATTCGCAAGACAAAAAAGAATGTCGAGGAGGTTGGTTTGGCAGAGCAGCCTGTGCCCTAACGGCGGGGGGCTCTGGAACGAAGCATCTTGGGATCTCCCCGGTACAGGTTGGGAAACGTTTTTCAAACCATCAGGAGGGAAAAGCAAAGATAAAGACGGGTTCTCCAGTCGAGTTGTAATCTAGAAGTATTTGTTGGTGAACCAGTGCAGTGAGTATCTGGAGTAGAACCGTAGGCGTTGCTGTTCCGCGTGAGGTGGAGACGCCTGGAGCAGGAACAGGGTAACACACAGCTCCCATCTCCGACTCCCCGCGGAGGGGGCGAGTAGGGGTGTGACTTTAGGGGACATGGTGTAGTTCTGCACACTAACATTGTGTGGGTTTGTGGTGCAAATAGACAGTCAAAAATAAGTCTAAGATTCTGCAGTTCCTAATGACAGGTGCCAAGAGGTTATGATACGGGTTTTTGGGGTCTGTGATGTACAGTGTGAATAAATGCTTGCAGCTCTTAGTCTTTTTTTGATCGATGAAGCACTTTTTTTATTAATATTATTTTTCTTTGTATGTAAAGGAGGAAGCAGTATCTCTCCATAGCTGTATATATAACCGTTCTCTCCTAAAGAGAGTAAAGTGCTCCTATATTTTTCATTTTTGTCAAAGCAAGAAGTAAATACTTTAGAATTGTTAAATATATAAATAAAAGTGAATAAAGTTTAGACTTTTGCATGGGAGCATTTGCTAACACACTTTCTAATTTTTTATTTTTCTTCCCTGTCCTTCGTAGGGGATATATTTGAGGTTCAGCAGAAACACCAAGGCCTTTGAAAAGGAGGCTGCAGCAGGCCTCCTCTTGCTTTCCTTTCCACTGTGTGTCTTTGCAAGGGACAACAAACTGTTGCTCCTAAACTTAGAAGAAAAAATATTAAGCTTGGTTTTCCTGGTGCAAGAGTCCCAGGGAGGGGGAAAAGACACAAACCACGTGCACCACCAGGTCCTGTCAGTACAATCAGCACGGGTTTCTGCGGCTGGAGAGCTGCCTGAGAGTCTCATCTTCCTCGGTACCTCGTTCTTCTTTTTCCCCTTAACTGACCATCATATTTCAAAGCATTGAGCCGATGATGTTAGCCCAAATGCAGGGACTTTGCCCTGTTTTCAGTGATGTTTGGAAAACGGAGCTCTACGTCTCCCTTCCCCTGCAGCGAGCAAGCGCCGGCACTCGCAGCAGCGGCAGCGCAGGGTGGGGGAATCAGAGCTCGGTTCTCATTTGCACACTTTCTGCCTTATTCTTAGTGCTGGATGGTGGAGTCGTGGCTCTTTGGGAACAAACCAAACTCACTCAGGTTTAATGTCTTTCAGTCTTTTCCCAGAAGGTGGAAAACTCAACTGCTGTTTGTCCTGCAAAAGTCTCCTGCACAACGGTCCAATTATTCTCATTTTCCTAGGACTACTTGCTCGTTTCAGCCGCCTGGCTGCCTGCGCTCCCACCACATAAGCTCATATGCCATCAGTTACTTCTTTTCTTACATATTTGAAGTCAAGAGAGAGGATTTGCCCTGAATTCTCAGGGGGACTCAAGAGCTCCTTGAGCAACTGCGAGTTATTTTGGGACAGACCTGTTCTAATCACAAGATGTTGTGCACAATTGCTTTATAATCTCATGGTATTTATTTAATCAAAATTGCAGATTCTGGGCAGAGCCGTGATCACAGCTGGTGGTAGTATTTACAGCTTCAAGAATAAAAAAGCAAAGCATATATAATGTTTTGCACTATTAAGAACATGCCAAGGAACAGCAGGTTTTCAATTATACACCAGAATTTGATTTTATATAGCTCCTTTCATACTTGAGTTACTTCTAAGTGCTTTTTCAGTAAGTCATTACTCTGTAGCGCGGTGGCTGCAGATGTTACGTGCACACCAGTACTCCCAGCCCCGGACATCGCCCTGCTTGGATGTTCTCTGCTTCAGAAACGCTGAGCAAAACCCCACGGGTCTCCTCTGCCACTGTTGGAGGGAGTTAGAGAACTTTTTAATTTCCACATAGTGTGAAGCCGTTATTGTGCAGAAGGGCTTCCCATCGGGGGCAGCAGCGGCCTGGCAGCTCTGCGCAGCCGCCGTCGTGCAGGGGCTCGTCCGGTGATCAGTTCTTCCTAGCGAACGTCCTTTCCTCTTTCTGTTGTTACAGCTCTCAAACAGCACAAGAGCTTCCAAGGAGGCAGCGTTACTGTCGCAATAGGCACCTTTGGTGCTGTCTTACGCGCTGTAGAACAGTCTCCTTAGGCAAAGGTGGCGTGTGCAGCTTGTCGGGAGTCTCACAAATAGTGTCAGTGGCTGCGGAATGAGACAGTCTCTGAGCAGCGATGGCCCCTCTGGTCCCCAGGTAGGGCAGCAGCGAGCCCAGCCACTCCTGCCCCGTGGCACAAGCTTTGCAGGGCTGGCATAGGAGTCGTTCAGCAGCAGCCACCTTGCAGCGGGCAGCAGTTAGGTGATCACAGCTGAATTCTCCTGGTGAGTGGCAGCAGGTAGGGAGGGAAACCAAAGGCTCTGGTGGTGAAGGGAAAGAAGGTGCCGGGAGGCACTCGGCTACCCAGGAGAGGGATGGCACCCACGCTGGGAGAGGCGTTGAGCTTTCAGGGCAATACATGCAGGAATGCTGAGCAGATTCAGAGCTCATTTGTCAGGTGGTGCAGGTGTTCATGGTTAGTCTGTAATTGTCTCCCTAATAGATCCTGAATTACTCAGAATGAGGTTTTGAGAAAACTGTGTCCAGAGTCAGTTAGAAGACAGGATTTCACTGGGCTGTGCTGACCTTTGCTCAGGTGCAGGATCCAGATCAGGTTTTACATCATCCTTAGAGCTGCCCTCAGCTAGATTCCATCGCTGGCATCGCTCAGAACCAGCTCGTGAGCTCCATGGAAATGCCTTTCTTGGTTAAAGAGCAAAAGTAGTGATTCAGGCTCTTTTTGGAGTCGCAAGGAAGGGAGTGACGCAGCCTCTGCTCGCAGTGCGCTCTGCACTGCCTTTGCCCCTGTTTTTTTTTTTTCTGAGGGGCAGTGCAGCACTCTCGCAGGAGGAGGCTGCCCAGAGCAGGCCTGGGCAGCTGAAGATTTTTTTGAAACAATTCAGCTCATTTTTTTGTTAAAGAGGGAATCCACCAGCACTAGAACAAGGATGCAGAAAGAGAGACGTAACCTTTTAATACAGCCATGTCTGTACAAACGTTTGTCTGTCTCGCTGTCCCTACGCCATGCAGGCATGCCATCTCCCAGGCAGAGGAATAAGGAATTCCCATCCCTTCGTTTTACACAACACAGGCATCGGAGCTCGGATTGTTGCATTTCGGGATTTAAGATTACCATATTCTTCAGACTTTCAAATTTTTTAAATGCTGCTAAAGTTTTATCTTACTATTTAACAAATATGTTTTTTAAAACGATTTCCCACAGTTATGTTATTAAATAATTTTTACCTTGCAGTGGCAACAGGTGATGCATTTGATTGTACATTTTTTTTGGTGGAATTTGTATTAAAATGACATCTGACGTCTTGATTAATTACTTCAAGAACATTAAATGTTTTAAAACATGCAAACCTATGAGAGCAGAGAGCTGTTTAGCAGCAGTATAAAGTGTTAGACCCTAGTGCTTATTTGTTTGTAACAGCATTTATTCTGCTGTAGCCTCAGAGTGAATATCTAGATCTTAATAAATTTGTCATTTTCCTACACAGTGACAATTTTACAGTCCCTTGTGTTTTCTGTTTCGGTGGATCTGCAGTTTGTGGGGCTTATCTTTAGGTAAATTGTAGCTCATGTATTAGGAAAAAGTAATTCTGGTGTTCATAAACCCATGGAAAAGACATAGGAAAGAGGTGATCTGAACTGCCAGACATGCAGTGAGCGTGGAAGGCACTGTTGCTTCCCCGAGCCCCATGCTTTGGAGATGAGCACGGGGTGAGAACGCGGGATCCCGATGGTTTATCAGCAGCTCCACAAACCCTTCCACAGGATGTTTCCTTTCGTGTTGCACTCGCCATGTGCTGCCACCCCCCCCGGCCCTTCCCCTGTGCAGATCTGCCAACGGACTTTGCTGCCGTCACCCTTTAGAGCCACACGGTTGTTCTCTCACTTCCCTGTTTTTACACAGCATGACGGCTTCCTGTGCTTTGACACCCGGTAAGGCCTTGAAACCCAACAACTACAGGGACGTAGGAGATTTTCAAGCCCAAATATTTACTTACGTGCACACCTAAGGGAAGCAGAGTCTGGGGGCTTTGGCCTCAGGGAAACGCTGGACAAGTCTAAGCTCAGCAGACAGCTCCCTTCCTCGCTTCCCACTCGTCTCCTACCCTCGCTGCTGCGGCCCTTCGCAGCTCTATAGTCCAACTGGTTTTGCTCTGTTATTATCTGCTATTACTAGAACTTCTTAATTAAAAACTTCTTAGTCATCAGGGCAATACCAAGCAGGTGGGTTGATGGGCTGAGGGTGAAGAGAAGCCACAGTATTTAGGTGTTTGCTTCAGTGAGGGATTACTGGATTTCCATCTAAAACTTATATCAGAACTGATGTCAGTACAAATCACAGCATCATTAGGGGACACACAGAGGGAACGAATAAGCTTTTTGGAGGTCAGAGAGAAAGTTTTCTTAAGAAAAATTAAGAAAATTAATGTTTTTCTTTAATTTTAGTACCAACTTGTACAGTTTTGATGTAGTTTGAGTGATGTAATTGGCATTACATTTACACAGCAGCATTGATGTTGACACTGACCATTTTGGGGGCTGCAGGTAGGATTCACTGCATCCCATGTTCCAAATGCAGTGGGTTGAGAACTTTTTTCTTGCCTGTCTCGGCTGACTGTGGAGCTGAGTGAGCAGCTTCAGCAGGGACACGGTGTGTGAAAGAAAAGCCTCTACTCCAGGTTAATTTAAAGGAAAAAACAAAGCTTGTTTGAGACAAGGTAGAAGGTAAAAGGAAAAACCAAAAGTGGGAGCTAGACTAAGCAGTGCCCCGTGCCTGCCTTGCTTAACACTGGCCTTGGCTGGGAAAATGGGAAGTTTGGGTTACAAAGCCCTTGTTTTACCCAGCGAGTTGCCCAGATTAGGTGCTGAGCTGGGGGTGTCCAAAGCCCAGCACAGCAGTTCCTGCTTGTGTGAGGGGTCATACCCCCTCACAGCCACGTGGGCTGTAAGAGGCTGCCCTGGAAGAAACCCCGATCCCTGGCGGGTGCTGGGGTGGACAAGTACGTGTATCATTGGAAAGCAAGAAGGTGAACAGGGAAAAATGGTGGTTTTCTGTATTTAATCAGCTTCAAATTATTTTCAGTTTGATTTCAGTTGCTTTTTTTGAAAAAGAACACCAGTTGGCACTTGAAGAGCTGCTGCTTCAAGTCATTATCTGCGTTTGACTGCTTAGTCTTTGCCTAAAACATGGGAAGAACACGTCAGCATTTCAGACTGAATTTCACTGGCTGCATCTGCGTTTGCAGGTAACAGCACAAAATCCAGAGATTTCAGCCCGGAGCAGGTGGTGACTCCAGAAAGGATTTGCTCTGGTCTGGTCCCTGGGGGAATGTCCCCACCATCGGTTGGTTGAGGATTTCTGGATTTTGGGGGGGATTTCAACCCATGTTCTGTGTCCCCAGGGGCTGGGAGTTGCCGGAGGCCTGTGGCGAGTCACTGTCTCTTATA